>NC_139234.1:66969453-67496359 GCF_977018435.1 Lepisma saccharinum | reverse complement strand
CCTCTCTTCCTTTTCATCAATATATCTAGATAGCTTAGCTTGTCTTCTTCTTCTATTTCAAGTTCCAATAATATCCCTCTTTCTTCATCTTGAATTTCTTTGGCAAAAATGTCAAGCTGCCTCTTCGTTCCCTTCCATATGCCAAAACAGTCGTCCACATATCTGCAAAACAGAATTATTTTGTCACCTCCCTTTTCTATCACTTTCTTTTCCCATTCATTCATAACCAATTCAGCCAATGCTGGGCTTAGACTGGAACCTATATTTAGTCCTTCACTCATTAACATTATTTTATCTCCCATTATACTGTAACCGTTATTCCAAATGGTTTCCAGTGCCTTCACTACCCTTTCACTATCCCATTCTCCTATAATTTCTTGTCCCATTCTCTTTTTAATAATGTCCAAAACGTGTCCCCTCTTGATCCTCGGGAACATACTTTTCACGTCTAAGCTAAACATTGTCGTCTTCATCTCATTTAACTTAAGTCCTTTTCTGAGGTCTACTACTTGTTCACTGTTCTTAACTGCTCTGCTTTCTTGCTGTGTTACTAACACGTCAATAACTTTCTTTAATTTATTTTCTAAGGGTTCCAACATATTGTTTCTACAGTTCATTACTGGTCTTAACTTTATCTCCTCTTTGTGTATCTTTGGAAAGCCTTTCAAACTTGGTAGTCTTCCTGTCTCTTTTATGCATTTCTTGAATCTTGAAGAAGAAGACAAGCTAAGCTATCTAGATATATTGATGAAAAGGAAGAGAGGACAAGAGATTGAAACCGCTTGGCATCAGAAGAAGTGTGCAGCAGGGGTATTCTGCCACAAAAGAAGTGATGTAAGTGAGGTGACAAAAAGAAATTTTATAAAGAATATGGAGGACAGAATCAAAAAAAAAGAAAATATGCATGAAAGAATGTGAAAAAGAAGGCAAAATAAATAGCCTATGGAAACAGCTGAAAAAGAATGGCTATGAGAAGCAGGGTAGACTGGACATAAACAGAAGAAGGAAGAAAACGGGCAGGGAAGAATTGGAAGAGAAAGAAAAAGAGGAAGAGAAAGAAAAAGAGAGAAGGTTTGGAATAAGGAGTATGGGGAAGACCACAGAAAAGATATGCAAAGTGCTTAGGAAAGCGGGAATTAAAACTTACAGGAAGGGAGGGAGAAGCATCTTAGGAATAGCGAGGAATGCTAACAAGAAAAAGGAAAACAGAGAAGAGGAAGAGGAAGGGATTATCTACGAAGTGAAATGTAAAGAATGTCAGAGTGTGTACATAGGAGAAACGAAAAAGAGGCTGAAAGACAGGTTGAAACAACATAGGGATGATGTACGACTTGAGAGAGAGAAAAATGCAATATTTAAACACACGAGAGAAACAGGACATGACACAGAGTGGGATGAGGCTAAGCAGATAGGAAGGGAGAAGAGAATGCTAGTGAGAAAATGGAAGAAAGCCAAGGAAATAGAGAAGACAGGTGAAGAAGACACATTGAACTGGAATGGGGGACTGAAGTTAAACAAAGAATGGAAGAAGATGTTAGAAAGAGTGGAAAGGACAAGAGAGAAAGAGGAGAGGAGAAGGAAGAAAAATGAAGGGAGAAGAGCGTGAGATTAAAAGTCCAACCACATTCTATATGGAAGTAATTGTGTTTAGCCTTTTAGTTGAAAGTAAAGTTGGCAAGTGAAAGTCACCTGCTAGAAAGTTCCAAACAACTTTCTAAATAGTCTGGAGGGAGTAATGTTTGTGTGTATATATAATGCCCTGTTTTTGTATCTTGTTACTTTTGTACTTGATACAGAGTCTGAAGAAGACCTTGCTAGAAGGTTGAAACGTTACGTTTAGTTTATGTTTTTAATAAAATAAATTACTGCCTTGGTCAGCATATTTAGTTTTTCATAATCATGGAAACAAGGCTTAATGGTGTTATTCCTTAAATGGTGAAAATCAGTGATGAAACACTAGAAATAAATATGTATGATGCAAATCCCGGGCTTTAAACTTTGAGTTAGTTCTTGGGGGTCCGCGAGGGCGAGTGATCTCTGAAGGGGGTCCGAGAAAAGGAAGGAAGAAGAAGATAGTTCAGAAAACAAAAGAAACAGCTTGCAAAGCACTTTATCAGCTAAGCTTGCATGTAAAATGCGTGTTCACAAATTTACATGAAGATATATCTTTTAGTTACATTGTAAAGGTTGAAAGGTATATTCCATCATAACTAATCGTTGAGAGTCCTGCACATTCTTTGAAGAAAATGAATAAAGAAGAGCTTTAAAATACCATCTAATTATTCAAATGATGCTTGGCTTGTGTATATGATGTGGAAAACTTAAATTCCATTTCCTGTAGTAATAATTGTTTCAAGGGCTGATATTAAGTATAACTGGAAGAATAGGAGTTCACATGTTGGTAATTATTTAGTTCCAAGAGGCCAATCTGAGAATAAATGGCCAAGTCGAAAGGAAGAGACAGCCATAGATTGAGTGATAATGGGCCGAGCGGGAACAAATGTATAATTGTATGTGAGACTTCAATGTCAGAATATTTATGTTTAAGCCCAGAACAATTAGAAGTTTAAACCTTAGGAAATGCAAGTGTTTAGGAAAGGTACAACTGCATAAAGAGCAAGCCAATAATGATAAGAAGCTATACGATGATGTGGAAAGGATGACGAAAGAAAGAAAAGAAGTTCTATAAAGCGAGAGAACAGAAATAGTTTGAAGATTTGTTTTGATTGAAGAGTAATCAAAGTAGAATCATGTTAAGTTTTCTTGAAGCGAGTTTGAATGCCAGGTTTAGGGTGAAGAGTTCTGAAGTAAGCTCATAGAAGAATCAAGTTTATTTTGTACATTCATGTACATTGCGTCAATTTTCTTGGATTGTATGGGAGGAGAACTTGATACGCCTTGTTAATTTTTACAATATTTAATGTTTTATTTGTTATTTTCACAGTAATATGTTCGATTTATTTGCTTGTTTTAATATTGTTAGTGTTGTTATTAAATTTGTAATTTTGGCTGTATGTTCGTTACACGCAATATCGAAAGCAGAAGTAATTTCCCTTATAATAAAAAAATAGAACTGTCCAATCTTTTCTTGAATCCATTGCCATGACAACAATGCAAAAAAGACTAAAAGTAGTTGGATTTTGCATGAGATGATGTGAATTTTGTGAAAAACGCTGTTATAAAAGAAAAGCCGCAGCTTGTTGAAATGTGATTGTATTTGTGAGTATAGTTGTGTTATTTTGCAGTGAATGTTTAAAGTTAAAAGATTTTATTTAACTTGTACAATGGCAAGAAGCTACTTATTTTTCTAATTACATGTCCTGAGAATGCTCAGTGTAGCAATAACGTACAGGGGAGTCTCATAAATCTACCGCACAGGAAGATTGGGAATCTACCATGACGTAGTAATTCAGTGGTGCTCACCCAAAAAGGAACGTCACTAGTGTACCACAGATGTTGTTAATTTGTTCGTCCCATGTTAAGTTTTGATCCAGTGTTATGCCCAAGAAGATACAGTTTCAATGTGTGCATTGTCTATGCATAGTGTTTATGACTCAAAATCCATGTTTCAGATTGTATTGAGAACTATAAATTTTGTTTTATTGTTGTTTATTATTAATCCATGTGAAGTTAGGTATTGTGCCAGTTGGTTTATGGTGATGAGTGTTTATTTCAAGCTTTCTTGCGTCAATACTCTGGCAAGCACAGTTGTGTCATCTGCATAGGTGGTGATTCTCGTGTTTGGGTATTCTGGTATATGTCGTTTATGTACAGAATAAAGAGCAAGGGCCCCAGGATTGATCCTTGAGGTACACCTATTAACACTTTCCTACTTTCTGATTTAACGTTAGTGACTGTACCATGTATATTGTATCTTATTTGGGTAATTTGCATTCTGTCCTGTAAATAGGATAGGATAAGTTCATGAGCTGTCCCTCTTATTCCTATGATGCTTAGTTTGACCATAAGCAAGTCATGTGTGACCTTATCAAATGCCTTGGAAAGATCTAGATATATAGTGTATTCACTTTTGGTAAATAGCTCGAGTTACCTTACTATGCTAATGCAGTCACTTGGCTTCTGATTGGATACTTATGCATTTTATAATCTACTTGATCTAAAAGTGAACCAGTCAGATCTCTGCTGTTAACCGATAGCATTAAATCCGAGGCTAACAGGGTACTAAAAAAACTGCTGAAGTTGCTTTCACATCTAATATTGATATTTTTTGTGAGAGGTTAGGTGAGTTTAGAAATATCATTTCCATCTCACCATAACATTTTGTAAGGTGTTGTTGCTCATTTTTCCTTTTTTTTCATTTTACATTGTTGTAAAGGGACCTGCACAGAATTAGCACATTAAAAAGGTAAGGAGAGGCTAAAAACTTCCTTAGAGACAGTGTAAGGGGCCGACTTTTCTCAAAAGCTAAAAACATTTGTTAAAATATTGTCTTCATCTCCCAACATGGAGTATATACAGTTGGGAAGATTAAAAATTTGTCTGAGGAGAGTAGGCACATTCAATAAGAATATACTGAACACTGCATACATGACACATAACATTACATACATGCCATAGTGGAGGGTCCAGCCCTTGTATGAGGAGTGCCATGCACCAATGGTGGGCTTAATAGAGTGAAGCTTATTGTCACTCATCATCATTCTCATGATTAACCAAAAGTGGCAGAAAAGCAATCTAAAACAAATATATATATGACGGTCGTTCAAGGAAAAAGTTTCCCTATGTTACAAAAAAATTTTTTTTCTTAAGTTACAGACAAAAATCAAGTTGCACCAAGTAGCATGGTCCTTTCTCAATTTTGAACACAATTTCCAAGGCGGCACAAGCATTTGTCCCATCGTTACACAACTTTTTGAAAGCCATCTGCAAAAAAATTGTGGTCCAGGAAACGAAGAACACTTTTCCCGGCTGTTTCCATTCCATTCACGTCCGTTTGAATTCTGGAGTGTAGTGATGAATGAAGCTCTCATCCTGAGTCACAATATGGCAGAGAAAGTTGTTCTCTTCATTGTGGTACCGGGTCAGAGAATACAGGCTAAATGTCATACTCGTCGTGAGATGTTCTGCAGAGAGTTGTCGTGAGACCCAACACGATGAAACCTGACTGACACTGACATTACAGAGTCTCCATAAACAACAACCAGCTTCCTGTGTGCTACGCCCCTTGTGGGTACGTACTTACATGTTATTTACCACGGCTACAGTTATCTTAATCTCAGGGGATAGGTTCTTTATTGGAGAATTCCAAATAAGAAAGCGTTTTATAGCCAAGAGGATATAGTAAAATGCGGATCTATATTCTGAGAACTTGACAAAATACAGAGAATATATATATATATATATGTATAATCGGAAAGGCTTATTCTTCTTTTATTATCAAAAAGGCTTCTTCTTCTTTTAAAAGGCTTCTTCTTCTTTTAATATGGGAAAAGCTTCTTCTTTTATTATGGAAACGGCTTCATCTTCTTTTAATATGGAAAAGCTTCTTCTTCTTTTATTATGGGAACGGCTTCTTCTTCTTTTATTTGATTATGGAAAAGGCTTCTTCTTCTTTAATTATCGAAAAGGCTTCTTCTTCTTTTAATATGGAAAAGCTTCTTCTTCTTTTCTTCTTTGATTATGGAAAAGGCATCTTCTTCTTTGATTATGGAAAAAGCTTCTTCTTCTTTTCTTCTTTGATTATGGAAAAGGCTTCTTCTTCTTTTCTCTTTTGATTATAGAATAGGCTTCTTCTTCTTTTATTATTTCTTCTATATACAAGAAAATCTAGTAGCGTCGTCTCGCTTCCTTTTCTTTATGCCTTATATATGTTTTCTTTCCTTTCCCCGTGGCAATTCCCCAGCAACCAAGCTATACTTATATAAAGGAGTAGGGTCAGCTAAACTGACACTAGCGCCACCTCCTATGTAACGACCAAAAGGGGATAACCAGGATCGCTAATAAAAAGCGCTGCCAATGGCCCAGTGCGACTAATAAAAAGCGCAACCGAAAAGTGCTTCGGGGCGTCTAATTTGACACAGCGCCACCGGGGAACGGACAAATGCAAAAGCTGACGGATGTTCTCCTCGTCAGAGAATCAAAAAGAAATTGAGATGAGATACATTTCTGAATTCATTTGTTCACTTAATAACTTTCCTAAACGTTTCATATGCGGCTATATTCTTAATTCTTTCAAATTACTATATACATCATTCTATTTACTTCTTTTATAGTATTTGAACTCTTCCTTTATATATTTCTCAATTTACTATAATATATATAATCCCTCTTCTCCGCTCCTAGTTTGTACAATGAGCTCTGCTCTTCTTTATATGGCATGCTGCCATCTATCGTCGCTCTCGGGAAACTTCTTACTTGCAACTTTCATTGTGTCATCGAAACTGGCACGTGACATGTGGATGTCGATAGGAGCAAGACCATTTGCCCACTCATACCGGATCACAAAACGAATCTCTTCTTTACTCCACACTGCCAAAACACATTGTTTCGCCATGACTCGCTACTCCTTATGGCCAGGGCACGTTTCTCACTGCATGACTCACGTTAATCACGTGCCATGCATGCGCGGTAGCCCGCGCAAACATTACATTGTGTGTAAATGTAGAGGAAAGATGAAAGAACACATTCCTAGTTTCATTTCATTTATCGGGCTCGTACTTTCTCAAAAAAGAAAAGGGAAACCTTTTCCTTGAACGACCCTCGTATTTGTAGAAAAAATGAAAAGCTCTCATTGTTATTTATGAATTTGTGCAGAATATTTTGAACCCCTCAAATTGGTATTAAATTTTCCTTATTCTGATAACAACGTGCAGATGAAAGTTGTAAGGCTTTTTTGTTTTATAGTGTTCAGAATTGTCCTGCAAATGCAAAACGAAAATACTTTGAAAAAAAATTGCAACATTCTACAAGTATATCAACCACTATTTAAATTTGGAAAAATTAGATTCTTTGTCAAGAAGCTGAAAATGATGAGTTGTTCCATAAAAACTAGATTTGGGATCACAATGATAAAATAAAATATTATACAAGCATTATAGGCCTACTTCTGTAAGAAATCACAAAAAATTATCAAAAAGTACACTTTGAAGCAAAATGTAATTTCTGTTCATAGTCACCACAGGTGTTCATAGTGACCTCTATTTATGGTACTGAAAACATATTCATTGCTACTGAAATACACAGTTCCACATCACAACAACATGTGACATCACACATTGATCATTGAGTTAAATTTTATATTCTGTCCCGAATATAAACAAACCCTTGGCATGCTACAGCAAACTTCCTCCACTTTCTTAAAGCACAGTTTACAACTCTGTAGCAAAAATAGCACTTTTTCTTCTCTTATGTGTAGGGTGAACTTATGTCCCATTTTGACCGGGACAGTCCCATTTAGGAGACATGTCCCGGTCGTCCCATCCATATTTTAAAAATCCTCAATATGTTCCATTTTATAAAAATCTAGAAGTTAGCTCGAAAATTAAATCTAATTTGAGACATTTCATGCTAGAAAAGAGTCGATGGAATTTTTAAACTTTTGTCTTCGAAACACTGTTTCAAGTTATTCATAGAAATGTGTTATTTTTTATATTTAGCGTCTCTTATCTCCCACTTTTGGCTAATTGCACATAACAATCCAAATGCTACAATTTCGTCAAGAAGATTCGGGCAGGCAGCAGTTTACTGTTTTACGGTTTTTATTGTTTAGCGTGGGTTCCGCTATTTCTAGAACGTTGAATAACTATGACAGAGAAGCATACATGTAGTTTCAATGCAGGCCTGCATGAAGAATTTAAATTCCTGTGTCTCAACATAAAATCTGAAGACAATTACTAATTAATTACTGAATGCTAATTGCTAATATATTTTCTAGTTCAGAAGACGAAACAAAACCGTTAGATCAGTGGCAATTTGCAAGAGGAATCGTAACATAACTTAAAAAGAAAATAAAAGAATGGTTTGCTTGTCCAATTAATGGATACAGATGTTTTGGTAAATTAGAAGTGGACCACATAAAGTATGACGTCCTTATGAATGTGGTGAAAATTGTGTTAAGCTTGCCTTGTACATCCACTCTCATTGAGCATGTTTGCTCAATCCTGAACAATATGTGGACAGATGAAAAATCTTGCTTACATGTTTCAACAATGAAGTCTATCTTGTTGGTATGAGTTAACTTTACTGAGAATTGGTGGGGGTTGGGAAAGGGGGAGGGAGAGGGAGAAATTATGAACAGTTCTGGCATTCTTCAACTTTAGCGTAGGCCTACAGAAGGTTGTTTCACGTTGATGGTAACAATTTCGATCACCAGGGAGCAGCACAGAGCAGCCAGAGCCAGTAGGACGAAAGTACTGTGTGTTGACTTTCAAAGACGATGGTTGGTGTGTGAGTGAGTGTTTATATGGCACCAAAAATTCCAGTCTTTTGGGAGGGGTACATCTGTGCCCTTTCCGACGTTGGTTATAGTTATAGCCAAATAATTAAACAGTGCCACATGAAAGCATTCCATGTGTCAGAGAAGGGAATCAATGCAGTGTTGAATCGCCATAAAGCTTGCACCGTACCTGTTGCTGGAACCAGTCGAAGTGGGCCTCAGACATATCGGAAGCCCAAGCGTTCCTCCGATGTTGTGCGGAAAGTGAGATCCTTGGTGCGATGTGAAAACCCTGCAACGCAAAGAGTGATTGCACAGGTAGTGCAATCTTTCCCTCCAACTGTAAATCGCATCATAGCCCAAGATTTACAACTTGTGCGGAAGCACAAGGCTGAAGTTCATAAGTTGCGTGCATCACATATCCAAGAGAGGAAGACCAACAGTCGGAAACTCTACGAACGCCATCTGGCAGGGGACCGCTGGAAGTATGTGGTGTCCCTGGATGAAGCATGGGTGTATCTGTCGGGATGTGGTAAAAAGGGCCATCTACTATCGTCCACGTGATGCAAGAGGTCGATCTGAGTGGGTACGTGAATGTGCTGAAAGTTTTCCACGCGGGTTCATGGTTGTTGGTGGTTACTGCCATAACGGCAAACATCCACTGCGCAGAGTGGAAAAAAAGGCTAAAATAAATGCAGCCTATTACCAGACGAATATTTTGGAGCCACTTTACAGACATGATATTCCTTCTCTCTATGGCAGCGACACATCTCATGTTGTCATCCACCAGGACAAGGCTTCCAGTCATATGGCAAAGTCCACGCAGGCATACATGGATCGGATGGCACGTGAAACGGGCATTCATGCAATCCCCTTTACAGACATCCCTGTGAAATCCCCCGATGCCTCTTCCATGGATTTTTGTGGCTTTCCGTTGTTGAAACGAGCCTTGGGAAGCAGACGGCCCCTCACAATTGAGGGTCTTTGGAAAGCTTGTCAGGAGGAATATGATGGTTTGGACCAATGTGTTCTTCAACGCAGTCTCCTCCAATGGAAAGTCCGCTGCAGGGTCATTGCTGCGAGACAGGGGTATCACGTGGAGCACCACCGCTCGTAACGTCACTGTTTTTCTTAAGGTCAGGTGGGTTCTAACTTTGTTACCATGGACGTGAAACGACCTTCTGTAAAAGCAAAGGCTGATAGAGGAGAAACACCATATAAGTCATACTGAGCTCACAAATATTCTTTTGATGGGAGATCATATTTTATTTGTTGTTTATAATGTATCATTTATGTGATCTCTACTTTAACTAATAATAATAATAGTTTTATGATTGCCAATTTTTCAGGAGGAGGTAAACTGACTTCCTTGAGACATCCCATTTTGGATCAAAATATTATGACCACCCTAGGTATTGGAACAACAATTTAGTCTTAGAGAAAGGCATCTTAAAGTAAATGTATGGAACATGTCATATAGGCCTGACCCTGTGGCCGAGTGGTTAGCACATCACGCTGCGACGCCAAGGGTCCCGGGTTCGAATCCTGGTCGGGCTTGGTTGTTTGTGAATGTCCATTCATCAATTTCATCATTTCATCACTTATCCCCATCTTCGCAAATTAGCGAAGAGGCACAAAACGCGAAGTAAAATAAACTAAATTAATCAATCAATCAATCATGTCATACAGGTTTCTATGTTCCAATTCAATCACATGAATCTTATTCTCCTCATGACAACTATTTGTATTTTGTTTTTGTTTATTACATTGAAGAATTCATAATATAATTTTATAAGACTATGATTTCTAAAGTTGTCCATTTATTTTACTTTTTGTAGGAGATAAAACATGGTGAAGCTACATATTAAAAAAGGCGATGAAAGTCAGTTTCTATTCAAAACCACTGTTGATACACCAGTTGAAGAAGTGCTTACGGATGTCACAGTAATATATAATGGAAGACTTAAGATTAGCCGAATAGTTAGCGGTAAGTATTATATTAATGTGTTGTAAAAGTATTATTTTGAAGGTTGTAGTAAGCAGAGGGTAGTAATATTTAGACAATTTTTTTCTGATTTCATCTAGTGTTTACATCAGTGGTCCACAACTTCCTTTAAACATACCTCTGAAGTATGATTTTTTTTTATCCACTTAAAAACAAATTACACAGTGCATACATTTCCATTAGTTCTTTTGAAGGGGGAAGGGAATGTTTTCTACTTTTCTGTTGTTTTATTATTTATCCAATTTCTAAAAGCGAAGAAATTTATGAATGTGTAACTTTTGGAGTTTTTACTGAATTATGTTGAAAGGGATGTTGTAGCTCTTCAAACCAGTGGTGATCATTTTAGAGTTCTCAACCACTAGGTTCATTCTAGGTTTATTGCGAATTTTTGGTGTTACCTCTGTGAGTGATTACTTAATTTGAGAGAGAAATGTAATAGCCCTTTCTTTATGTTTAAGGTGGGAGAAGGCATTCACGATTTAATGACTTGGTCAAAGCCTTACACTTAATTTTACACATATCTGGGAAGGCGTGGGGGTGTCCCTTGACTTTGGTTACAAAAGGAGACAGGAATCGCTTATTTCAATGGTTGAGGGAGGAATGATGGCATTTCTTAAGATGTCTTGGAAGGAGGGGGAGGGAGGCACTTACCTATTCCACTGTCCACCATAATCTGCCTTTGCACTCACTTATGTTAGAGTGACACATTCTGTAATGCATATGAAAGCTACTCTAGCAATGTGGCATATGCAGATGAGGCAAGTGTTACAAAGACACAATCCAATCTTTTCCATCTCGATTTCCTTTAGGTCCATCTCAGCGTTATCCCTCCATCTTCATCTTGGCCTTCCTACAGGTCTCTTACCATTTGATTTCCCAACAAGAATCCTGGAAACTCTTCCCACCTAAGTCTTCTTGATTTAACCATTCTAATAATATCTGGAGATGAATACGAATTATGCAGTTCTAAATTATGTAAACTTCTCCACTCACCTGTCTCCTCATTCCTGTTAGGTGCAAATATTTTTCTAAGGATTTAATTTTCAAATACTCTTAATTTATGTTCCTTTTTCAATGTAAGGGACCAAGTTACAAAGACACAACAAGACTGAATAGCTTTTAAAAGATAATTGCAAAATTTGTATTTACGATGCTGAGGAACTTTCCTTACAGATCATATATAAAGAGGCCAGGCAACACATAATTAACACAAGAAGTGCTCTGCAGAGCATAGTTGGGAAGTCATGGTTAAATCGGGAATCTTCACTGCATTGCCATTAAATGTCCCCCAAAGATAGAAATCTGATGGTGTTAAATTTGGATATCATGGAGGCCATTGAACAGGTCCACAGCTATTTCTATCATGTCATGCACAACTGAATTCTATTTTATAAGGGCATTGAGCAACTTTTGCCTAATCCTGTAATACCATTTCTGTCAGCCATCTCTTTATGACCATGTACTGATGCCCAATATTTATCTCTTTAATATGCAGAAATGGAACTTTTGGCAGAGCATGGGACCTTCTTGCCTCCGAATATGATAGGCTTAACAGATGAACAGATAGAAGAATTGCATTTGTTTGATGACTGGGGAGAAAAATGTGTTCCGAGTGGAGGATGGACTTTCAACAAGGATGATATAGGAAGAAGGAATGGCCGCCAGCCCAATGAGAAAATGAGAGAGATTATAAAGAAAACCATTGAAGAAGCAAAAGCATTAGTTTCAAAAGTAAGTATCATTGCAAGTTCACAAGTAGTGTGCATGAAAGTAACTGCAGATTCTAGAATGCTTTAAAGCTTGTTTCACATTAACAATGGTCATTCTTGTTTGAAGCCACAGTCACACCTAAATTTCCAGTGTAAACAAGACTTGTATTACACCACCAAATATTTGACAAATGATGTAAAAACGAGATCATGTATTGAATTTCTTGTAACCACATGTTTTAACATTACAAGGGGGTGACCCTTTCTCAAGACACCCAAATATCAATCTCACTTCCACCTGGACTGCAATTTTGCAGACTAGCGAGCCTCTGGCATCTGGGCTCATGTCCAGTATAATCCTCTGTGGGGCTTGTGTTGTTTGCTGTCCATATGTTTTGTGATTGTCCCTTCGTCTATTTCATCTTATCACCAATCATACTCATCTTCACAATTAGCCAAAAGTGGCAGAAATGCGAAGTAAAATAAATCAAATCATTCATCCATTCATTTAACAACACGATTTGCATAACGTAGGCGCCCAAAAGTCAACCTCACTTCCACGTAGTGCACCCTGGACTAAAGACTAACGAGGCTCTGGCGACTGGCACTATGGCCAGTATAATTTTGTGTGTGTTGTCCTGTTTGTTGTCCTTGTGTGTGCTGAGTGCCCGTTTACGGCCTCAGCTTTTAACAGAAGTCAGAACATTTTAACATTTTTAGTTATGCAACGCTAGAGTTGTTATTTGTAAT
This sequence comes from Lepisma saccharinum, assembly GCF_977018435.1. NCBI lineage: Eukaryota > Metazoa > Arthropoda > Insecta > Zygentoma > Lepismatidae > Lepisma > Lepisma saccharinum. The sequence continues at coordinate 67,483,500 of NC_139234.1, read as the reverse complement.
GATAAGGGGCTGGCCCCCGTATAATGTGACGGGAGCAAAATAGCCTAAGTGCTGACACTCCCAAAATTTTAAATTCAATATCAATCAATCAACGATTTGCATAATTTTACTTCAGATTCATTTTGACTTTCAGATTCCTTGACCCACAAACCAGAAACGTTATCACAGAGTCTCTCCTATCTTTCATCTTCTTCAGTGTTGTATTTTGCACCTACCACTATACTGGTACAGGACAGAACAAAAGGACTTGAAGTAGTGCTTAGCATTGCTTTCTACATCATTAATTGAGTTTACCAGTCACTAGGGGGGCAAAGACAGTATATTTCCCTTTGTAGGTAAGATTTAGCATAGTGCGGGGGCCAAAGTGGCGAAAACTGGGGGGACAGTTGCCCCCATCTCTGCCCCCCCGCCCCCCTAATCGCCCCCACTGCTGGTCAGTGAAACATGCACATCATCTGTCAATGTAGACTTGGACAAGAATGACAGGGACATTGAAGTCAAAACATGTTAGCAAACAAATGAAGACATTAGCAGTGTTTGAAAAAATCTTCGTCAGAGCTAGGTGCGAGCTCTGAGGATCAGGCACCAGGAAACCACCTACTAGCAATTGTACATACTGTAAGATGCTGAGCTGGCCCCCGTGGCGTGTGTTTAGCACCGTGCTACGATGCCAGGGGTCCCAGGTTCAAATCCCAGCCTGGGTATGGATGTTTGCAAGTGTCCATTCGTCAATTTCATCATATCACTCATCCCCTCGCAAATTAGCCAAAAGTGACAAAAAAGTGACAAAAAAGTGAAGTAAAATAAAGCAAATCAATCAATCTGTAAGATGCTGAGCATCACCATATTGACAACATCGCTAAATCATGTGAGAAAATGGGAAAAAGGGGGTTGGGGGACAAAGAGTAAGAAATTGTTACTGATTCTATGGAATGTTTACAACGTAGATAAAAACAATTATTTGCTAACTTATGCTGTACTGCAATTTGAACTTAGAATTTTCAGAATTTCGTACATGCAAACTTAAAAAACTGCAATATTACAGCAAGAGATCACAGTCGCCAGGCTGAAATTTTTAGTCGCCATGGAAAATTTTTCGAGCCCTGGACATTACTTTACTTATATTGGTAATTTTTTACAAAGTATGTTGTGTTAAACTAACTTTTCACCTTTTATATAGTATATCTTCTTGACTTGGTCACAAATGCAAGTTATTCTGTTTTCATTTTCATAATTGAATATAAAAAGAACAATTTAATCTTGAAAAATAATAAATGTTATTACAAAACAAATTATTTTTGTAACACAAATGGACACATTTATGCAAAAAACCTTCCCGATATTTCTGAAACATATACCATCTTAGGTATCTAGATGGCTCAATTGTATTAGTAAATCTCAAACATTAATAAATGATTATAGTGAATTATTAACAAAATATTACATTGAGGTTTGAAGCCATATGAATTTTATTTTCATTAATGTTGCTACTTACTGTTATGGTCAGGCCATGTTAATTTGCTAACAGAGTACGTAATGAATACATGAAAATTAAGTAGAGTGCAATTTTGTAATTATTGTTTAATTTATTTGCAGAAACAGATTGAAGCTGGAGTTTCCCTTACCCAAAGAACAATTAAACAGGCTTTAGATATTCTCCGAGGGGCTGTTATGATTGTGTACCCAATGAATTTACCACCTCATGACCCTATTCGCCACGAATTTGAAAATATCGAGGATCTAAGTGGCACTCATTCATCTTTAGAGGTGAGAACTAAAGTTATGAGCCTTTTCTTTATCTACACTGCAACTTTACCAGTGGTAGTATTATTTCGAGGGCAGCCGAAAAGTTCTTGGTCTGACCAAGAAGTCTGGTCTGCAAAAAACTGCTCTGATGCTGCTTTATCCTCTGAATCCTTGCGAAATTTCTGTGTCCTTGAAGGTTGGGAAATAGGTAATAGTCAAAAGGAGCAAGGTCTGGTGAGTAGGGTGGATGGTCCATGCATTTGCAATAGTCAGTGTCTTCCCAGTCGTGTGTGACGGAGCATTGTCCTACAAAACAGAATATCTTTGCAGATTATTCTCCACCACAGTTCCTTCAGTAACTGGAAGAAAAGAAAAATTAAAAAGAAAATGACCTGCAAATTGACACATTGTGCTAGGAAATCTCTCTCTCTCTCTACAGGGACGTCGGGCCTCCCCCATGGTGCAGTGGTAGCGTCATTGCCTTGTAATCAAGGGGTCCCGGGTTCGATACCCGGTGGAGGCACAAGTGGTTCGGATCCCACTTTAAACTGTAGGTCCAGTCCCGATTAGCCTTACTGTGCATAAAGTGGACTTAAAACACCAACTCTACAGGGACGTTGACAAAATTGCAGATATTGTGGAAAGGCCACAAACTTTTCAGCCCCCCTCATAATTCGAATAGAAATACGTGAGATCTTATTATAAGCTAACAGCAAGATATCTGGGAGGAATAAAAAAATAATTAAATGGTATTGTTAGTGTATAAAGTTGCGATGGAAGCAGTTTGGATAAAAATCATGATTTCTATTTAAAAATAATTTTTATTTTTTAAAATTTAAATCAATTTTTATTTTTTTATTTTTTAAAAATGCTTAAAATTGCTTGTATGTTTTTTGGCACCATATATATTTTTTAAAGAAAGGCTTTTTCTAGTAAAATCCTTGAACAGTTTGATTAAACCAAATAAAAAATGTACAAATATACAGTTTTCTGTTTCTGATGCTGTCCCTACTATAGAAATGTTTATTTAGAGTGTTAATGAAACTATAAAAATTTCAGTAACTTTTATTCCAGTGAAAATAAAACATTCTGGATGTACTCTACAATTGTAACTTAACACTAGAACCGTGGAAGCGGTAATTTTGACCGCTGTTGAATTTCAAATTGCTGTAAAGACGTTAATATATTTTCGAATCATCTGAAATTCCTTAACTTATGTTCTTTTTACGTTGAGAATATATTTTTGATTTAAAAATTTTAAAAATTAATTTATTATGTAGTTATTAATCGAAATACCTCCAACCGTGGGAGCGGTCAAAATGACCGCTGTGCATTACCCTCCATTTTTTATGCAAAGGTAAACACAAAAATGCAAACCTCCTTTCGGGAAATGTATTACAAAGTTCGCCTTCAAGCTAGTGCCACCTGGTGTGTCATTTATTAGATTTATCACTAGGTGGCAGCAGCTTACAGGTGAATGTTCAACCTCTTTGTTTGAGCCGAATAGGGAGTTGCGAAACTTTGCAAGCACACTCTTTGTTTGTCGTCTTTTCTTGATATTTGTTTCTCGCACATGTGAGTGATTATTGTGCTCTAAAAATGGCTGAACGTGGACTATCAGCTGAAGATATATCAAAGTATTTAGACTCAATTCAGGACATAGATGCTGACAATTCCGATGGAGGTGAAAGTGAAGGGGATCCCGATTTTGTTCCACTAGAACAAGACATTGAATTGATCCATTCGTCAGAAGATGAAGAAAACAAAGCAGCACCTGTTTCTACAGTTCAACGGAGACAAAAAGAAAAACCACAGTGTCTCCAGGTGAGTCTCCTTTTCTATCTGGAATGAAATACAGTGCTAGAGATGGAAGCGAATGGACTGTAATTGATGCCCATTTAAATGTTCCTGGTAGGCATTCAGCACATAATGTTTTACAAGAAAAGCCTGGCCCGTCAGGATTTGTTAAACGAAATATCCTTGAAGGAAAGGTTTCAAGTGCATGGTGTCTTTGTGAATGAGAAAATGCTTCGTCACATAAAATCCTGCACTAAAGAAGAAGCTCATCGTCAAACTAGAGGAAATGACTGGTCTGTTACATTACAGGAAATTGATTCATTTATCACAATTTTGTATGCTTGCGGAACACATTGTGCGAAAAGTCTTGAATTAGACAGTTTGTGGGACAGTACCTGGGCACCACCATTTTTTCATGAAATAATGCAATATCTGCACTTTGATCATAAAACAACAAGGTCCGAACGCATAAAAAGTGACAAGTTTGCGCATGTGTCCGAAATATGGAATTGTTTTATTGAAAATTGTGGCAGAAATTACATACCAGGAGCATACATCACTGTAGATGAACAGCTATTTCCTACAAAAGTTAAGTGTAGATTTGTGCAATACATGGCAAATAAACCAGAGAAGTTCGGCATTAAAGTCTGGCTTGCAGTTGATGTCGACAGTAAGTACCTGATAAATGGTTTCCCTTATTTGGGTAAAGATGAAGATCACCCAGCAGATCAGCCTGTTGCAGAATATGTTGTACTTCGCTTGATGGAACCCTTTGTTGGAAAAGGAAGAAATGTCACAACAGATAATTTCTTTACGTCAAGTAAACTCTCTGAAACCCTGAAAGCTAAGAACACTACGTTGGTAGGAACAATAAGACATTCAAGAAAAGAAGTGCCTCAGCAAGTAAAATCATCTCTACTAGAACAGTATTCTACAGTTCTTCTGAGTAGTGCTGACAGCACACTCTCTGTGTACCAAGGAAAAAGAAACAAAAACATTCTAATTCTCAGTTCCATGCATTCAAACATGTGTATTGGTGGTGGTGTAAAGAAACTCCTTGAAACTGTCAGCTTTTACAACAGCACAAAGTTTGGTGTAGATGTAGTCGATCAGATGGCTCGTAAATTTTCCATAAAACCACCATCGCGAAGATGGCCAATTCATGTGTTCTACAACATTTTGGACGTAGCCGCTCTCAATGCATATATTTTGTACAAGAGTACAACTTGCAAAAATTTTGGTCGTCACATGTTCCTGATGAAACTTTCTGAAGAACTCTGACAAGGAAGCAACAGAATCCCACAGCCCAATCTACAGATTGTCTCCTATGAGCCTCCAGGAAAACGACAGCGTTGACAGTGCCAAACATCCAAATGCAGAAACAAGACAGGAGGAGACCTATGTGAGCAGTGTGGAAAAGCAGTATGTGGAAAATGTGTAAAAATTGTTAAAAAATACTGCACCACCAATTGCATTGCAGATGATGCCAAATAAGTAAATTTATTGTTATTGCATGAAATAATTGTAATTTTTATTTGTATTCATGTTTGTAAAAACAAGAACGGGGTCATGTATTCCTTTCTGTGAAATTAAAGATGTGTACTGAAACAATTAAAAAAAATATTAACAAACAAGACTATAAATATAACCTACTTTTTCCATGGCGGTCAATTTGACCACTGTCACGGTTCTAGTTATAAAAGAAAGCCCACGGTTCTAGTGTTAAAACATTAACTTAAATATTTTTAGTCTATGTAGCTGAAATTTGGAGATTTTTTAATGATAGTTTGAAAAATATCAGTTGCCATGTTTATTTACAGTTTAATGATATTGATACTATTTTTCATTTAACATGATTAGTATTCTGTATATTTTTCTACACAAAATGTTTGCTATTTTTGCCTATAAAAATTACTGAATTTTAAATCAAGAGAAATGTGTGTTCACATTTTCTTTCGTATCAGCTTCACACCATCAGTACATATATTTTATTTCCTTTATTTTCCTATCTTAGAGCCTAATATACACCATGAAATGATTACGAGATTAATGTACTTTCACTAAAAGTGTTTCTGATTTCTACCAACTCCTTATGTACATTATTCTATAAATTATTTATTTAAAGTGATCACCTTATTTAAGTCAATCCACCTTGGATGGAATTGATTCATTGACTAATAATTGCATTCCAATGGCATTGATTTTAAAAATAACAAGTTTTGAATTTAATAATCATTAATACTTGTGAATACTTTTCTGGAGTGTGCATATCTTGCGTGTTGAGGCCTCCCAATAACTTAGGAATTATGAAAAATGTGCACTTTTCATTAATTCTGCACCAATATTGTGAGTCAAAATTTCATTTTGTGACTAAATGGCAGCTATTTTAATATTCTGATTATCAGAATAGAAGAAGAAAACCACACACAACTGCATTTTTGATGTGTTCAAGTATGTATAATGTATCGAAGTGTCCTTGAGCATTATGCACCAAATTAATATTTTATATTTTTGGTTTCTTAACCAAACCAGAAATAATATTTAATGATTTTCAATTGCCTATGTTGCTGCTGTGATTATTTTTCCTCACTTTGATATATTTCTTGTGAAAGATGCATGTCTGTAGCACCAAAATGCTGAGAAAATATAATAATTGTACTAAAAGAGTTCACAAAAAAGTTCATTAGTTCTTTGTTTTCTTTTCCAAACACAAAACTCATCAGTCATATCTGATTTCAATTAAAAATGTTGTATTTCATATCAGATTGTTGCTTTATGGGGATTGGAAAACTTTATATCAGTCTACCAGCATTGTACAATATTCATACAAGTACCATGAGTATTACCGTGCAAATTATGCATGACTATTTTCATTAATTTTTCTCTTGCATCCTATGTTTTAAGCGATGGGTGCAGAAGTTGTCGTTGTCAGCAGCTTCTTTTGAGTTTTACTTTAATTCTTGAAGCTTTTATTGGGTCAAATACAGTGCACGAATATGGTGGTGGACAATTTGCAAGGTAATACTCATGGATCCCACTGTACATCCCTAGCATTAGGCAAATCCATAATGTACTAAATATTGTTTCAAAATATATTTGTGCATTAACATGAAGGGCCTGCACAGATTACATAATAACAACAAATGCCTGTTGCAAAACAGCCTGTGAGGGCCAAGGTCTATCTACCAACTGAAGACTTCACTATCACATGCCTCAGCAGGGATGGGCGATCTACCAACCATTTGTGGTCAGCACGACGAATCCCCAGTTATTGTTGTAGGTTTTCCATGGCTGTCTTTTTCTAGTCATTCGTAGCTCCCCAATTTCCTCACGATTGCAGAGGGCCTCCTGTCCCATGCACTGTTCGAAATCTAGGAAAAATGCTGTTATCCTTTGCTCCAGGAGACTTGAACCAGCATGTGTCCTTAAGTTGGAGCCCAAAGCTTGATGTCTTGGACTGCAGGGCCATGGTGCAGGACCCTATACAGGTTAGGGTGGGACAAATTTGGAACTGTAGTTTTGTGACTCATTAGCATGACTGCAATCTGAAATTTTTGCAAACGTCAAAATATATTTTAGTACAAGAACATCATATTTCTGTGTTTTACATTGTAGGTTATAGAACTGTCAATGGCCCAATTGTGGTTCTGTGGAAAGCAGATGCAACGAGGGAAGAAATTATGGGACTATATTGGAAAGAATGAGAAAACTAAAGTGATTTTGAAACTTCAAAAGCGAGGACAAGGAACCCCAGGGCGAGAGCCAGTTATGAATGAAGAAGAGAGGAAGCTGATGATGCTGCATGCATACAGGCGTCAGGAAGAGCTCAAGGTAAGTGAAGAGCATTTGTTAAATTTAGTGTGTTGATATGTTTGCAGATCAGATCATAAAGACTGCTAATGGGCATGTGAAAATTATGTGTTACACAGACATTGCTGCTCCACAAACCATGGATACAATTACGTTTGCTTAGACAAAGTGACAACGCTGGCTCCGCCATTCATTATGGAATGTGGTAGTTGAAGCTTATTTGACCAAAATAACATGCTACTGTATAGTGAAAAACTATTCTGATTAACTCATGCAAAGTTTTAGTTAGTTTAATAATAGTAAAAGCAGAGAAAGTTTATTTTTTAAATACAAATTATAGCACAAACACAGTTACAGTTCTTGACATTAAGAAACATACACAAAATTTGTCTTCCTCCCAATCTTGTCAAAGCATGAAGTGAGATGTGTCTACTCTAAACACTCCAATGTTGCGGATTCCTGTAAGGAGGGATGAATGTATATAAAACTCGTGTTTAAAGAATTTTTCACATGTGAAAATCATGTTGTTAAACAGACATATTACTGGTACTGAGTACAAGAACAGTTAGATGAATTGCTGATGTACAACTGTAAAACACATTTTATAAGAATGTGCATATGACAAAACATGTGTTTAACAGGCAGTAAGATAAATATTCTCGATGTAGAAGTTGGATTTCAACATGTGACATTCAGGTGAATATTTTGCAATTTTAAATGCTTAGGCCAGCTGCACACCGAATCTGACAGAACACGATGCAATGCATCATGACATGATGCTGCAAGACAAGCCATTTTGTTTGTAATGTAAAATCTGATCGCAATTTTTGTCCATGTACGCAGTAGGTGTAGGTCTGTCTTTTATAATTTGGAAAGCAGATAACAGCAAAATCAATGTATCAATGTGTATGTGGAATTAATGTATCAATTTATGTATTGTGAATTGAATATATTTCTAGGAAATACTTGGTTAGAAATTATAATATTAACCATTTAATGTAATATTCAATGACTACATTTAATTCCTGGCTTCAAGTTGCCCCCTTTTCCAGTCTGTAATTGGGGGTCTGTGCCTGAAGTGAATTGATTCACGCATGCGCAGATCATTTTGTCACAAGCTGCTCAATGCGAGACCAAATTTCACAGATCTTTATTTTTTTGTTGCAAACTGTCACAACCTGTTGCAAGGTGACTTGAGTGAAATGTTTCGTCTGGTGTTCCATCTTCCATAAGAGACTATTGTAAATCCTTTTACAACAAGAAAGACTCGTCGTGTCTGATCTTATGTGTGGTTGACCTTAGGATGGCAAGAGGATCATATCTGACTTTACAAAATCAAGTTGGCAACAACGATCATCACATGAAAGAATAAATCCTTCTGCCACAACTGATCAGCAACCAAGTGTGCATTACAGTATGCAAGAATAAAGTGGGCAGAACTACACTAATTTGGCGACCACAATCAATTAGTTTAAAATTAGTGTAAAATTACGAGGGCTATTTTTTTTCGACCTCTGATGGCACCGCCAGGTGGCCCGTGAAACGCTAGGAAGCGGGGCATCATGCAGCGTGATTGGTGTCTCCCCTGCCACTACCACCACCACTGCCAAGGCCAATGCTTCAGTTGAAGCTGAACGACGGGTGCGTAGAGATGTCTGCTACAATCGACTCTCCCGCCAAGTGCGAGTGTGTTACTTACTGGTTGACTTTATGGAGCAGGCGACCACAATCAATGCGGCTGCATACTGTGAGACATTGCACAGACTATGCAGAGCCATCTAGAACAGACGGAGGCATTTGCTTCATGACAATGCCCGACAACATGTTGCTGTGTCAACCCAAGACCTTCAACGATTCCACTGGGAAGTGTTTATTCACCCTACCTACATCCCAGACCTGGTGCCGAGTGACTTCCACCTTTTCCCGGCGATGAAAAAGTTATTGGGAGGACGGTGCTTCCACACCAATGAGGAGCTTCGGGACACCGTGCAGACCTGGCTCAACAGACAGGCGGCACCTTTTTTTGCAGAGGGTATTGGAAAGCTGGTGCATCGGTACAAAAAATGTCTGAATCTTCTTGGTGTATGCTTGAAAAGTTGATGATACGTGTACGTAACATTTGTCAATAAACCCATTTTTCTATTCACTGTGGTATTGATTTCATGCCCTATCGGAGGTTGAAAAAAAAATAGCCCTCGTAGTTCCGATTGTAATCCCAGGTGAGTGGATTATGCATTGGGTGACCAGACATCCTCTTTTGTCCGGACATGTCCTCCTTTTTATGTGTCTGTCTGGCATCCAGGCAGATTTTTTAGAAATCGCTAAATACCCTCCTTTTTTGGGGAAGAAAAAGTATATAATTGACCATAGTAAATGTGCTGCATTGAGAATCCTTTCACACATAACAATTATAATTTAAGGCATAGCCTATGACTTGGGGCACGTTAAGTATTCGAACAATGCTCACCTAGCATCTGGGAACTGAACACAATCACTTTCCCGACTGAGTCATTAGTAGGGACTGGATTTATAGGCACTAAAAACCTCGGCAGTCAAATAGGCACCAAAATGATGAAAATAGGCACTTAAAAAGGCACTGAAAAGGCACCCAAAAATTAAAAAAACATTAAAGTAAGCACTGAATGTGAACTTATTTCAGTTTTCTTCTTACAATGCACAGTTATACTGCATTAGCATTTCAGTTTATACATAAAAGTGCGCTAACTGTTAACAAACTATTAATACTCTTTTTCTTTTGATTGAAATTCACATTTGCGGGAATCGTCAGTTAAAGTAATTCTCACAAAAAGAGCTTGTGCTAATGACTGTGCGAATTTGAACAAATAATGAAAATAAAAACAATTTTCACCATAATGAAAAATTATAATTAAAATGATGTTCCAATTGAGACCCTCAAATCTGGCAAATACCAGATTTCAATCAGTACAACATCAACAAAGCCTTATATCTTTCAATGTGGGAAAAGCCAAAGACACGTAAAAAAGCTCAAGTATGCGAAAATTGCAGAATAGACATTTTTTGACACTAAGCAAAATAGGCACTAACCCTCAAACTTGGCATTTATAGGCACTATAAAAATGTGTTTTCAGACTAGAAACACCATGAAATGAACCTTAAACGTTAGGCTCTATGTTTTACTACAAAGGCATAAAAAAGGCAAATAGGCAAAATTCTGCACCCTAGTCATTAGTATTATTCTAATTCGTTGCTTTGCCTCCTGAGACTGCTGGAACGCATGTAGTTTCTTTTCGATTGATTGATTGATTGATTTGGTTTATTTTACTTAGCTTTTCTGTCACTTTTGGCTAATCGTGAAGATTGGTATGAGTGATGATATGATGATTTTGATGAAGGGACACTCTGAAAGAACACCCATGTCCAGGCTGGGATTCGAATCCGGGATCGCTGGCAGTGTGCTAACCACTCTGCCATGGAGGTCAGCCAGTTCCTTTTTGAGTTATACATACGCGATACAGAAACGCGTAGTGAGAATTTTGATTGTAAAGAAATATTTACTTTCATGAAATAACGAAGCAAAAGTGTAAATTCAACAATGATCTTGCAAGAAAATATCCAGCTGTAAAAGATGGAAGAAACGAATATGGGTAAAGTGTAAGGTGGATGTCACTTTCCCCTGCTGTTGAAAGAGTGCTAGGAATGTTCGTGCCATTAAAATCATATTTCTCTACCCAATCTAATTTACCTAAAATTTTAATTTGGTTTTTGGAAATAAGTTAAAGCAAATCTTACTTGTTACATTTGCAGTCACTTGTGGGGATATTTCATTCTAATATCTAAGAATTCAAAAGGGAGTAATATTCTTTGCTTCAAATTGTAGATATTCTTTGTCGCTTGTTAAATAACAGATTAGAAGATTGCTTTCTTTGCTTAAAGCTAAGAGGAAATTATTGAAAGAGATCACCTGAAAAGTATCTGTGAGCATAATGTTGGTAAGATTTTTTTATATTGATTAAATTATTGAGTAATGGCAAATGTGTTGCCATTTTTTGCTGTGTCCTCTTTTTCATGACCTTGTCCTCCTTTCTCGCCATGCTCTGTCCTCTTTTTTGAAGGTATGTGTCTGGTCACCCTAATTGTGCATATAAAGTTTATCTAAATGACATTATTAGATGTCACATTACTGAAGACTGCTGTCACTTCCAATTCCTTGTCTCATTTTTACAGTTCTTTATCTCGAAGAAAATAAATGAAAAGTGTATTAGCCATACAGCTCCATTTGTAATTGGTTTACCTAATATAGAAAAAGGAAACCAAAGTTTCAAATAGAGACAGCAAGTCCTGATATGAAAAAGTTCTGCCAGAACACAGTTGAATTTCTTGTCTGTTGTTTGAAATGGCACCGTGAATGTTTGTCCTGAAGCTGAGACACGCCAAATTTCAGGGTTTTTGACCTTGCGATCTTGGATTTTCAGTTGTAGCTAAATTAAGGAAAGGTGAAAATAATAGGATATACCATGGCAGGGAAACTTGTACTGGTTAGCATATTCTCTTTTGTGTGAAACAAATATGCATCTGATGTATAAATAAAGATCTGGAGATGCTATTGTTTTTACTTATTGAAAACCCCTGAGAGAAGGGGCAGATTTTGAAATTAATCTAGTCATGCATATTTCGGAACTAAATAAATGTCATAGTTAGACGTATGAGTCATTCCATGCCAAATTAACACAGGTATGTGCAATTTTTAACCTGACCATCTCCGATTTTCATGAAATTTGGGGAGTTGAAACTATGCATAGAACTTAGTAACTATGAAACTTTTTAGTCTCGTGCGTCTTGTAATTGTTAAATTATTCAAGGTCAAAGTTTGCAGAAATTGCCTTTTTTAAGCCCGCTTAGCTATACTAAATGTGCTGTAACTCCGCCTCTATTTCACCTAGGAAGCTCAAATAAAGCTTATTGTACAGGGAATTGAATAAGCTTTCCAGTGATATATAACAAGCCTACCTTTGGATAAAAATATAATTTTGTCACGTGACCTTGACTTTTGACCTTGAATATCTCAAAACATGTCATCACCAAAAATCGTGAAAAAAATATATTTGCTCCCTCATGCCATACTCTAAAACATATCAAAAAATCATTCTGGGACTGCCATGGGATCAGAAGATACAAAATAATATGTGTATCTATGTGTCTGATAAAAACCTCATTACATGAACTATGACGAGTCAAAAGTCCCTTAGGGCCTCCCCCATGGCGCAGTGGTAGCGTCATTGCCTTGTAATTAAGGGGTCCCGGGTTCGATACCCGGTGGAGGCACAAGTGGTTCGGATCCCACTTTAAACTGTAGGTCCAGTCCCGATTAGCCTTACTGTGCATAAAGTGGACTTAAAACACCAACTCAAAAGTCCCTTAACACCCCTTACAAAATGTAAAGGAGTTATCCTGGTCATGAAAGAAATATGTTAGGCACAGGGAGATCTCTAGCCGTGTGTGTCAAGCGCAGGTCCGGCATATTGTTTACTGCCATATTGAATTCAACGCAAACATTTCAAAGGAAAGGGGGTGATGTGATATATCAAATGAGGCTAGAATTTCACGAGAAATGAAGTGACGAAGGATTTTCCAACATATATTTAACCAGCAAAAATTTATTACTGCATGCTTGTAACCATTTTCTCCTTTTCGAGGTGTTAAAAACAAAGCATTGGAATGCTCCTAACGTGTTAGGAACTCATCGAGATCATGCTGACATCTTGGGAGAGAAAGAAGTATACACACCATTGCATATGATTTTAATCAGCTACATTCACCAAATAGTTGAATAGTGAAGAATATTGGGAAAAGTATCTCAAACAATTACGTGACACTTCCTTTGGAATGAAAAATTCTTCAGTGACGAGGCAAATTTTTATGTTCACGGTGAAGTTAATAAAAATAATATGCAATACCTGTGATTTGCTCAGTCGAATGGTTCTTGCTGGTAAGCTAATTATGTGGTATAATGTATGGCGAACGGAAATGGTTGGTCCATATTCAACAACGGAACCTTAAATGGTGAGGGCTTCTTGGATTTGTTAAGTGAACAGGTTTTTTCACCCTTGCTTACGGGATATGGCACTTTTCGAGAGTTTTGAAACAGGACAGAGTGTGACCACACTATGTAGACATTTTCGCAATTTCTTCATGGTAATTTTCTAGGTAGATTGATGGGCACACGGGGTCTATTAAAAGGCCTGCACATTCCCCAGATCTAACATCTTAGGAGGACTTTTACCTTCAGAAACATTTGAAGAGAATGGTGCATGCACTAAAAGTCCATGATATTGACCATCTGAGAGAAGGCATAGTTGCTGCTTGCGATGTTGTTGCACATGCTACATTACCAAATGTTCTATGCGAGTGTGAGAGACGTCAATGAGTGTGCTCACAGGAACATTGACAACATTATAATGTGCATATATGGTAAGTGAAAGATATGTGTATAACTTTTTGCTGGCGTAAGATACGTTGGAAATAAAGGCCTGCACAAGACCTGGAGCAGACCCGTTCGCGAGACATCGCTCCTGAAATGCCATGCAACCTGCGCAACACCCTCGCTTGAGCAGCTTGTATGCCCACCTGCACAGATTGTTCCTGGCAGGCATTGTAGACCCGCCGGGTACCCGCAGTCTTACGATACCTAGTAGGTCTCAGTTCGTTCTTTCCATCAACTGCAGACCCCTCCCTCTGCATGACGTAGTTGCTTCGAGTAGAAACTGCACCTGGCCCACACCGTTCTGCAGTGTTGCCAACTGCAATAGATTTTCACTACTTAAAAAAGGGAACTCGAAGCTTCGTAAGCCACATCACCAATGAAATGAGATTTACGAATGTTGCTACCCCCCCACACACACACACACATTGAAATAGGTTTTCCGTGGCACAGGATCCATAAGTATATGTCGTAAACAACCAATATACGTATATATAGTGATATAGGACAGGACTGAAACATGTCACGTTCGACGCTGAGGTCGCGAGTCGAACAACACACTGTTCTACTGCGAACACCAGGGCCGTAGCCAGCCAGGGCCATTGCCATTACCCTCGTTTCGGGGGTAGGGCCAAGTACTTGGATAAACGTGCCAACAAGAACAATCACAATAATAGTAATAAAGTAGCATGAAAGGCATTATAATCCTCATAAATCACGCAAAAAGGGGGTAGAAGTCGGTTCTCACGCGCATTTGTGTTGAAACAGAGGATTAGAAATATTTTTTTTCAACACGTCAATTTCACATTAGCTAATAATGGCAAACAAGCACACAAACTGTTTTTGAAAGAAAGAAAGTGCATGATAAATGCATTCCGAATGTACAGACATATGGCATGTAAAATTTCCATCTACAATATTTTCTTTTCACATGGAGCGACGTATTACATAATCAATTCATCCAACTCGTAACAAACCAACATTAATAGCAAATAATATCACGGGCCGCCATAGCATTCTCTGTTTTAAAACTTTTCTCACTTAGATCGTTCGGCGCTCAGGGCCGACTCCCGCTACCCCTTTGCTACGGCATTGAACTTGATGAGACTGGATAATATTTTATAATATATTTCTACTTTCATAAAATTTGAAATCAAGGGGTTGCAATTACCCCTCCATTCCCCCTCTGCAGGTGCCCTTGGCCGTCTGGAAGGAAAATGCAAGAAAAATATGAAAATTAATTCCATCTTGAGTACCCTTTAGCCCTGCTACTCTTAAATTCTGCTAGTCTGTTTTTTCTTGTACTTTAATGTTTGACCCCCACCCTGACCCTTCCGCTAGACTTAATTTCCGTCCAAGCTTGTGAGCAATGCACCCTACCCCCTCTGGTTGCGCCACTGCGTGCCTGGTTAAGGCACCATGCAATGAAAAGCAATTAGTTTTCAGTGAGGAGATTTTTGTTTGCTCGATCATTCATTTAAATAAATGAAGCTGTAATACTGCGTGCATTTCCTGGCAATAAGATAAAAACTGCTTACGCTGAACTGAAATCGCTAAGTATATAAATTCTCCTTGGAGGAGAGAGCTCCTCCTAGGACCTCGTAGGATTTACGAGCTACGTAAGTAGGCAACACTGGCTGAAGCTGTCCACGTGGTGATGAAACACCTGGAACGACACGCTGCCGGAGGGCTGTTTCCTTCCAGCAGGTTTTGCAGGCGCCCGGGTCTTGTTGAATGCCCAGTTACCTTGTAAGCGCAGAGCGCCTGGAAGACGAAGAACCCGGGTAAAGACGCAAGTCGACTCGTTGCCGTGGGCAGGCTAGCAGGTATACCTGTCCTCACGGGCAAGCGGGCAGTGGGTAGGTAAAATGCAGACTATGCTGGCCTCTAGTTGGAAAATCCTTCGTCACTTCATTTCTCGTGAAATTCTAGCCTCATTTGATATATCACATCACCCCCTTTCCTTTGAAATGTTTGCGTTGAATTCAATATGGCGGTCAACAATTCAATATGGCGGTCAACAATATGCCGGACCTGCGCTTGGTACACACGGCTAGAGATCTCCCTGTGTCTAACATATTTCTTTCATGACCAGGATAACTCCTTTACATTTTGTAGGGGGTGTTAAGGGACTTTTGACTCGTCATAGTTCATGTAATGAGGCTTTTATCAGACACATAGATACACATATTATTTTGTATCTTCTGATCCCATGGCAGTCCCAGAATGATTTTTTGATATGTTTTAGAGTATGGCATGAGGGAGCAAATATATTTTTTTCACGATTTTTGGTGATGACATGTTTTGAGATATTCAAGGTCAAAAGTCAAGGTCACGTGACAAAATTATATTTTTATCCAAAGGTAGGCTTGTTATATATCACTGGAAAGCTTATTCAATTCCCTGTACAATAAGCTTTATTTGAGCTTCCTAGGTGAAATAGGGGCGGAGTTACAGCACATTTAGTATAGCTAAGCGGGCTCAAAAAAGGCAATTTCTGCAAATTTTGACCTTGAATAATTTAACAATTACAAGACGCACGAGACTAAAAATTTTCATAGTTACTAAGTTCCATGCATAGTTTCAACTCCCCAAATTTCATGAAAATCGGAGATGGTCAGCTCAAAGGCTGTGTTGATTTCGCATGGAATGACTCGTATGCGAGTTGCTAACTTTTTCCATGGGACTTACCTGTGGAAGTTCTATTAATTTCAGTGGCCTCTGCCACCATCTGCTTGGGAACTCGTTGCTTCACTGCTGGGCTGGCTTCCGGTTCCTGTCATTTCCCTGCATGCCCCTAGGAGCACCAGCGTAGCCAGTTCATCTGCTGTATGCACTGGGTTTAAGTTGTAGTAATAGCGGGAGCGAAACATGGTGTGCCTGTCCACTGTCAATGTTCAGATTATTGACACCAAAATCAAATAGATGCATGCAATTATGCACTTTCCACATGATGTGAACATCGACAGCAGTCAGCCCAGTAGTGAAGCAATGAGTTGCCAAGCAGATGGTGGCAAAGGCCACCAAAATTAATATAACTTCTACCAGTAAGTTTCATGGAAAAATATAGTACCTTGCTTACATCTAATTGTTATCAACCGGATCTTTTATTCCCCAAACATAAATAAATAAATGATTTTAAAAAGAAAATACCTCACCCCCTCATTACCGAAAGAAAGTTATGTTGCATTATAATTTGACTTAGGTAATGGGAATGAAAACTTGGCTATTCATACAGGTGAATTTCTCTCCACTGCACCATCCATCTGAAATGTTCATACTTCCATGATACCATTGTGTAAAGAATTTAAGTAACACCATCTACATGTTTCTTGAGTTTTTATATCAACATTATGCACAAATGGGCTAATTGGGGCTGAGCGTATAATTTAAAGTGCTATCAGAACTACTGTTTGCTTTCACTGGGTATCAAACCCAGTACTTTTTGATTACAAGGCAATGACATTACCAATATGCCAACTGGGAAGCTTACAATTATATACATATTTTCTTAACGTTTTGTTCATTGAGATCTTATTTCGACACAGTGAGCCCTCAAAAAACATCATTTTTAATCCATTATGCTTGCAGCCATGCATCACATTCATGGTTGCCACTAATATTTTTTTCTATGGGAAAATTACAAAATCTTTAGTAAGCCATGGACAGACAGTAAAGGATCGCCACCAGGATTTGAATATCTCTGAATAAAAGCTTCATGGTCATTAATACAACAATGTCAAATAGGATAAGTAACAGTGCATGAGTTGAGCGAAAGGTTAACTCAGGAGATTCATTCTGTTGTCTTCTCTGCTAGCATGATCCTGTTTGCATAGAGTACTAATGTCTTTAGGATGTTATCAAACAGAAAAATGAATGTCAGTGGCAATGATGGTGCATGTATAAAATGTAATGCCTTTCGAGGACTGGTACTATTGAAATGCCTGAACTAACAAAAAGTTATCAAGAAAAGTTGTTTATCTTAATGTTCTCTACATGCTACCACATTTTGTCAATAGTTCGTGGGAAATACTACGTGTATGTTTTGATTGATTTGCTTTATTTTACTAAGCTTTTTGTGACACTTTTGGCTAATTTACGAAGATGGGGATAATATGATGAAATTGATGAATTGACACTCACAAACATCCACGCCCAGGCCAGGATTTGAACCTGGGACCCCTGGCATGGTAGTGCGATGTGCTAACCACTCTGTCACAGGGGCTAGCTCCTACATGTATTTGTTGCACAGGGTGGGAGGGGGTTAATTACTATGCAATACTAATTACCATGTTAATTTTAGTGTAGAATTTTATGAGGTATGAAAAATGTCTAGATTTTCACTTGTTTTCAAAATACAAGATCTCATACTTATAGTTCACACAAGGGCTTGTGTTTCCTAACAGCAACCCTGATGATGGGGGCAAATAACACAAGTGCTTATGCCCCCATAATTTTAACATCAATTTATGAAATAAAGAGGAGTGTCTGGAATCTACCTCAGGCTACTGACAATTACACAAAATGATCTGCCATTTTATTGTTGTATAACAATATTATTGTAAAGAACTTTTTGAACAAACATATGTATCACAATAGAGAATGCATAGTGGAAAATTGTCCTACTGCAGCACATGTTCAATAAGACCACCATTTTGTTTTTAATTTCAGTCAAGTGAACACAAAGCGACTCTAACAGTTAAGATATTCTCAGTGAATGACCAGGCTTCGATTGAGTATTTGACCCTAATAAAGTTCCTTCCTTCCATTCTGTATAATACAGATGGTAGATATTAATTAATATTCTATCATATTATCTAATATAGACAGTAATCATATTGGCTAATGTATCAGTTTATCGATAAAACTGCCAATAATAATATACAGATGTCCATAAATAGCCTGTAATTTAGTGCACAATTCTGCCATTTTATTAACTTGTTATTAATATAAATATATAATTCATATACACCATGGTTTCGAAAGTTGTTTAAATGTACAGTTTCTGAGACAAAAACCTATTGTACTCACCTGACTACAAGGAATAATTTGTGCTTAAGAGACATTCAAGTTCTTCATGATATTTTCTTATTCATATTGCTAAATTTTATATTGGTAAAGTGCACTGAAAAAAAATTGTCTTTACATATAAATAGTTAATATGTAAAAAATCAGCTTGAGTTCATCTCAGCAATGGACTCATTACACTTAATAGGCAATCTACTTGTAATTCTTTCCGAAGTTTTTGTGGCTAGCGTTTGTTGTTGTGTACATACTTGTAACACAAAATAGACTTACAGCTACTCAAGACTAACACAAATGAGAGCATTGAAGAAGAGAAGAGATTTTTAGGTATTGTTACCAAAAGTGATATTTTTTCAGTTGTTCTAATTACATTTTTACCATTTTGCAAATTTTCATTAAACGTAATGCTCACGCCTCGAACCTTGGGGTTAGTTGGGATGGGTGTCATGCTTTGCAAAAAGTTTTACTATCTTGGGACGTACCACCTCCCTCACTTTGAGCGCTGACTATATTGAAATCAATATTGGAATTGTCCTACATTGATGCTTTTCTGGGTGCTCCCTTTGCTTGCTTTATTTTTAGTTACTAGGGATATGTACATGTCAATCACACAGTAACATGTGTTATGTCATGTTGACAAGAAATGTCACACTGTTGATAAGAAATTACGTCTCGCTTATTTCTCTTAATGTACAACCTTTATTTACACCACTGTCCTTCTCCGTATATACATTTTTCCATTACAGATCCAATATCAACTGCTCCCGGTTGCCTTTTGCCCCATAACACAGAGAATTGCACTTCTCAGGACTTTTCTCTTCGGGTGCACTATTTACCATAGTGCTAACCCACCCCTGGAGTTTTTCATGCAGAGGTCCTTAAACTACGGCACTCATTCTGTGTGTATTTCTATATATCCGTAGAAACGGCCTCACTCCATCGGGGCCTTTTATCGAAGTCTCTGCGAGTCTTGGATTCTGAGATATGAGAGAATGTAACAAGTCGGAATCGGTATTTATACCTCCGACAAACGACCCACCCCCAACTGCCGGGGCAAGGGCCTATTGTTACCTTTCAAACAGGGAAGCTGTTGAGGGAACCCAACCGTTGGCTTCCCCGACTACCGAGCAAAATGCAACCTAGGCCAGAGCATGTACAAAGAAATACACTTTTACATACATATTTCCCTTTTTGCAGTTGCATGCGTAAAAGCCACACAGCAGTCATTAATCTGGTTTTGATTGAAGCTAAAGAGAAATTGGATGCTTTTTAGACCACCACATGACTCTACTTTGGAGCAGTGAATACTACACATTGTTGTTTAAATAGTAGATCATACTATAACAGTCTTTTTGTTCCATGCTGGTAGGAAATTATTAGAATCCTGTTCTCTTTCTGATCCACACAAATGCTTTAGAGTGCCAAGTAAGCAAGTGACAAGGAATTAATTTTCTTCTGGAAAAATAAATGGAGTAAATGGGATTAAGTAGAAATTATTATTAAAAATTAAAACTTGGAAAATAAGGGTAGTTATGGATATTGTAATTTCTACGTAGCCCCTCTACTGAAAATTCTGTCTAATGCTTTCAGTTTGAAACATCTACTGTTTTCAGTAGCTGAACTATACTGCAAATGTTTTCTACTGGTTTTGGTAGTTCAATTGTTTCTCCTATCTTCAGTAGCTGAACTACTCTTAATGTTTTCAGTAACATAATTGTACAACCAACATCCTTTATTGTGTTGAGTATATTGCTGTATCAAAACAGTAATTATCAGTAATGAAAAATTTCTTATCAATACAACTGAAAATGCAATGGAAAAAACTAAAATAAATGGTATGGCAGGGCATGTGGAACTTGCTACTTAGGAATGCGTTCACACAAGAAAAAAAAAAAAATTGAGTGCAGTGAACACGTTTTTAAATGTGTAGCTTCATT
Organism: Lepisma saccharinum; assembly: GCF_977018435.1. Lineage (NCBI taxonomy): Eukaryota > Metazoa > Arthropoda > Insecta > Zygentoma > Lepismatidae > Lepisma > Lepisma saccharinum. The sequence goes on along the minus strand of NC_139234.1, from coordinate 67,462,725 downwards.
GTGGTTAACACACTTGTATAAAATTGAGAAACATACTGTTTTATATATAAATTGGCATATTGTTCTTCATATACTCACACGAAAACAGCAAAAGTTAGTATAAACGAAGACCTGCACCTCAATGCTTGAACAACCAAAAGAAGTACACACTGTTGACTATGTTGATCAAAAGATGGCTCATTTCTGGAATTGCATTACACAGATATAATAATAACCATGGAAATTCCATGCTGAAAAAAATCAACTGATGTGATAATGTATTCAAATTACTAGCTGCTTTAAGGTTGAGTTATTTCTTAAGAAAGAGTTGTAGTAACCTTTTCGTTAAGATATATCTGACCAGTAGTATTCATTAGAAAAACAGTAGAAATTCAGTTCCTGTACTGTCTTTCCAATGCACTTCAAAATCACTTAAAATATACACCCGCCGCAAAATGACTTCAGACCTCACTAACGTTTTCCAGCAGACTCGGGTGCACTTCTTTAAGTTCTGACGCTGTCAGTCGAGGGTTTTTCTTTATTTCTCTCATTAGGAGAGCATCTGTAGATTTGGTTTTATTTCTTTGCCTCCCACCACCAAATTTGTGCTTTGGAATGACAGTCGGAGGCAATCCTCTGGCGGCTGCCAGTACCTTCATTATGGTTGATTTTGCACAACCTGTTTGTTTACATGTCATCTTTATTGGAACGTTTTCACTTCACCATGCAATAATGCTGGCTTTTCTACAGTACTTTCCCGGCATATCACAAATACACCTGTACAATAGTCAATACAGTAGGAAAATATCCAACACAAAGTGCACCACAGGAAAACAGCAATTTATCACACACACTACAGCAGGAAGTCACCCTTCCTGTGTCAACTAACAATACGAAATGAAATGAACTCGGTTATCAGCAGTAATACACTGTTGCCAGATACGTTCATGAAGAAACAATTCTGCTTTGGAAACAAAACAACACTAGATACAAGGTTACAAAGTGATAGACCACTTACTACGACAGATTTCACATGAGGTCCGAAGTCATTTTGCGGTGGATGTAGTCTCAAGAATTAATTTGTCTATTATTGGAGTCAATAAATGATTTTATAATATATTGAAGAAAGTATTATGCATTATCATTCACATTGTTTTTTCAGTATAGTAGCCCTCCTACTGTAGAGTACAGTAGTAGTAGTCGACAATATGATTTTAGTATTTTTCACAGTACACAGTAGAATACATTTAAAAACAGTAGAATTTGTGTACTGAAAACCATTGAAATATCCAGCAGGGCCTAGGGGCACAGACACTTTCAATTGTCTCTGTGATGATTGACATAAAGAGGCAGAAAAGCTACGCCAAATATCCCAAAATTAAAATACAAAATACAATAATAATAAAAAGTCAGGTATTTTTATGAATATTTTTTCTCTCTTAAACTAGTTTTTGCACCCCCCCCCCCCTCCTTCCCCATGCCCATATATCAAGTAAAGTCGGTGTCTATGATGGTTCAAGTCTTTGAGTTGAATCTAATAAATGTTTTTCAAAAGTTGGTGTCACACTTCGTGAAAACTTTTTAAAAGAAATATATTGGATTGTAATATTTTTTCTAATTGTTTTATTTCGGTCAAGAAGAACAAAATCAGTGCTTCCCGATAGGAACTGTACCCTTGCATAGTTGATTGCTGATGAATTTGGCAGTTATGGTACAATCACTGGCATACGCAGTGCGGCGTGGGAAGCTGATGAGCCTACAGCACCTCCTGAAATTCTGAGAAAATCAAAATTTTCATATAAAAGCAGTAACGATTGATTTATTGATTTGGCTTACTTTAATTTACCTCTCTTTTCTGCCACTTTTGGCTAATGGATGAGGATGAGTGGTATATAAAGTTGACGAAGGGACACACAAAGAACACGAATGCCCAGGCCAGATTCGAACCCGGGACCTCTGGCTGTGTAACTACTCTGCAGTAAAGAATTCGGGGAAAAACAAAAGCGGTAAATGCACACCCCTCCCTGAAAAATGACCCCCAATTACAATTTTTGTCTTTGAATAACTTTTAAAATAAAGACTAGAAATTGTAATTACAAATTACACTGGAGAACAAAATTGAACTTTTTTTTGGCACACGAAGGGAAATAGCTGATCCTAATAGAACTTTTTGAACTGAATTCAAATATGTAAGTAGTTTTTCTCCATCACCCACAGTTGTTTGTGATGCCCGGGTTAAGTGTGAAATATTTCTGTGTCTTTACATACATGACACTATACTATAAAATGTGAGTCATTGATTGCCTTCTGTGCTTTGCATCTGAATCATCCCTCTTCAGCATCCAAGAGTATTCAGCAAGCACTGTTACACTCCACTGTTCCTGCTAGCTCTTTTATGACAGATTTCTCTGTGGAAACGTTCCCTGTGTTTGTCATTGACGGCACCATGATTGTAGGGAAAAGAAATCCAGGAGAGGATCCAAGAAATTTATTTTGTAGGACATATTACACTCCATATCTTTGCATTACTGTAACAGTTCAACCACAATCGGCGTTTTATGGATTTTAGTTCGGAGCTTTAGGATTTCCTTAAATGTTTATACACAGTGCTTTTAAATTAACCCCATGCTGATCTTTCAAACTTGGCTTCAAAGACCTTCAATTTTTTTTTTATCAAAGATCAAATTTGGGAGAACACAAAAATTCTTTCCTTGATTTTAGCATTCTAATACGAGGATAATTTTCCTTCAACTAATGAAGCCCAGCACCATTTTTTGTCCATCCTCTTAACGAAGTTTTTGGAAAGCTCTAACTTGATATGAAGTGAAGGAAGAAGAATCATATATGAGTTGACTAGTGAGGGATATGCAATATATTTCTGTACAGGCGTATGTGATTCACACTTTGGTCATTTTTGATGTAGTTATTATTCTTGTCCCTACTGTCCCATTCGCACAAGAAACGGAAACATTTAGTATAGCCAAGCTGCAAACCCTTTAACAACACAGTTATTTTTAAATTGAAAAGTTCCGCCTGTTTCTTTCCCAATTTCAAATCCTGAACAAGGTTGTTTAATTCACCTTGTGTTAACAGATGTGGTTCACAGGAAGAGGCTTCGAAAGTAGAATGATCTTGCTCCTCGTTTTGAACTTTGGTAGCTGCCTCATGTTCCCATTCATCTTCTACAGTTTACATGTACGATTGATGTTGTACAGGTAAGTCTTCACTGTGAGGTACTGTCCTCATAGCAGATGACAAATTTGGGTACTTTACTATGTATTTGCATTTATTACTCATTCCTTTTTTCTTTGTAATACAGAAATAACAGTCCGATGAATGATTTCGTGGTTCAAGCCACACCATTCCATTTCCATTGAAGTTGCATCAAATCCAGGTTGGCCCCATCCTGCTCCAACCCCTTCTCAATGTGATTCATCCCTTCCCCGAAATAAAATCGTGCGTGCATCATTGTGCTTTCTAAAAGGTTAAATTGTTTGTGCCCACCTTCTGTTCGAAATCATTCAAAATATTATTTTACATACATTACTTATCGCAGAAAAATACCTAAAATTCCGAAGAAGCAATACTTTAAAAATGTCATTGCACAAAAACTGTAGCTGATAGAAACATTCTGAGTGCATATTTGAATTCAGCATAAAAGTTTACATTAGAAACACAATATATCGTACGTTTCATGTGCCAAAATCTGTGTTCCCCAGCCAGGGAACCCACAGGGTGGTTTTATGGTGCAGGCTGCGCCATCGAGATTTTTGTTGGGGATTTTTCCCTTCAAATAATATAAAATTCAACATTTAGGTATATCTTTTCCAAAATATATGTAAAAATTTTACACCTAAAATGCACCATATTTAATCCATTAGATGAAGAAATGAAAGTGTTTAGGGCATTATCGAAGGGGGGGTGATATCAAACTCATACATATTAGGCCTTAATTGACACGTGGGTCCTGAGGGGGATTCTGAATTAAACTTTGGGGGGACAGTATCAAACTCTAGGTCTTAGATTATGGCGAGTACTTTAGTTAGAGGGGGATTGAGCATTAAATTGAAGGGGGTATCCAATTCTTGTGTATTACGATTGTCTTAGACTGTTGCGGGAAATTCTGGTGTGGAGACTGATAATTAATTTTTTGAAGGAGACAATATCCACTCTTCAATTTTAACAGTAAGTCTAAAATTGGCATGAAAATTTTGGTGGTATAGGATTGAGTATGAAATTTAAAGGGGAAGATTTCTCTTGATAAAGTGTTAAATCTTAGATTGTCAAGGGATTTCTTTAGTGGAGAGAGAGTTCGAACATTACATTTTGGAGACTGTATTTAGCGCTAAGGCATCCACACGTTTTCGACCCCGAATGTGCCAAAGGAAAAGCTGGAAAGGGAAAGGACTAAAGATCTCGGAATCTTAAGAAAGTATTGACACCCCATTAAATTAATATTCTTCAAAGGCTGAAAAGAAATGGATGTAAAAATTTTCTTGCTCGCTTCGCTCGCAATCATTTCTTCCTGCAATGTGTGTTTGGCGTTTTAATGAGATGAATATGAAGTTTTTATACTAAATCTGCATTACAAGACAAACGATATTCTCGATTGATTGATTGATTTGGTGTTTTAAGTTCACTTTATGCACTCTGAGGCTAATCGGGACTGAACCTACAGTTTAAAGTGGGATCCACGCGATATTCTCGATTATGATGAATGATTTTTGGAGTGGTCTTGAGTGATGGCACCCCTGTTTAGGGAGGAGGGGCAGATCAATTATAATGTTCAGTAATGCTAAGGAAAAAGTTACTTTCGGCAGACACACTGTCGTAATTAAATATTTTGTGGGATTACGATGTGGTTTAAGGGCGCGAATGATATGATTTGGGGGGGGGGACGCATGACATGATTTTGGGGGGGATGGGCACCCCTGTCCCCAGCCCAGTGCTATGTCTGTATCCCCCTCGCGCCTAGAACACAGCTATGTAATATTCACCTTTAAAATTTGAGCCCCCCGAAAAGAAATTCTCCGTACGCCAGTGGGTAGAATGAATGTTTTTTTACTTGTTTGTGAAGAGTATCACTCTCATTTCATAATCAGGAAAAGTTTTATCTTCATTTCCTCGGCTAGACTTCTAATGGCGATAGCATTAAATCAATAGTCTGTCAATTATATTGTTCGACTTGCGGTTGCACGTGTTTGGCGAGTTTCTTAACACTTCGTGCTCAATGCGTTCGGGTCTTCTTTAATCGAAGTATCGATCTGTGTTGACCCATTTACGTTTTTATGCCGCGAATTATGATTGAATGATGCGAATGACATGTCACTTTGTCCATTGTTTTCATGTGGAGATGAAAAATGTCCAACCGGTTGATGTTATCATCGTCAAAATGGCGCAATAATTGTGTTGTTAAGTTCGTAACTGATTAGCGCCACTTGACCCGACTCTGCAAGCTAAAATTATGGGTGCTGCGATATAATGTAATAGTGTAGGAAATTCGACTTGAACTCTTACATTAATATTCAGTATACATACTGGTTGATTGATATTGTTAGTCTGTATCGAGCACTTTAGCTCTGGTATGCTTGAGTTTCCTATTGGATTTGTTATTTCCATCGTTGATTGTAAAGCCCCTATCACACGGAACTTGATTTTAGGAATGCCCTAGTTGGCGCTGGACTGGCTACCCATTTGCTAGTTTTCGCCTCACACGGTACTTGTTATACCGTACTACAGCGCTGTAACCGTACTTGTCGATAGTCTTTCGTTCCCATAATGGCGGCCGCGCGAGATGTAAACATCGTATCACTTCACACATTTAAAGTACGATAACTATTCAACCGAGAGGAATATCGCTTTGTATTAAATGGTTTTAGGTAAAGAAGAACGGCGCTGATAAAATACATACTTTACAACGTTTACTATACACGTATGGAAGAATATTTTAGATTTTTCAATTGTAAACTATCCTTTCGTGCTGTATGCACTCGGAAACCACAGACAAAAAAGGCTACTTTGCTAACTCACAGATTATCTTCATATGGCCAAAATTTGCTCTGATTGGCTGTTCCACAGAATCTAGTCGAAGAAGTTAGTAGCAATTAGAACATGTCCTATTCCTCAAAACCAGTCAAGCAGTCAGCCAGGCGGCCATGATTTCTACCTAGAAAGTCAGTTCATCACCAACTAGGGCATTCCAACTAGATATCCAGTTCCGTAAGATAGGGGCTTAAGACCTAAGTGGTGTAAATAAAATAAAAAGCTATTCTATTTGTATAGTACGTTATTCGGGAGGAGGAGAGGTAGTCACAGACATTAAATACCAGACGATGACTTTTCTTTGTGAGAATCCTTCATCAATTATCTACTCATCTTTTCATCCTCATCGTCGCGAAGCCGACCTCCGTGACTGAGTGGTTACCACAGCGCGCCAAGGCACCAGGAGCCCCTGCCTGGGCATGGGTGTTCTTTGTGAGTGTTCCTTCATCAATTTCATAATTTACCCCCATCTTCGCGATTAGCCAAAAGTGGCAGAAAAACAAAGTAAAATCAATCAATCAATCATCGCAGCGATTTGCAAACAAAAAAATGCATAAGAGCGTAGAAGCACGGATACAATATTTAATAGAGGAGGAGGGGGTGCAAATGTGGAAGCTCACTTTGTTTTTGGCATATAAAAAACTTGTTTTAGCTTGAAAAATTACCTAAAGTTACTTCATAATGTTTTGAATATGAAACTAATACTAATAAATGCAAAAAGTATGTATGTAATAAATAAAGAAATATTTGTGCTTGAACTACATTTTTTGAAAACTTCAAAAAGTGCGGGTAATGTGGAAACACCTTAAAATTATGGTAAATCAAATGTTTGAAATAAAAAATAAAACGTTTGGCAATTATTGTATGGTACATTAGGTCTCTATTACATAAGAACATTATTTATAAAATTAGAATGGTAAGTAGAGCTCCGTTTGTATCCAACCAGAAGGATGGCATTTTCCGATTGCTCCAGGTGGTGCTCCTTTCATTAGAGTATCAGTCCAGTTCTTTCTGGGAAGATCATCATTGGTGGTATAAAAGTTCCACCCTGAGAGCCTGCTTTGCCCCCTCCTGTGAAAACAACAGAACACATTCCTACCTGGAATTCTTACTAATTGTTACAATTATACCCTGTATTACTCTAGCAACATAACAAAGACATTTATTGATTTTGTGATTTATGAAGGTGTGTGGGATTCCATATAATGTCGTATCAGTATTGGGGGAAAAATTCCCTTCCAGATTCAGACTTCGTGAAATAATTTCGCAATTTTCAGTATCTAGAACAGTTGTGACATTTTGAGTAGCCTTGTATTAAAGGCGCCTAATGTATTTGGATGTTTTTCTTGGATGTGTTGCTATGAAGTTTGAACTGCATAATTTTTTGTTTCCCAAGTCTACCTTTTGGTAATAGCGATTCATGTGATAGAGAGAGGGAGAGGATATTTGATTTTTGTTACTTAGCATTCCTTTTCTGCCACATCTAGCTAATCGTGACAATGAGCGATGACGTGAAATTTATGAAGAGGCACTCACAAACAGTGCTGCAACCACAGGGGGGCAGGGACATTGTCCCCCCCAATCTTGGACGGAAGTCCAATCTAAGGGGGAAACATTGAAGTAAAGAAACATGACTTGCAGAATCGAAGAATAGCAGGACAAATGAATACTGAAGATGGAATTGGTTTTCAAGTGTTTCTTGCATTTTTCTTCCAGACGGCTAAGAGCACTTACAGGGGGCACAGAGGGGCAATTTCCCCCTCGATTTCAAATTTTATACAAATAAAAGTACATTTCGTAAAATTTTCTTGCTCGCTTCGCTCGCATACACAAATAAGATAAGCAACATACGTGTGTGTCATGATATCCATTTTATAAAGAAAAAGTTAAGTCTTAACCCTGACTGTTTCAATGATATCGTTTCCATAGCATCTTATATATTGCTCTCAGAATTTTAAACGACAGTAAAAATAAATAAAATTTGCAACTGCGAAGCTATCAACAGGATTGCATACATTAAGGACAGAAGATGCCATATTTCGATTGCTTGTAACATCGAAAGAGGAATTAGACGAGCAAATAGTGACTGAGAAAAGTTGCTTCCCTTCATGTCCTGTACACTGGCGAACTTTAAAAAAGGTCTCCCTCCTCTTAGTTAGATTGAAAGGTAGTTGGAAACACTTCATTGCTCCTGTATTGGATAAGAAAGTGGGGGAAGGCAGTTGCAGACAAGGCCATCACTACCCTATGCGCACGTAAACTTGTTTCCGGAAAGCTTTCTGTTGGAGTCTTGTCAGGCATGATCTGGGCAGTTCGTGGAAGAATTTTGTGTTCCTACCCCCCCCCCTTCCCTCTCTCTCTGTGTGTGTGCGCCGACACCTGTTTCTTTTTAGGTTTGGCGAATTTTTATTGCATCGACTAATTGCTGTTATGGCTGGGAATGAACCAGGGTTAGCAATGGGCAAATAAAAAAGTATAAAAAATATCAAAATTCCTGGCATGAGTAGTTAGTTAGTAGTATTAAAGGTTAGTTAAAGTTCCTCGTGCGTATAACAACGTGCCATGAAGGCACATTTAGGGGATGTGGTATTAGGGCACCGCATATTCTCGAGCGCGTCCATTTTAGAGGAGATACGATCAGCACCACGCTCCAGCCGCCTTTTTTCATCAGTGTTGTAGTAGAAGTGAGAAAATAGAAATGTTTTGCATTCTGCGTATGTGACATTATTCTTTGGATATTTTCCCTGAAGTATCTGTTAAGATCCTAACCAGCATTTTTTTTTCAGGATAAACTGGTTGAAGGCCGCGAGTGGTTCCTGAGAAGTAATGAACATATCACAGAATGCGCAATAGTTTAATTCACGTTTCTAGGGGGAGGGGGGAGAATGATATACAAATTTATTCTACGAATGCTTACGTCATTGTGACCATGCAGTGTATTTTGTAGACTAACGAGGATCTGGCGTCTAGACACAAGGCCAGTATAATGGTCTGTGGAGTTTGGGCTGTATTGTACGTTTGTGATTGCCTTTCACAAATTTCATCTTAACACACCTTTCATCCTTATCTATGTGATTACTCAAAAGTGGAAGAAAAGCAAAGTAAAATAAACCAATCAATTGGTGATTGTGTCCCTGCGTTTTTCAATATCTCTTCCTGATCGAAAATTAATGTTTCACCGATGTAATGCATCACTATGGTCATGTGAATTATTATTTTTCGTCATCATAATGTGCTTAATCATTCCTTAAAGCATAGACTTTAACGCTGTTGTCCTTAGTGTAAACGATCTTAACTGTGTGGAAGTTAGGCAAAAAAAGGTTAACAGTAAATCCCAATTGATTGTTAGAAATTTAAAATATTATAACTCTGACGTGACACATATTAACTGTTCTTAGTTCGCTGTCAAGGAACGATTTCTCCTAATTAAAAAGGATTCCGGCCTCCGTGGTAGAGTGGTTAACACAGCTTTCTTAAACACCGCCTTGACATTGTATTCGTTCGGTGTTCATTGTGAGTGTCCCTTCATCAATTTCATCGCTCATCCTCATCGTCGCGTTTAGCCAAAAGTGGCAGAAAAGCGAAGTAAAATAAACCAAATCAAACATAAATAAGAAGCTGAAGGGAAAAATATTCCATTACCAAAAATAAAATATATAAAATACAGTAATTACTTTGTTGACACTTCAGTTTTTTTGGCAGTGTGTAGCTGTCTTAGGGTCGTTTGTTCGAATTGACTGACCTCAAAAATTACGAAGAGTGAACGATTAATGGAAATGGGGATGCACATTTCTATTACTTGAATAAGCGTTCAGTCGTAAATCCTGTGGACACAGTGTGATTTTCGTGCAAGGAAGAGTTCCTGGGACATCAACTAGGGTATGGATTTCTCTCAACAAGTGCAACAAATGTTTATGGTCATGGAAATCATTTATGCAATTTGTTTGAGTAACGTCGTTTTCTACCTCTTGAAATTAATGGTGCCTGGAGATAAAAAGACATACGTGGCAGATTGTAACGTGCTTTGAAGACAGAGGTCTTAAGTTCGAACCATGATTAAGGCATGTTTGCCCCTTCACATCCATGTTATGAATTAGTCAATCATTCTCATCGCCACGGATTAACCAAGAGGCAAAAAGGCAACGTAATATATCTTAAACAGAAAAAAATACAGAAAAGGGGCAAGGAAATGCAGATATCCATATATGCTTTGCATACTGCTCTATGAAACCGGAGACCATATGTTCGATTGATTGATTGATTCATTTGCTTTATTTTACTTCGCTTCTTGTGCCACTTTTGGCTAAGTTGCAATAATGGGGGAGGCCTCCCCGATGGCGCAGTGGTAGCATCGTCGCCTTGTGATCAAGGGTTCCCGGGTTCGATACCCGATGGAGGCACATAGTGGTTCGGATCCCACTTTAAACTGTAGGTCCAGTCCCGATTAGTCTTACTGTGCATAAAGTGGATTTCAAACACAAAACTCAATCAATCAAACTCAATCAAATATGGGGATGAGTGACGATATGATAAAATTGATGAATAGACACTCACAAGTACATGCCGAGGCCAGGATTCGAACGCGGGACTCCTGGTGTCGTAGCACGATGTGATAACCACTCTGCACTGGGGCCGGCATCTACAAGGGTTGGATAAAAAGTAATGGCAACACTGCTGTCCCGTGAAAGGGGTGAGTCACAGCGCCACAAGCGTTTCGTGGCTGATAAAGGAATGTCAGACGAGGAAGTACAGTGAGTGGGAGCGATTGTATGTTATTCAGTCAAAAACAGCAGTGCTCTGAAGCAGAGGACGAGAGTGCAAGCGCCCTAACAATATGTTTAGGCAAGAAGAACAACGTCTCTCAGGCAGACGGTCAACGCAGCCTACTTCTGCACCTTCTTGCAACACCACCTTCGTCTCGCATTAAGAAGGAAGCGACGGCACGGTGTCCCATCATCCTGCTTGACAATGCAAGGTGTCACACTGTGAACAATGTGACGGCGCTCCTGCATAACTGGTAGTGGGACGTACTGGAACATCCGCCGTATTCACCGGTATGAGACCGTGTGATTACGACCGTTTTGTCAAAATTAAGGAACGACTGGATGGGAAGCACTACGACACGCGCGAAGCCATCATACGTGCTATAGGGCGGTCACTGCGGGACATCGACAGAGATGGACGCCCTGACGGTGTACGGCGCCTTCCATACGTGTGACAGAAGGTCGTAGAGATGAGGGGCGATTACTTTGAAGGAATGTAACACGTGCTCCTCTGCCAATACAGTCAAGTACCAATTATACCAGTGTTGCCATTACTTTTTATCCAACCCTTGTATTTTCGAAGCTTGGGTAATATTTAAGAACTTATTGTGTTCGTTCATTTTTTTCTGGTCACTCCAACATTCGTCCTTATCGTTGAAAGTAAACAAGAGGAATATACCACTTTTTACTTTTTATATTTGTTTCAGAGCTAATGACAAAAGAGAGAAAAGAAACGAAACAATGAACAACCTATTTTCATTCATGAAGGAAATAAATTGCCAGCTCAGAACCTGATTTCTTGAGAGCTCAAAATGGACAACAAATATTTCTTCCGAGGCCGAATGACCACAGAAAGAAACGCTCTGCTAATTCCTTGATGACTCATGGTTAACATTGCTCTTCTGTGTGGTGTTCACGACACACAGCTGTGCAGCTCTTCCTTATCTTGGATAGATTGCATCATTTCTTTGCACTAGTTGATAGGCCATCCTCTTGACATCTAGTCTAGTATGGCCATAAAAGCGATTATCCATTTCAACAAGAAACTCCCACCAACTGTTTCTCAATATTATCAGGACGGACAGGCGTACGCCCTACATTTAAAGAAATGCAATCTTCAGGCGACATATCGCTATGCACATATCTTTGCAGTGTCGTCTGAGACACTTTGAACGTTTTTACCGCTCTTCTTAACCCCATCTTTTTTTCCCTTATAGTTGTTATAGTCTTCATCATGTTTTCAGCGTCTCACTTCTTCAAGAGAGCCCTCGGCTTCCGACCAATGTGCTTCCGCGGCATCTGAAACATAAGCACATAGCGCATTAGAAACATTGCATCCGATGTGGGTATTGTGGAAACGTTTCCACAATACCCACATATGCATGTTTCCACGTTACCCGCACATTGGCCATCTTGAATTTGAGTAGTTTACGTTACGAAACTATTAGTTTACGATTGATTGAAAACCGCCAATACCTTCTCTGTATGTTCCTTTATAAACTCCCTGATCTACATTAAGATACCTACAAGATAGGTAGACTAAGTTAATAACCTAAAACTTACTTCTAAAAGGGTTCACAAATCCGGGAAAATAACTTGATGTACTGTCGCCATGTCCACTGGTCGACTGACTGCTCGTGTTCTACCGTAACAAATAGGAACTTCTACAACTGTTTCCCGCTCATCCTGCTGGAGAACAGCATTCTGCAGGCCAGATATTAGACGTTTCCACATTACTCTCACGCTTCCAGATTTGCAGCCCCTCCTATATTGTTTATAAGGAAACATCCTGTAATTAAAAAAAAAAAAAAAGAGCGAAGTGAAAGATGCATGCGCATTTGGAGTCCAGGAAAACTAACATTTTCTATTGGAGAAAAATTCCAAAGAAATTAGATTTGGTGCAAATAATAGGAAATAGTCCCTAAATGAAAAATTCGCGTATCGTTGAAACAAATTGGAAAAGGCACGAAATTTGTTAGAAATCCTTATGCAGTTTTGTCGACCATACTGGTAAAAGGCCGCGAGACTTTTATTGTATGCGATAAACAAAACATTATGAGACGAATTTAGTTTTTATTACTTCAGAGCGCGTTTACACTGAACTTTATTATAATTTCAAACAAAGCTTTCATCAAGCTAACTGATGTTATAGGCACAATTTTTCTACACGTGTGCACCAATATTTTTTGCCGTCAATGAAACCAATGTGTTTGAGATATCAAGTGCCGAAGAATGGATGATATTCAACTTGACGCAATGCACTTTGGGAAGAAACAAGATGAAGTCGTGCAAACAGATTCGCACGTGTTAAGGAAAGTGTATGTGAAACTTTCTTTATAGTGAGAAATTTGGGATGATCATGATGATCTTACCTTGAATCAATTCGCCAAAGACCATACGACAATGCCTACCCGGCATGTTTTCAACCCAGGATCTGATCTGTTTGCCCGAAATATGGCGGAGGAGCGTGATTTCGCGCAATGAATTGTGGGGGAAGTTCTTCGCTGAATATCATCCATTCTGAAAGTGGTGACCACTTTTAGAACAGCATTTACATTTGTTGACAACGGCTGCTAGACTAGACAAGTAGCCTACTTTCAATTTAACGCCGTTATTTTTGCCACTTTTCCTAATCGCAACGATGAATATTAATGATGGAATAGACGAAGGGAAACTTACAAAGGAACACCCATATCGAGGCCGGGATTCGAACCAGCGAGTCTGGTCGTGTACTTCTTAGCACGAGGGGCGTCTAAATCGCCAACTTCCGAAGCTCAGTGAACCAAAGAGAAAATGAATTGTGAAGGCTATCAATATAAACGCAATAAAAGAATAAAATCGTTCGTGTGGGCATGTATCTCTACCATCGGGAGAAAATTACTGTTGTTATGGAATCAATTAGAGACACCCTGAAATTCCTAGATATATAGTTTTGGCTGACAAGCCAGGACATGGTTAATATCAAGAGGCAATGCACAATTGTTTTTTCAGGATAGAGAGTAAGGTGTAGATTTGCGTTTTTCTACAAGTCTCTAACAATGGCAATTTCCACACAGTAAAGAGGTGGCGTATCCTGAAAATTTGGCCCGGTTTACGTCAGTAATTCTTATTTATTGTATACAGTATATTTATTAATTATTATACACCCCATCTAGATCAATTAAATATAATAGAAATCAAACACCAATGTAATCATGCAGTAAAATAGAAAAAGGGAAACATTGTTTTTATCTGATTTCTCGATTTCCTTTCAATTTCCTGTCACGTCCGTTTTCTTTTTCACTTTAATTGTTGTTGTGTTTAATAATAATACTATTGCCACTGAATCATGGTCATTAATTAATGAGCATGGGAAAATTGTAGGAAACAAATGTAGGACTGCAATATGCGGTTTAAAGAATGGAAATGGTTATGGAATAATAGAAAATGTTTTTATTCCGAGGGCCAAGTTTGAGACAGACCCTTATGTTAATAGTTTAACGGGTAATGGGACGGTAGAGGGAATTGACTGTTTCCAACCTTATTTATAATGCTTAATTATGTATTTTTTACTTTTTGGAATAAATGTAAAGACATATAAAATATTTTACACTTTAAAAATTTGGACTTAATACAGAAATCCGACAACGTCAGAATTCTCAGAAATTTTGCTATTTTTCATAAAATTTCCATTTTCCCTTTTTAGCCAAAAATGGACCTGAATTTCCCTGCACCAAGGGAATTATCCCTTCGTGTAGAATCACTGTCTCTGCCAAATGCGGCACAGGAGTAGAAAGAAACTAGCAGTTTTCTCCCGCCAACGCTGTTTGCAACGCGCTCAACTGGGGAGGAACAGGTTTGTCAGCAACCTCCGTTGGAGATCAGTGACGTACATAAACCAGTCCTATAGGTTGTTTAAATAAATAGTTTAATTGTGGTTTAAAAGCTTGTTTTAGTAGTTTGGATAATATATAATGGACAATTTCCCATATATTAAAGCGAATTGTATAAAATATATATGAGAAAAACTGGGCTACCGTAAACGCGCTGACATGGAGAATACGCCACAACATGTGCTGCGATTGTCACAGTGTAATTACACCATTTATTTAATGTATTTTGTTTGAGGTTTTAAGTCCACGTTATGCACAGACAGGCTAAGCGATACAACCACTATTTGCCTCCACAGGGTATGCAACCCGATGTACCTTGATTACAAGGCGACGACGTTACCACTACGCCATCAGGGAGGCCCATTTATTTATTTAATGTCCTTGTACCAAATAAAAAAAATAGTACTCTTAATTAAATAGTTTCTCACTGTTTGAATCGGAATTATTGCTTTAAGTTCATTTTATGGACAGAAAGGCTAATCGAGACTGGACCTGCAGTTTAAAGTGGAATCCGAACCACTGTGCAATGTGCCTCCACCGGGTATCGAACCCGGGATCCCAAAGCGACAACGTTAACACTACGCCATCGGTAAGGCCCTGTTTCTCACTGACGTGAAGCTATCATTGTAAGTCTACTCGACATACTGCGACATGCGTGGGTCGAGTTGTCTTGGTTCGATCATTAGAATTGCCGATTGTCACTCCTACATTGTCTGGAAATAAACCTCTCAGCTGCGTCATCATGTGCACATGGAGATGTTTCTATCGAACCACAA
This sequence comes from Lepisma saccharinum, assembly GCF_977018435.1. NCBI lineage: Eukaryota > Metazoa > Arthropoda > Insecta > Zygentoma > Lepismatidae > Lepisma > Lepisma saccharinum. The sequence continues at coordinate 67,447,293 of NC_139234.1, read as the reverse complement.
AATCTACTTCATCGATTGCCTCGGTTTACGCTTGCAATAGTCGCCTTTCCTTGTCATTTCATTCTCAGACCCCATAATCGACGTCAGCCTTGAACAGTAACAACGAGCTTCTTTCTTCGTTATGTCGCAGTTATCTTAGACATGGATGAATCTCGGGAAAATCCGTTCTTAAAGGGAAGCTTACATCATTAGCTTTCAAGTTTCTAGATGCAGCGAATTAGGCTTTACGTTGATGAGTCATTGATTGAGGACAAACTCTTTTATTAAGATATCGCCTGAGTCTTTATCATGAAAGTTCTGGATATACAATCTTCACCGTCTTCATTTGGAATGACTTGAAGATACTACGTCAAAACCTGTTGGATTTTCCCGTGTTCATCAAAAGTACATAATTTCGGTAGCAGACTCATTTTCTGGATCAGGAAATAGTGACGGGAATAGATCTGGCGAGTAGAGAGGAAAATGTATCGGGCTAGGAATACCTGGACAACCACTGCTCGCTGGCACTGCGCAGGAACCTACTACCCGGTTCAGGATTCTCTGGTCGGACACGGCCAGTTCTCTTTCATATCATTCAGAGGAACACGATAGCAAACCCTATTACAATTTCACCCTCTGGAACAAACATATGATGAATAATGCATTTGTTGCCTCAAAAGACACAACACTGTCACCACCTTATACTTGTGGAGCTGCATTTTCTTGCCTCTTGTTAAATTTAGCCATTTCTATTCTGAGCTTTGTTGTTTCGTGGGAGGACCGCATCGTAAATGCTCAGTTTCATCCCCACAACAATAGAATTCAAGCAATTTTTATTTCTACGAGCAGTTTTCAGAACGTCTTTCATGAAACTACTTGATGTTCACTCGCTGTTCCCGAGACATTACTTGACGACACCCTTCACGACATGGCGGCATAACTCTCGCAACTTCATGCGGTGCGTCTAGATTGTAGATTGTGGACTGCATTACACCACGTTACTTCACAGATAGAATGCACACGTGAGGCAACCTGAAATTAGTCTCATGACTGTGTACTTGGTACTGAGTACTCTGGAAGAAATTTGAGGATTTTGGTAAACTCTGGGAAATCTAAGGAAAAATACATTTAAAGATCTTGTGAGGACTCTGTTCTTGAAAGAAACACATCGATACTTAAACACAATTATATGAGAAGGGAAGAGAACACCGTGGAATTATGGCGGTCGTTGCTGGAATAATGTGCCTGTTCAAACAAAGACAAGTGAGAATCAACAGCATGACTAGTCTTTCATTGCAGTGCGTTTTGTTTGTTTTCTGGTATCTCGGTTAAATGTACTTTAATGACGAAAGTGTCCTCCATGGCAGTGTTCCGCAACCTTTTTTTACTCACGGCACACCACAGACGGGCCTAGACTCAACACGGCACAGCAAAATGTCTGTCCCCTCAAAATCATATGAATCTTAATATAAGTACGAAATATTACGTCGTTATGTAATCAATTATTATTATTATCATCATTGTTATTATTATTATTATTATTATAAAACATGAATAGACTTATGCATTTATTAAAAATGTATTAACTTTAATTCACTGTAGAAAATACACATTTCTAATACGAATTTTAAAGTAAATAACTCTACTCATACCTTCAATGTGATACTTGAACCTGCTTAGCTGCACACAGACGGCTGATTTGTGGCGGAATCGTTGACAAAGCAAACCTCATTTCTTCATCGATGGATTTGAGTCTCTCTCTCTTTGATGTTTTAATTGCAGTCAACGTCGAGAAGCCCAGTTCACACAAATGAGTAGTTGAAAATGGTAATAACACATTAACTGCCATCTCGGAGATAGCCGGGTATTCACTGCTTATTGACAACCAAAATGTATCCAAAGGCACTTCGAAAAATTTTAATTTCAATGTTCTGTCTGCTTTCAAATCTGCCTGTTCCTCTTGTGATCGTAAATTTTTCGGAAGATATTTCGAATCCATACTGAATGGATCACGAACCCAGTCAAAATCTTCAACGCTCTCTCCAAAAAATTTATGAAAGTCTGCTGCAAGAGTACTAAATGTTTTTTTAATTAAGTCCATCAACACCTTGCTATCGTCAGCAAGGGGCCATACAGTTTGGAACATCTCACACGATCCATTTTCAATTGTCTGTATCCACAAGTTCAACTTATTAATAACAAGTTCAACTTATTAATAAATCCTTGAATCTTATCCATACTAGTCAGAATATTTTCGTTTCTACCTTGCAATTTTTCTGTTTAGTTCATTCAAGTGTACGAAAATATCGGAAAGATATGCCAACTTAGATACCCATTCATCATCTGCAAATAAATCAGCATATGCAGAGCACAGATGTGATAGAACTGAACTGAAATACTGTAATTGTTGTCTGACAATGTGTGGGTCCTTCGGCGAAGGAAAAGGGCAATAAAGTTTAAGAAGCGCCGACAAACAGGCACAAAACAGCCAGTCGTACACAAAAGATGCAGTATTACAAACAAAGAACTCGCTTGAATAGCTCTATTGTATGATTGGTGCGGGCCGCTAAAAGGCTTGCTAAAAGTCTTACGCGGCTTTCTTTGCGGTGAACACAAAGCTTGCCGCCTGTAACCCATCAAACGGGCCCAATATTACAGGCGAGAATACATATAAGATGAGCAAACCATAACAATATTGAGTAAATAAATTACATTTAATTTCTATGAAAACATAACAGTTATCAGCAAGAATAAACAAGCACCTTCGTACTTAAAATCGACAATTAATTTCTACAATATTAGGTAAAATTTCGCGTCACACCTTTCACCTTGTGACGGCACACTAGTGTGCCGCGGCACACCGGTTGCGGAACACTGCTCCATGGTATTGATTGTCTTCCGTTGAATTTGCGTGGCGTTGTTTATTTTACTCCCAACTTTTGTCTGACATCACAAAGGTAACGAGCGTGGAGTCAATAGTACGTCAATAATGCACTACGTATAAAACATGCGTTCCCATTCATTTTTCGTATCTGATGCAAACAAGTGGAGCTGGTGTCGGTTGGCTGAAGAGCAATTTGTCCCGCAAGCCGATCCTTAATTCCAGAATTTCTCTTTACCCTAAAATAGGTTGTACATGTTTTTAGCCCTCAGCGAGACACGCCTTCATCGTAAACAATGTGGTTCAATCGAAGATTATATCTTTTTTGTTTAATTTATTGTCGTGGTGACGTAATTCGATCCCCGATGGGGTGCACATTTCGTTGTTTCGATTCCGGTCCCGATTGGTTTCTAATTGCATAACTTGGGATTCGCAAAACTTACTTCGTGATTATACAGTGTAAAAATCACTGCTAGGGCTGTTTTCCATGACCCAGAAATGTAATGCTTACATTTATATCTTAAAATTACCCAATTATGTCCTAATTAACTGAAATAAATATGGCTACAAATGCAAAGAAGCTTTTTATTAAGCATTTTACAAAATCATTGCAGTATAGTATTCTTTACAACATATTGATTCTATAAAGGGATAAAATAAACCGAATTAATGTATTTTGAATGAAAAAAGGTAAAAATATAACTTTTCACAGCATTTTCCCGGTATTTTCCGTGATCTCTATTCACTGTATCGACGTATTTCTAAGGAAAAGTGAATAAAATTCCTGTTAATGCATGGTGTCCGATTAATCGGACACTGACAGATTTGCATTTTCTGTAACACTGTTTTACTTTAATTGGTTATATTTATCAAATCTAGTTCTTTGGTACCTCTGTGATGCATATGTAACCCCACGGGTTCGGCAACATTGTAAATTTCCCGCCAAATTGTAAGGGAGTGAAACATGGAGAGAGAGCTGTACTACGTTTCTGCGTAACGGGAAAGCTAATTTCAATTCATATGTAGTAGTTGACATTTATCCGAGATGTGTTTTGACAAGTATGCGTAAGAAACATTAGTAATCAAATATGTAACACTAATTTGTGCATTAGTTTTATCCATGAGCTGCTATTGCGAGAGAAAATATAGTGTCCGATATATCGGACTCTGTGCTCATTGAGCACTTTATGCAGATTTTCCATTTCCTGTAGAATTTTCGATACCATTGATGTTTAGACATTGTCAATGTATATATATGTGTGTGTGTGTGTGTGTTTGTGCGTGTTTATGTGTGTGTGTGTGCGCATTAGTGTGTGTATGTGTGCGTGTTTATGCATTAGTGTGTGAATGTGTGGATGTTTATGCATTAGTTTGTGAATGTGTGCATGTTTATGCATTAGTTTGTGAATGTGTGCATGTTTATGCATTAGTTTGTGAATGTGTGCATGTTTATGCATTAGTTTGTGAATGTGTGCGTGTTTGTGCATTAGTGTGCATGTTTGTGCATTAGTGTGTATGTGTGCATATGTGTGTGTGTGGGGGGGGTGGGTGCGTGTGTGTGTGTGATCAAATTTTGACTATTTTGGAGAATGAAGATATGGAGGAGAAGGAGGAGGAACAACTCATTTATGTTACACCACCAGTGGATGGCAAGGATACAGACGAAGACAGTGATAAATCTGATGATGAGCATGTGGCCAATCTAAACAATTTTTGGCGAAATACGCTAATGAGTGTTTGTGAGGTGCAAACTAAGATACGAAGTTGTGTTGGTTGTGAAGGTTCATCCAGTAATGTAGCGTCTACATCTACCACTACACATAACACTGGTGCTTTAAAAAAAAAAAAAGAATACGTCTTCAAACAAAATCAAGACCCTTGTGGAAGAAAAGAAAAGTGTACCTTCATTCTAATTACAAACTGAGTGCTGCCCTATTGAACCATCTGAAGAAGCACGAAACTGTGAATCACCATTAGACTTTTATAATTGATTTTTTGATGAGGACATGCTAAATCTTATAACAAATCAATCCAAATTGTATGCTTCGCAAAAAAATATTGATCTTGATTTGACGAAAGAAGAACTTCTTGTTGTTCTTGGTGGTCTCTTGTTGTCAGGTTATGCAAAATATTCAAGCAGACGTATGTTTTGGTCAAAAGAAAAATATACTCCTTCGATGCTTTCTGAAAGCATTCGTTGTGGTCGGTTTGAGACTATTCTGCATAATATTCATTTGAATGACAATACGCAAATAGATGAGTCCGATCGTCTGTACAAGATACGGCCATATTTCGAGAAACTTTCCTCATCTTTCGAACAGCATGGGGGTGTGGACGAAATACTTTCCATCGACGAGAGTATGTTTCCTTACTACGGGAGGCACTACGCAAAACAGTTCATTAGAGGAAAGTTGATCCATTTTGAGTTCAAGAACTGGGCAAAAAAGCTCTAGTAGTGGTTACATGATAGATTTCCAGTTGTACACAGATACAAACTGATATCGGACCACTGTGTTCTGTACTGTAATAATAATAATTTTGTGTATATTTGTTGATTTCTATTCCAAATGTTTCCTTTTGTATTGTTTCTTCGAAATATGGGTATGTATTTATGCAAACATACACATGACCAGTGGTGGCGATTAGGGGGCAGTTGCCCCCCCCCCCCATTATTCGTCACTTTTGCACCTGCACTATGATAAACCTTATCTGCAAAGGGAAATATACTGTCTTTGTCCCCCTACATTACACCTAGCCTCTGAGGTGAAGCATACCCATCCAACTGAATTAATATAACTCAAATCAATGGTCTTAAACCACATGCTGATCTACTGTCGCTCTCTGGCTCCCTATGCACTATTTGTAACAAGAAAATTGTAATATGCAGGGCGCGTGAGCTCTCAACACTATAGATTTCGGATCCCGAAATCCGGTATATGTTAAACAATGCATACATACACACAATACTTATATCGTATTTTAAACATATTCCAGCTAAGGTTCATGTAAAAAATAAAAGGTATAGATGTATTAACATTGTACTGTACTGATACCAATGTAATTATACAAAATTATATTTATGTTATATATTATGTTATTAAATATTATTGTAATTGTCAAATTTTTATTTCCAGATTTATGTAAAATGCAAATTTCAATAAAGTAATGGAGCGTAACAATAACGGGGGAACCATAAAACGAGCAACTGCCGTCCCAGTTTTTTCACAGAGGCACTGGGACATGCGCATACCCTCGAATGTATGCGGGTGGAGGTTAGGATACATTCGGGGGTTCCCCCCTTATTGTCTTTGTCCCCCTACATTTGGCACCATGCCCCCCCTCCCGGTTTTGGAACCCAATATCCGCCACTGCATATGACTGATCTTAAGTGTTTTATTTTCTTTTGGTTACATATTTTCCACAGCAATATTTTTTCCTTGGGACAGCTATTTATAGACAAAACAAGAAAGTGATCATTGTGCACAGTGTCCGATTTATCGGACGCACTGTATCTCTTACATACAGTGTAAAAATAAAAATGTATCGTATATTGTGTCTTATTTGAATTGTACTGATACCAAAACCATTTGATTTGATTTGATTTGATTTAGTTTATTTTAGTTCGCGTTTTGTGCCTCTTGGCTAATTTGCGAAGATGGGGATGAGTGATGAAATGATGAAATTGATGAATGGACATTCACAAACAACCAAGCCCGACCGGGATTCGAACCCGGTACCCTTGGCGTCGCAGCGCGATGTGCTAACCACTCGGCCACAGGGTCGGGCTATACCAAAACCATGAAAAAAAATCCATGAAAGGGGTTTGTAAACTTTATGCATTAATGGGTTAACGAAGAAGGTATGATTTTATGAACAATATGTAGTGAAATGTTAAAAACACTACCTATGGCCGAAAATGTGCTTCTATCCATTACTAAAGCTAAAATATGGTAATGATATCCATTTATGCGACCAATAAAATCAACATCGTCGTGTCTACAAAAGCTAGAAACGTATTTAAAGCAATCTAGGCGTGGGAAAGACTATGACGTCACCAAGCCAAACTTACTACCAGCGGCTTGTTCAGCACTTTCGTAATGGACGGGTATGAATGTGAGGGATAGGTATGACTTCTTTGTTAGTAGTCGGTGCTGTATTTTCTCGTCTTGCTATGTTCTCGATGTTGTTCTTCGTTGTATTACATATTAGTTCTCTGCATCAGTGGCGAAGCATAACATTTTTACGTAGTCATCGCAAGACTTGACAAAGGTCAGGGTCAATTTTTCAACCGGGCGGAAAGGGGGGGGGCGGAGAATTTCTACATTGATAATGATGATAACAGTGTTTGTACATTACGTGTGAAGTAGAGATGGCCAAGTCCATTTTTTCCTACGGAGTATATGATCGTAAAATAAGGAAGACAAAACTTTCTTAATAAATTCTACATGAAAAAATGGAAAAATGGTTAAACCTCTCTCTCGAAAATTTGGATTGCCTCCGAAATTCGGGTAGTAAAATTTCCGAATCCAGATTTTAAATTTTCCGGAATCCTGATATTTTTGGCCATCCCTGGTGTGAAACTAAGATATGTTAGGAAAAAGGTTCTGTCTGAGCAACTATGTCCGTCACCTCTAAAACAAAAACCTTGATCAGTCTTGTCATTTGTAAGCATAGTAAACACAGAACAACAGGAAGTGCTTCGTGTTTCGTAAGGCAAGAACATTTCTTTCCGAAATTGATATTTGAACCTCAGGATCCAAAAAAGGAGAAATACTATGCAGGAAATATAATGAATCCAGAACTACTTTTTTTTCAGTACTTTCTAGCACTAACCATGGGGAAATTTATGCTTTTGCTTACTTATATCTTTTTTCTATGCACCATTACTTTAATGTATTCTGTGTAAGTTGCGTTGCGATGCTCTTCAATATGTGTTTTTCTCTTAAGAACAAGAGCGTTGCATGCTTAGAGTGATGGACATTCTGAGAAGTTTCATCTTGATGACGCCACAGAAACCCTGCCGTGTTTGTAAACAAGGGGGCTGAAGAAAGAAGTCTCTTATGACCGACCAGACCTTCAAGAGCGGGGAAAAAGCGGTCGAAGGACCTTGGATTCGCACAATTCCTGCGATGACTTGCCCGCGTGACATAGGAAATATAGCAGGATGGGGCACGAGGGGTAGAACTGGGCTCTTCTTTTGATGCGCTAAACTTTGCGAATCTCTTGCGTATTTCTAGCAGTTTTTCATGGTGTCACTTTGCTAATTTCGCTTATATATGCGAATATTCTGACTTATTTTTTACTTCTTCTCCAGAATATTTAAAATGCAATATTTTTATTATTTTGCTTTGTCATCGCCGCATCTCCCGATGACCGGACGCCTCGCCTCTGCTCTGCACAAATGTGAGACCACGAAGGCCTATATAAGGTTATTCGCAATCAAGTGCCGCCATTTTAGTACTTGTACGGCTGAAAGAATTTCAGAGTATTTTTTTTTTGGCGCCAAATGCCTATTTCGAGGATTTCTCGAAGGTAGAAACGCCACAGTGATTGTTTATGATAACGTATCTAGGCAAGCAAAGTCTGCAATGTGTGAAACATCTTCCTAGCAACCAGTGGCGTCTCGTCCCATGGGGCTTCCGGGGCTTAGCCCCTAAAGAAAAACGGACGTATTGACGTAATTATCCATCACCATAACGCATAACTATCACACAGTCTTTTAAAAGGCGATTTTTACCCACGTAAATTCGTCGTCTGCTGCAATGGATATGACAGCGCTCCTAGCGGCATTGATGTCAATTATCGCGTTCCGGGGCTCGTCGCAAAGGAAGGCGTGGCCTACACCCACCTACTGTTCTGTAGTGTTGTGGCTTTCATTCGCTATGTTTGAGTGAGTTTGTCAGGGTTGATGTTCGAACACAAATTGATGAAGGACATAGGCTGTCAATTACAAGACAGGCATATATTAAATAGAATTATCGATTGCTTAAAATTCTGTGGTCGACATGAACTTGCTCTACGAGGACGTAATGAAAGAGAACAATCTTTAAACAGAGGCATCTTCCCAGATTTATTATCCCTTCATAGAAGAGGGAAAACTAAAGAGGGAACTTCGTGGTCTTTATTGTAGTGAAGAGTTGAAAAACATAAAACTCTATCAGTAGATTGCATTCATTTTTTATTTAAAATTATTTAGAGGGTACATTTTCAGAAACAGTAAAAATGACAAATACAGTTTTAATAACTCCAGTGGCAACAGCTGAATCTGAACGATGTTGCAGCACATTGAAGCGTATTAAAACCTGCTTAAGAAATGCAGTGGGACAAGACAGACCAAATGCCTTGGCACTTGCTTACAAGAGAGAAAGAATACCTTTCAAACATAGAGGGCTTCAACGAAAAAGTAATAACAAAATTTGCTGAGCAGAAGAACAGGAGTCAACGTTCGTATTAAGGTATGTTTCACAACAATACATGTTTCTTTTGTAATCATGTGACTTGTCATTATATTTTAAATTCTTTAAAAAATAAGCCCCGGCCAAATTTGAGGCCACGAGACGCCACTGCTAGCAACCATGAAAAATCAGGAAAATATAATTCAAGGTCAGGGGCCATATTATTCTAGGGAGTGCCACAGCCAACTTCCGAAGTGTAACCCAAACAAGTAGGTCATTAAGTAAGTAATTAGTAAGACAATATAGGTGTGGTGATTAGCTGGGTCCAATGGATGTGCTTCCGTTGGAAACACATTTTCCCTAGTTACTCAGCTTGATAAACTAACCTTTGAGCCCTCGTTGGGCCTTGTAATATAGGAGTCCCGGGTTCGATTCCCGTTGGAAACACATTGCACGTCACCACGGATCCCACTTTAAACTGTAGGTCCAATCCCAATGCACTAGACTGTAAACAATTTATCGCCGGAATGGAACAAACAGGACAATGTCGTGACGTGGCGTACTTATGATACCCAATTGCTCATAGACGCAACATTGAATTTTCACAGAGTGGGAGCGAGGGGGAGGGGGGCGTTTAGACGCTTCGTGTGATAGCACGAAATTAGGTCAGTGTACTGCGTTAAGTATGTTAGAACGATAAGCTAGCTCCTAGACCCCAATTAGAAATTCATTCATATATACACGCGCTTCAAAGCTCGTATATATGCATGAAGAATGCGAGTCATGATATACGCGTAGGCTTAACAAAGAGTTATCCAGGTCAAAAAGAAAAGGTACGAAAATGGTTAATTGTATAAGTATGCTTGCTCCTTACGAATTGGCTAAGTGCAGTTTCCAAAAATTAACAGTTCAGATTTTCGTGTTTAGTAATATATGTGTGTGTGTGTGTGTGTGTGTGTGTGTGTGTGCGCGCGCGCGCGCGCGCACGCGTACGTGCGAGATATTTTCTTAATGCAGGTAAATTGAAGGGCATTTCCATACAGTTAGGTCATACTCATAACTAGGGCTCGGAAGTTGAAGACCTATAAATTTCCCAAAAAAATACCTATAAAAAGACCTAAAAATGTCAAAAAAGGACCTAAAAAAATGGAAGAAAGGACGTATAAATGAGATCCAAATTAATTAATAACTTCAGTGTTAATTACATATTTAATGAATATGCGCGGCACCTCCTTATCTGACTTGAGATCTTTGCGGACGCTGGTCGTAGGGGAACACCGTGCTGAAAGCTTCAAAACAAGAGAAAGTTGCCACTTACAGCGCGACCTTCCAGACAAGTTACGGTTAAAGGGCCTTGTACAGTCTTGGACACAGGTGGCTTGTAACGACCTTATTGAAGAAACAGTGAAGCAAGCCATCCATGTCTGACCACCAAGCGCATTGTGACTAGACAACCCAAACAGCATTGCAATTTTGCGGCTTGTATACCAGTCACGGGTATACATCTCTGTAAATTGAGTAGTGATGCCAAAGAGAAATACGAGATGAAGATTGTCGATCGTAATGTCTCGTGTTCTCGACATGGAATAATACTCGGTCCACGTTACGTTCCATTATTTAATGTTGTTTGGGAATGAACCTGACGGACTAGGTTTATATTTTCAATCCTTGCATTACAGTAAATTCCATATTTTACAATTATATTAATGCTTTGAACGAAAATAATGCCCAGAAAAACATCGAACACACGTTCACACCATTCTTCTCACACACATGCACGTCAAAACAAACACACAAAGCTAAGTTTTAACTTCCAAGTGAATGTCCAAATAACAGTAAATGGAGAAGCACGATGTGCGAAACATGGGATTTTTGACAGAAAGAATGCGTCTATTTGTGACATACGTGGTTTCTATTAATAGACAATGAAACAATTATGAGAGAAATTAACATGCATTTTCGTCTTCAGGTGCTGAGGAAGGAAACAGACTGACTGGAAAAAAGAAAGCATGGTGCTATTGATAGGCTGTTGGTTAGCGTACAGAGCTTTCATCAGTGAGGTCTAGGTTCGATCCCCACCAAGGACATTTTTTTTATTCTTTTCTATTAGTGAAGAAGTATGTAATATTGTTTTCTAGACATTTTGACGAAAGGATACGCATCAAATTTGTTCGTTTAATCTGTATTTTCATTCTTCTAATAAGTTCTCTATCGCAATGGGATATAGAGATTCTCTATCTAGGCGATGGATATCTTCTCAATGGTTACGTAGCTACGATTCTCCAGTCCCTTACACCCACTTGTCTTATTTATTTACTTCATTTCATATCTAACGAAAACACACAGATATAGTTAGAACAAGAAACACACCTCGCGTCGAAGGTTCCAGACTCGAGTTCTGGCTTTTTTGTGAGGGTGATTATTCCTGTGTGTCTGTTTATCATCTTTGTCAAAAAAAAAATATTCCTCATTATTGCCGTGATTAACCTAGGGAGAGACCAAAGCGACTGAAATAACAAAAGTACAGAAAATGCAAGACACATCTGCCTATGCATGTTATACCTTGGGAATTAGCAATCTGAAAATTAACTTGCGTTTCAGTCGACTACTTGCGAAAGAGTTTCGTGTTGTCTCGTTTGGAGTGTTGGTTATCGTGTCGGACTAGCATGCGGGCAACCCGAGTTCGAGCCCAGCGGAAGGAAAGTTTTTTTTTTTTTTTGTCTAATTTCATCCAACCTTATTTATAAAACTGAAGTTTCTGCAAAACCTTTTGAATTGCATGCCACTTCGTATGTTGGTAATCTGAAAACATCAAAGATGAAAATTTGATGTTTCGAAGCGACGATGTATTTGTGTATGTGTTGAAAAAATGCAGTTATTTATTAGCGAAAAACATGCAGCCACGTGATCATTGAGAACGCTTCCTAGTTGTCAGTGCTAATATGACAGTAACTACAGTCTGTCAACACACACCAACTTTCACGTTTCCCGTAAAATGATTACCTTTCCACGTTTCAAAATCATGAGTGCTGTCTAAAGCAATACTTTGATACTTGCGTTTGCATGTTCGAATCTAAAGTAATACGAAACTTTTTTCCCAACAAATGACATTCAAACCATTAATAACTGTTTGAAATGTGATACTGATATCATATATGGAAAGAATAAAAATGGAGAATTTCGCTTAATACAACTTATAAATAGGGAGCGGAAGTTGATGAAATGTCATCTTTTTTCTGACATCTCGGATACGATGCCCATTAAATATACACAATATTGCACTTCATCTAGAACCCAAAAAAGGTAATTTTAAAGTGCATTTTTTGGCATTTGTTGCTATTTGTCAGGTTTTAGGTCATTTTCCAGGATTTTCGGCATTTACCCGTCATTTTTTGCAATATTCGGTATATTGTTTCATCATATTTTGTCACTTTTTTAATTTTGGTAATATTCTTGAATCTTTTCACCAAGGTATATATATCTCGCAGGATTGCAATTTACGAGCAAAAGAAATGCTGAACTGGTGACAGTCTTTGTTGTGTCGGGGGAAACCACCAGGTGCCCGTCTGAGGCAAACTCAGATTTAAGATCAGATAAGGAGAGGCTTGAAATACTGTAGCTAGACCCCGTTTGCACTGAAAATCCTCGTTGCATATTTTAATTGAATGTGCATGTGCTATCATTTGGTGCCCTTTTTTTTAAAGCAAGATTGCATTTTGTTTAATTTCATTTTCATTTCAATTTTTAAACTGAAACTAACAAATTTGATGGTCATTTCTTGCATTTTACGTCATTTTTTCCCCATTTTTTAGGATATTCTATAGGTCATATACCTATATTTTTTAGGTCATCAACTTCCGCTCCCTACTTATAAATATATTAAATTATGTGGATACCTGATGTGAAACGTACGATGCACGATCAGAGAGCCTGAATGTTGCATTGAAAACTGCAGAGAACAATGACTGACTTATGAACAGTGAAAGGTTTTTCCATGCTCCAATGGGATTTTATTTATAACTATAAATAAACAAGGGAGAAGGTCACAGGTTGGTATGATGAACTAAATTGTAATCTAAAAGTTTTAATTGAAGAAACAACGTTCGCGGTTAAAAATAGGGCATTCAATTTCAGGCACATTACACTAACTGAAAGACTATTTTCAAAATTAATAGTATCCTCGTTCTTCACCTTTTTCTCAGTTGTGACACATGTGAATTTCCTCTCTATTATCTGTATTCTCATTGGGACAAACACCCACATCCATGCCCGAACCGAGTATTGGTAATATCGCACGCTAGCCAACAATTCCAGAGGAAAAGTTTCATACGCGGTTTAGTGGTTCCAAGTGGTTAAAATCCCACTTTAAACTATAGATCCAGTTTTGTTACTGTGCATAAAGTGGACTTAAAAAGAAGGAAAAAATCGAGGAAAAGCGCTTGAAGGTTTCGGTGAGTTCCAAGTGCCTTGATGAGGCGAAGCTATTACACGATTTTCAATTGGTCAAGTGGCCACGTGGTAGCGGATAAGTTTCACCTACAGAAGGCTTTGAGTTCGATTCCCGTTCTATTGCACTATGTTTTTTTATATAACTCGAGCAACTAATTATTGCATTTTATTTAATAATTTATTTGAGTAAAAGTTAAATACATTTTTACTTTATTTTTGGGTGGAAATCTTTACTTTACCGTTTTAAATTTTATTTGTGAAAATTATTTTTGCGATAGTTTTTCCCACATATCTCATCATTTTACAAACATTCCTTAACAAAATGTTATGCCTGGCGAAAAGTATACATTTATTTCGAGAAAATGATCCAGAAATACATATAATACTATTGACAAGAAATTATCGTAATCGTTTGGAAAACAAAATTCAATAATTCGCACAGCAAATAAAATAAGAATGTTCGCAATAAATAAATTCAAATATATAGTCGCTCGAGTTAAGAAAAAAAATTGGAGGCAATCAAAGGGGAATCGAACCCAGTATCTCCTGCGTGTCAAACTTACACGCTACCAACCCACCATCTGGTCTTCTGTCAGTCGGACAATCTAATCGACTTATGAGTAACGCTTGCTAAGTTTCTAATCTTTGAAGCGCTTGTAATTGTTGTTGTGTGTCACGGAGTTATGTTTACTGCAACATTTGAGCACACAATCCAAACATACGTAAATTTTATACACAGAAAACATGTGTTTTCTGCACATAATTACGGAGCATGCGCTCTGTCAAGGACTAGAAGGAACCTCGCAAAAGTTACTGAAGCTTGTTTTCGGTGCTGACAGTTGGCCCCGGAGTCACGTGGTCTATCTCGTTATCAGTCGACATGACCTTGAGCCTGCAGAAGCAGCACACTGAAGTGAACGAAGGTATTTTACGTGATTTGTAAACTGGAATAAAACATGCCACGCGTTACAACAGACAGAGGTTTGTCTTCAGCTTTCGGACAGACAAACCATACTAGGCATACAGACAGAGTATAATGTAAGATAAAAGGAAATTATTTCTCCGTCTCCTCACACTGACAAGTTTATTGCCTTTTTTTGGAGGTATTTGGCCACAGAAACGGGATTATATTATTGAAGGCGTATCTCGTGTGATGGCTTGGTTCAGTCTGCTGATCAGGTTTTCTGACAAAAGCAGGACGAGCTACCCAAGAACAGTAATTGTCTATATTTTATATCTGCTTCCTTCATCATCCGGTATAAGGCAGACAAGCACATACCACAAATATGTAAGAGAACTATTGCTAATTTGGTAACTTGTCTTGCAATTGAATTTCTGTCATGAACAGCTGCAAAGAAACAAAGGCTTTCCTTTTAAAGGATTACACTGAATAATTGTTATTTGATTAGGATACTAAAATGACTTCAGTATTTACATGCAGTACACAAGAGATTCTAAACACACTCTAAAACATACTACTGTTCGTTTCAACGTATTATTTCAACAATCAAGACACAAAAATAAAGGGCATGCTCAAGAAAAATTATGTTTCTTTGATTATCAAGTACATTACGTGGTTAACATCAAGTTTGGATTTGCCGGTTATCCAAATATTATTAATTTTGAAAATAGTCTTTCAGTTAGTGTAATGTGCCTGAAATTGAATGCCCTATTTTTAACCGCGAACGTGTTTTGTTTCTTCAATTAAAACTTTTAGATTACAATTTAGTTCATCATACCAACCTGTGACCTTCTCCCTTGTTTATTTATAGTTATAAATAAAATCCCATTGGAGCATGGAAAAACCTTTCACTGTTCATAAGTCAGTCATTGTTCTCTGCAGTTTTCAATGCAACATTCAGGCTCTCTGATCGTGCATCGTACGTTTCACATCAGGTATCCACATAATTTAATATATTTATAAGTAGGGAGCGGAAGTTGATGACCTAAAAAATATAGGTATATGACCTATAGAATATCCTAAAAAATGGGGAAAAAATGACGTAAAATGCAAGAAATGACCATCAAATTTGTTAGTTTCAGTTTAAAAATTGAAATGAAAATGAAATTAAACAAAATGCAATCTTGCTTTAAAAAAAAGGGCACCAAATGATAGCACATGCACATTCAATTAAAATATGCAACGAGGATTTTCAGTGCAAACGGGGTCTAGCTACAGTATTTCAAGCCTCTCCTTATCTGATCTTAAATCTGAGTTTGCCTCAGACGGGCACCTGGTGGTTTCCCCCGACACAACAAAGACTGTCACCAGTTCAGCATTTCTTTTGCTCGTAAATTGCAATCCTGCGAGATATATATACCTTGGTGAAAAGATTCAAGAATATTACCAAAATTAAAAAAGTGACAAAATATGATGAAACAATATACCGAATATTGCAAAAAATGACGGGTAAATGCCGAAAATCCTGGAAAATGACCTAAAACCTGACAAATAGCAACAAATGCCAAAAAATGCACTTTAAAATTACCTTTTTTGGGTTCTAGATGAAGTGCAATATTGTGTATATTTAATGGGCATCGTGTCCGAGATGTCAGAAAAAAGATGACATTTCATCAACTTCCGCTCCCTATTTATAAGTTGTATTAAGCGAAATTCTCCATTTTTATTCTTTCCATATATGATATCAGTATCACATTTCAAACAGTTATTAATGGTTTGAATGTCATTTGTTGGGAAAAAAGTTTCGTATTACTTTAGATTCGAACATGCAAACGCAAGTATCAAAGTATTGCTTTAGACAGCACTCATGATTTTGAAACGTGGAAAGGTAATCATTTTACGGGAAACGTGAAAGTTGGTGTGTGTTGACAGACTGTAGTTACTGTCATATTAGCACTGACAACTAGGAAGCGTTCTCAATGATCACGTGGCTGCATGTTTTTCGCTAATAAATAACTGCATTTTTTCAACACATACACAAATACATCGTCGCTTCGAAACATCAAATTTTCATCTTTGATGTTTTCAGATTACCAACATACGAAGTGGCATGCAATTCAAAAGGTTTTGCGGAAACTTCAGTTTTATAAATAAGGTTGGATGAAATTAGACAAAAAAAAAAAAAAACTTTCCTTCCGCTGGGCTCGAACTCGGGTTGCCCGCATGCTAGTCCGACACGATAACCAACACTCCAAACGAGACAACACGAAACTCTTTCGCAAGTAGTCGACTGAAACGCAAGTTAATTTTCAGATTGCTAATTCCCAAGGTATAACATGCATAGGCAGATGTGTCTTGCATTTTCTGTACTTTTGTTATTTCAGTCGCTTTGGTCTCTCCCTAGGTTAATCACGGCAATAATGAGGAATATTTTTTTTTTGACAAAGATGATAAACAGACACACAGGAATAATCACCCTCACAAAAAAGCCAGAACTCGAGTCTGGAACCTTCGACGCGAGGTGTGTTTCTTGTTCTAACTATATCTGTGTGTTTTCGTTAGATATGAAATGAAGTAAATAAATAAGACAAGTGGGTGTAAGGGACTGGAGAATCGTAGCTACGTAACCATTGAGAAGATATCCATCGCCTAGATAGAGAATCTCTATATCCCATTGCGATAGAGAACTTATTAGAAGAATGAAAATACAGATTAAACGAACAAATTTGATGCGTATCCTTTCGTCAAAATGTCTAGAAAACAATATTACATACTTCTTCACTAATAGAAAAGAATAAAAAAAATGTCCTTGGTGGGGATCGAACCTAGACCTCACTGATGAAAGCTCTGTACGCTAACCAACAGCCTATCAATAGCACCATGCTTTCTTTTTTCCAGTCAGTCTGTTTCCTTCCTCAGCACCTGAAGACGAAAATGCATGTTAATTTCTCTCATAATTGTTTCATTGTCTATTAATAGAAACCACGTATGTCACAAATAGACGCATTCTTTCTGTCAAAAATCCCATGTTTCGCACATCGTGCTTCTCCATTTACTGTTATTTGGACATTCACTTGGAAGTTAAAACTTAGCTTTGTGCGTTTGTTTTCGCGGCATGTGTGTTCGATGTTTTTCTGGGCATTATTTTCGTTCAAAGCATTAATGTAATTGTAAAATATGGAATTTACTGTAATGCAAGGAGTGAAAATATAAACTTAGTCCGTCAGGTTCATTCCCAAACAACATTAAATAATGGAACGTAACGTGGACCGAGTATTATTCCATGTCGAGAACACGAGACATTACGATCGAGAATCTTCATCTCGTATTTCTCTTTGGCATCACTACTCAATTTACAGAGATGTATAACCGTGACTGGTATACAAGCCGCAGAATTGCAATGCTGTTTGGGTTGTCTAGTCACAAGGCGCTTGGTGGTCAGACATGGAAGGCTTGCTTCAGTGTTTCTTCAATAGGGTCGTTACAAGCCAGCTGTGTCCAAGACTGTACCGTACCTGCTTCAGTCGTCCAAAAATGTTTTCTCTCGTTTCAGGGATGGATCAAATGTATTTATTTATTTATTTTCTTTTATTTCTTTACTACAGAAAGGATGTTTAAGAGGTGATGAACTGATGATGATTCGAATTGAAAATGGGCAGTAAAAACGTAGTCGAAAGAAGGTGAAGTTGCAAAAAGAGCTGTTACGACCTTAAAAAAAGGTTAAAAAAGGAGCAATAAGCAAAAAAAAAAAAACCGCCGAAAAAGGCAAAAAAGAATAAATAAAATCCACCTTTTTCTGGCTTACAATGACCCAAAATGAAGATATGTTATGTTGGGCCTCGTCTTCGGACACTAGGGGAAAAACACGATTTTTCCTCAACTTCCGAGCCCTAGTCATAACATTTTCAGACTTCAAGCATGTGAATTGTTTAAACAAATCATATTTGATTTGATCTTGATTTTTGTTATTTAGCGTCGCTTTTCTGCAACTTTTGGCTAATCGTAACGAAGAGAAAAGTGATGATATGAAATTGATGAAGGGACACTCATAAAGAACATCCATACCCAGGACGAGATTCGAACTTGGGACTCCAGGCGTCGTAGTGCTAACCACTCCGCCTAAGAGGTCGGCTAAACGAATCAAAAGAATGCTTTGATTTTACTTTGCGAAGTTAGTATTGACGTGAATTTGAAGCAGTTATATTTGGAGTTTTAAGCCGAGGAATTGACGTCATGGCTTATTTTACTGGCACCGGGACATAAGCGCGTACTTCTGAATGTATGGGGGTGGAGACGGGCTTCCCCTGTTTTTTTCTCGATACCATTCATATATGAAACTGGTGAAGCACACTCGACTCTCAAGGACAACTCGATCCTGGAACTTACGGTGCTCGGCTGACGCGTGAGCTCTCTGTAATTGACGCATACACCGACCGCCCCCCTGTGTTATTTTCTGAAGAGCGTATTTGTTTTCTTGGAGATCGATACAAGTAGAAGAAATCTGCCAGCCAAGAAGTTACCTTGAATCCACCTTCCCTCCAGAACTGGTTCTCGCCGATAAACAGACCCGCCTACAAGAGCATTTGCTTTATTAATTATATCGATTTTCCACGACTGACCGGTCTTCTCTTTGAAGCTGTAAATAATAAGGTGGGGAACCTCGTTATAGATATGAACAGTTGGCATAACCGCCACAGAGGAAGAAAAGAGCGCAATTGTAACCATACGTCCCTGTAGGGGAGAAAAGGTGATGTGTGTACATTGATAAATCGATATGAAATGAAATGCATTTTTCGCATTGTGTTTCAGTAACGGCAGACGTTTACAAAGAATCAAAAGAAAGTAGATTCGATTCATGTTAAAAGAGACTGCATTTTTTTAAATGTATTTCTCGTATTCTTAACATGTATGGTTGTAATTATTCTCCTGATTTTGCTCTGTTTGTTTCTGTGAACGGACTCGTAGATTTTCAGTACAGAAGTTCGTTTCGTGGTGATACAGTCAGTCACATTATGTGAATTCTGTTGTGCCTAAAATGCTTAAGTGAGGGACAGAGTAACGTATCAAATTTAAAAAGTGTGTTCTGGTGCTCGGCCGTTATGTTTGCCCATTGGCGGATTATGGGGGTATGAAGGGTGATTTTTTTAAGGATAAATTTGATAAAGCTTAGATCCTTGATAACTTCAGAGAATTTTTCTCTGATTTTACACATTTCCATCCTTAGCTTGAATTACATTTATATCTGATAATGGTCTTGATAACCAATGCATAATTTGATGTAGTTGTAACTTTTGTTTTTCTTGTTATAATCAATGCATAATTTGATGTAGTTGTAACTTTTGTTTTTCTTGTTTTTTATCAATATATTTTGCATAAAATACTTATAATTGTTATATGTATAATTGTTTCAGCATAAATGCTATTCCTTAGCAGATGTAAGCTGGTATTCCTTTTCATCAGATAACCATAGCTTCCTACTGTGCTAGTACTTTAATTTGAATTCTGATTGGTTAATATTACACACCAGACAGGTATATATGAAAAAAGATGTGTCAGTCACGACTTCAGATTTAGCGGAGGGCATTTACCAAAGTGATTAGTGAGATAGATTAACATAATTGGTTGACCACGTTGTCTTCTCTCGATTTAATCCATACTTATTTTAACTTTTCATAGTAATAGGAGATTATGCAATAATGCAGTTTCAAAGTATCACATTCTCTAATTGGTCTATGTATCTACCTTAAGAGAAAGAGCCGCGGTAGCTCAGTCGTTCGAGACCCTCCCGGGGGTGAGAACCGGGATTTTTTTCACCTGTTCAAGCTGCTCCGGCGCCCACCCAGCGTCGTATAAAGTGGGTACCTGGAGGAAACTGGGGGGTAAAGGCGACCAGGGGCGTGGTGCTGATCACATCACCCCCACCTTTGGCCGTGATCAAGAAAGTGTGGGGCCCTAACTCCACACCCCCTATATGCCTTCATGGCGTGGTGCAAGGCACAGGGGAGCACTTTACTTTTTTAAACTTGTTATATGTACCTTAATATTTTATGCTCCTATGATGTAGAATGCTGATTCTGTCAAGATCCATGCGTGTCATCCTTAAGTCTTGCGAGGCTCATGCATTCATCGGTAATTGCTTTGATTGATTGATTGATTTTATTTTAAGTCGCTTTTCTGCCAGTTTTGGCTGATCAAACGGTGATGTGACATGATGAAATGGATGAAGGGTTAATCACAAACATACGACACAAAACAAACCCCACGGAGGATTATACTGGTTGTGAGTCCAGACGCCAGAACATCGTTAGTCTGCAAGAATGCAGTCCAGGTTGACATTTGGGTGCTTAGGGGAAAGTACACCCCGGGGTTGCTCTGTATAACTACAAGTTGACATAGTGTGTGCGCAATCGGCAATTTATATTATCTTCTTTATCCTTTTACTAACGTTGCTACCATCACGTTACATTATTTTCTAAAACCATAATTAACAATGACAAATGAAAATGTTGTCCACACGAAGAAAAACTCAGTAAGATACATCTTTGCTCAAGTGTGGACTGAAATGTCGTTATGTAGTGTGTTATGCTCTTAATGGAACACACACACAGGAGCTCAAAGACCACAAAAAAGAAAACTTGAATTGTTGAATCCCATGAAAGCACATCCGAAGTATGCCGTGTTGTTCACAGTAATAACATGACATCCTCTCATTCATTCTCGGCAAGCCCGTTTATCTGACTGCCATGCTCACTCCCCCCCCATTAATATGAACCAAATTTATCGTAGAGTTAACTTTTTTGCGTTAAAACTACGCAACACAGTTTACGAACCCTTGAACGGAACGTCACGAATAAGTTTTGAAGAAGTGCAATTTGGCATAGGCTATTCAAAATGAACGTATTGTGTCATAGGCGTAATTTGGACTTGCCTCCAAAATTTTCAGGCTTATTAAAATTTAGAAGATAGGGCATTTTTGTTAACCTCCTGGGACCTCATCACCAGGAGATCTTGAGCCGCGGTGGTCTAGTCAGTATGGCGACCCGAGTTCGATTCCCGGAATGGGTGATCTAAGGTCGGAATTTTTCAGGCCTTGTCTCCACATAAAATGGCT
Organism: Lepisma saccharinum; assembly: GCF_977018435.1. Lineage (NCBI taxonomy): Eukaryota > Metazoa > Arthropoda > Insecta > Zygentoma > Lepismatidae > Lepisma > Lepisma saccharinum. The sequence continues at coordinate 67,425,577 of NC_139234.1, read as the reverse complement.
CCGGGCTCACCTAGCCTCAAATCAATGGGTACCTGAGGGGTAAAGGCGGCCGGAGCGTGGTGCTGATCACATCACATCCAAAATGGCCTAGATCGAGAATGTATGGGGCCCTACCCCTACATCCCCTAAATGTGTCTTCATGGCACGGGGAACTTTACCTTCCTGGGACCTGAGGAACTAGCAAATAGAGCTGTATTTATTATTTCTCAAAAGTATATTTGCAGGGATGGACAAGTTTTCGCTTCTGTCCTCCCAAATTTAAGCCCCTATTTCGATTCTCCCTCCTCCCCCCAAAAAATAATAGGCCCCACGTTTCGCCCATGTATCGTGTCCACTCTAACACGCCCACGAAGACAGCGTATATTTACATGTTATATGCAACCCAACACAACAGTGGCAGTACTCATTAACAAGACATGGCCTCCGTCCAGGCTCCCCCGTCTCGTCCTTCTAAGCTTATCAGATAGTAATTACTGCGGCTGCTAATGAGTCATTCAAGTCCATTACTTTCATTAGGAACTTGGTAAAGGAGTCACGCAACCTCTCAAGGGGGAAGGAAGGGGAGGGGGTATAATTAAATGCACAAGTTGTGTAAGGATAGCTATCTGCACCGTTGGTACATATTCTGGAAGTTGGGAAAACGAAGTCGGGCTTTTAGAATCGATTTTTCTCGTGTGTATCTATCACTCGTCCAGACCAAGGGTGCGGCTTTGTAGGCGACATTGTCAATCGACAAAGTCGTCGAAGTTCTACCCACTTCGGTAACCTAGCTGACCATATGACAGCGACAGAGTCTCACTCTTCGGTGTTTTGTCGCAAGACAAATTTGGAACTTATGATCTTATGATTACGTACAAACAGTAGATGTACTCGCAGTGTGATATTTATAAAAGTTTCCAGTGGGTGGATACTCTTGAAGCATCGGGATAAATAAATTATACATGTCGTTTCCTCCAAGAGTTAAACATGAGTTATTAGAAGGGAGATTGATGTAGAAACCAGAAGGGGAAATTCCCCCATCGCCCTTCAAATATCTTGTGTAGAAATTCCTGCGAAAAAAAAACAGGCTCTACCACGACTCGAACCTGCCATTACACTAACAACTGAGCTACCGAACCAGCTCTGTTTTTGCCTGAGTTACAGCTACTCTTTTAAAAACTGAATTACATTTGTTCAGTAACTCAGTTATAGTCATTTCAAAATGTGATGTAGTGAAATTTATTCATTTCCAAAAGTTACTGGTTACTGTTATTCATTTGAAAAAGTACTTGAGTTACAGTTATTCATATTACTGGTTAATATTATTCATTTCAAAAATGTAGCTGGTTACAGTGACTCATTTCGAAAAGTGCCTCCCTGGTGGCGCAGTGGCAACGCTGTCGCATTGTAATCAAGGGGTCCCGAGTTCGATACTCGAAGCATCGGGGTATTATATGAATTATACACTTCGTTTCCCCCAAGAGTTATACCTGGTGAAGGCACATTGCACAGTGGTTCGGATCCTACTTTAAACTGTAGGCCCAATCCCGTTCAGCATATATGTACATAACGTGGATAAGTAAGTCATTTCTAATTGGTAAGAGTTAGACAATTCAAATAGTGACTGAATTACAGATTTTCATTCCAAAAAGTAGTTACAGTTAGCGTTCTCGTGAAAGTTACTTTTTGCTTGCAGTTGCGTTACTCCTATATTATATATGTCTGTGCTCCACACCCACCTAGAGTCAATTCTGTCTCGGTACATGTGTATTTAAAAAGCCTTCATTGTTCTGAAGCAGCACTCAAAGAATTGGACGCTTCTTTTTCCACGTTCGTGAGGAAGGCCTTCTTCCACCTTGAGATCGTTATTCTTCCCCGCTTTGTGCCTTAGCTATTTTTGTTTTACAAAGGACATGCTTTCGGAGATGAAAGGCTAGCGCGCTTTGAATTAGTAATTTGCCAATTGAAATTCTATTAAGGTGTATCGTGCGAGGGGAAATCGATGACACGTTCCAATGTAAACTAACGCGGCCATTTATGTTCGAATTGCTCTTCAATTTATAGTACCTTGCATACTTTTATCAGTGTGCGTTGAACTGAAGGGGAACGTCCATCATAATCAATGCCAATAACGTGCCTACAAGATCTCCTGATGATGCTGATCGGGCCCTACTGGTTCTCGGTGGCGTAGGGGTAACGCTGCCTTCTAGTCAAGAGGCCCCGGGTTCGATCCGCTGTGGAGATACGGTGCAGTGGTTCGGATCCCACTTTAAATTGTAGGCCCGGTTCCGATTAGCCTGTCTGAGCATTAAGTGGAGTTAAACTTTCGACACGCTCACGCCACCAAAGCAAGTCTTCCTGCTTAGACTACTAGACAAGATGGACCCTCGGCCAGGCATTACCTCTCATATTGACTGCTTTCCCGAAACGCATACTGCGTTCGAAGACGGCCTACATATAACCACAAAGCACAATACGCTACCCTGAAGACGGAAACAGAACGAGTTTCTGAATTGCTGGTACGTAAGCGTGTATATGTATGCACACACACACGCACGCAAGCACATGTGTGAATCGACATACACACACCAGGCCCTTAGCCATAATTTTATTTCGGGGGGGGAGGGATTATCCCTTATCAGCAGCCGCCATCTAAAGGGGAAAAAGTGGAGGGGTAGAAGCCCCGAAGATGAATTTCTCAGTATATTTCTAATTATTATGCAAGATGTTAAATCCTGATAAGGAAGTAAAATTAATTACCACTATACACTATTTAAATTATATATTTGTAGGATTTGGGGGTGGTGGGGATTCAGCCCCCCGAGCCCTCCCCTTGGCTACGTATCTGACACACACACACACACTCACACACATTAACTGATCAGCGCTGGTTCATTCATGATGAATTGTTTGGACTTTTAACCACTGTACTCGTGTGCGTGTGTGTAAACAAGTATATTGGTTAAATGTCTAAACAATTCGTAATGAATTAGCAACCGCTGATTAGTTAGAATAAAGAAACTTTTAACAAACCATTAACAACTTCCTCATTATTTAACCGTTATTTTAATCTGTTGGGGAGAGTGGAAAATGCCAAAATAGACTGTTCACGCATGCGCAGCCCGGGAAAATGATGTGGCCAAAGTGACAGCTATATTTTCCTATGAGGTTTCACTAAATACCAAACAGATTAGATACCTGTCTGCAAGTTAATATAAACTTAGTTTAGCCTCATTACACATGCTTTTTTCACCACGGAGGAACCCATGTGGAGAAGTTGTCATGCAAATTCCTCCCTTTAGGGATGGCACCGACACCAGAACCATTTATTCTCAGGCAGCCAATGTAAATAGTGATAAAAATCAAAGGGTAATATACAGGGCTCGGAAGTTGAGGATAAATCCTTTTTTCCCTCGTGTCCGAAGACGAGGCCCAACATAATATATGTTCATTTTGGGTCATTGTAGGCCAGAAAAAGGTGGGTTTTATTTGTCCTTTTTTACCTTATTCGGCGTTTTTTGGCTTATTGGTCCTTTTTTAGCCTTTTTTTAGGTCTTAACGGCTTTTTTTTGCAACTTCACCTTCTTCTGGTTAGGCCAAATATGATTCTTCAAATATGATTTTTCAAATTATGTTAATCTAAAAAATATATAATGTCTGAAAGAAGAAAGAAAGCATTTCATTCATATAGTTTTTTCGCACTGTGTTTTCCATACCACCAGAATTTTGTCTTTTCTTTATTCATTAAATATGTAATTAAATCTGAAGTAATTAATTAATTTGGATTACATTTATACGTCCTTTTTTCCGTTTTTAGGTCCTTTTTTTTGATATTTTTAGGTCTTTTTATAGGTCTTTTTTTTTGGCAATTTATAGGTTTTCAACTTTCGAGCCCTAGTAATATAGCATGCAGCGTATATCCAAATTAAATTTCTGCTTTCTGAGTGATTATATTTGAGGCTTTGACCTTACAATAAAGAGACAACAGATGTTACTGTGGATGAGCTTATCTTGCTCGTTAAATTAGAGGTTGATGAAAAAATCAATTTCCTACAAGCAGTTACAATGTACGTCTGTACTACGAATTCTTAAGACGCCAGACGGCAAGGCGCCTGACTTCCGGGCACACGATCCTGCATCGATCCTCTATAGTGCCATGGACTACTGTGATATAGAGTAGCGTTTCTTCACCTATGGTACACGGACCTCAAAGAGTGCCTACGTGTCTGCGAAGACTTAAAGAAATGCTGCGAGGTTTTATTCTTGATTCGAGGATAAACCAATTTTTTAAAAAAAATATATGCTCCATGGCGTGCCACGGGTAACTAATTGATATTATTTTTTAACGTTTTTTAATTACCAGAGATTGTTTTAATTCAAAACTTCTTAATACACACTATTGCCAAAAAGTATGGAACTAATGGGAGAACTGATGAACAAGATATTTCCTTAATGCGAAACACCACCAGTCTTAACATTTCTTCAAGCGTTTCAGCATGTTTCCATTCACATTACTCAAGATGAATTCTACTGACTTACAACATTACGTAAATGTTTGATTTTAAAAAGGGCTACTTGGTAAAGTTCAGCTTGACTACAATTTGTCGGAAAGTTTGGCTCTAAATTAATTAATTTTTGTATTCAACTAAATCAGACTAAATCAGTTCCATCTATGATGAAGCAGACATTATTTTACACCCCCTTTGAAAGTGAATCTCTATACGATACATATTTGTCGCGATATTTGACGTCGGATAGGCAAATTGAGCAACGGCACAGGTTCTACATTCAATCGCTTATAATTACTGATAAATGCTTTATTTTTTTTTTAAATGTTCTGACTAAAAGTTTAATAATTTTTTGGGTAAAGTTTGATTCTTCAATAAAACAAGGGTGTCCCCATTTGAAAATAAAAATGAAGTTGATGTCCGTTTCAAACAGTGACGTATATTTTTCACATAGAACAATTATTTCGTTCTACACATATGCATTTTGGAGGTATTTATAATTTGCATTATATGTGGACCACCCTGTCATATTGAATATTTTTTTTGTAAATCTATTAATTCCAGTGTCCGAATTGAAGGTGGAACCTATGGAATCCTCTCTCTGGCTCTGCTTTTCTAGGTTGGTTCCCTTCCCAACGAGGGGAAGAATATTTGCTCTCCTCTGAAAATGTGTGTTATCATTTATTTTATTGTGTGCCAATCATTTTCAGTATTAGATCTTTATAATAAGGTGGTAGAGGTGATAACTGTACCTATTCAAGTCTTCATGAAAAGTGCCACCCTCGTGGCCGAGCGCATTCAGCCAAGGTTTCAGATTAGAATTCTAACCTATAGGCATTGGGGTTCATTTGCGAAGGTTACTTATTTTTTAAGTTTATTTTTAAGTTCACTTTTATGCACAGACAATCTAATCGCGACTGGACCTACAGTTGAAAGTGGGATCCGAGCAAGGTGCATAAAAATCATGATTTTTATTTAAAAAATCAGTTTTGATAATTTTTTTTATTTAAGTAGTTTTTTTAAAGAAGCACGTTAAAATTACTGATAAGGTTTCTGGCACCATATATATAGATATGTTTTTATTTTTCATAGAAAGGCTTTTTCTAGTAAACGGCTCTGTAAAATATTTGAACAGTTTGATTAAAGCGAATATAAAATTATATGCAAATATACGTTTTTCTGTTTCTGATACTATATATATGAACCAACTGTTGAAATGTTTCTTGAGTGTGTTAATGAAACTACAGGGTGGCTCAATAAGTCACTTAACACCCTCAGTAGAAGGCCACTGCGGCATGGAATTTGAAATTGGCGATGACCAATCGTTATCTGGCCAAGGGGGAACCACATTGACGCCACCCACACGGTCGGCGGCCATATTGATGTCCGCCATCTTGAATTCAACTTCAGAATTTTAAATGGGAAGGGGGTCGTGCGACATATCAAAATGGGCTAGAATTTCACGAGAAATGCAATGGTGAAGGTTTTTTCGACGTATCTTTAACCAGTAAAACGTTATGATTGAATTCTTGTACCAATTTGCTCCTTTTCGAGGTGTTAGAAAAATGCCTTAAAATTTGTTTAGCGCTTCGGTAATGCATCGAGATCAAAGTGACGTCTATGGAGAGACGTTCGCATGCCATTGCACATTACTTTAATCGGATACATCTATGAAGAACTGTGCATTATGAATGGTTGTCGCGAACAATTTACAGTGTGACGCTTCCATTGAATTAAAAGTCCTTCACAGTGACAAGGCTAATGTTTATGTTCATAAGGAAGTTTATAAACAGAATATGTGACCCTTGTCATCTGATAACTAACTTTGGACAAAAACAGGTTCATAACGTTCCCATAAGTGTTCTGGTGTTCTTCCCTATTGAAAAAAACTCTGTAAAAAGTACCTTCTTCCATAAGCAAGGATGAAAAAAACTGTTTATTTAACAAATCCAAGTAGCCCTAAGCATTTAAGGTTCCGTTGATGGAAAATTAACTAACCAATCGTGTTCCACACAGCACGCCACACCATTAACTTACCAACACTAACCATTCAGCTTTGATCTGTCGAAAATGGGTTATCAGATAAAAATCATCGAATATTCTGTTTATGAACTTCCTTATGAACATAAACATTAGCCTTGTCACTGTGAAGGACTTTTAATTCAATGGAAGCGTTGCTCTTTGTGAGTGACCCTTCATTATTTTCATCATATCATCACTCATCCTGATCTTTGCAATTAGGGAGGAGAGGAAGAGGAAAGGAGAAAATATATATGAGAAGCTAATTAATGATAAGTGAACAATTTTCCAACTTGGTCAAATAACGGCCCCTCTCCTCGACCCTTTCTGTGGACACCCATAGTTAGAGTCTGTTAAAAATGCTACACGTTACATCGCTACATTTCCGCTACATTGAAAATTAATTACCATAAAATAAAATTTAAAGAGAAAACTGTTCAAGAAACGTTGACTAAAATGTGGGACCACTGTCTGTGTCACTTGAACACCAATGTGCAAGTTCAAATGGGTTAACTAAACCTCAACACGAAAACTAGCTATAGCAAACACTATATAACTACAGTGTTCAAAGGTTATTCGTGCAGCTAAATCTACATATTTTACAGCTACTAGTAGCTTGATTAGCATAGTACTTCGATCCACTGAATTAAAACAAGAAACGTAACAATATTCAGAATTCTTGTAAAGTATTTAAGGAATGATGGCATTTAACAAACGCTTCACGAAATCTGTAACACTAATTTATGATGTAAAATGTATGCTTATGAACTCACATAATGAACGTTATTACTAACACGAAGTATTATTTTCATCACTGAAAATGCAGAGGGAACCGCATATTTTTATTAGTAATGTATAGCAGACTTGAAAAAAATATATACATAACCCCACGTTGCATAATACTTTCTTCGTTAACCTTTTTATGATTTTGCTGTTATGAAAAATACAATCGTTGATTGTGAACGTGCTGCATCTACTTTAAACAAAATGAAAACTGTAACAACTAACGATAGTAAAAAATGGAACGAGAAAATTCAAATGCATCCATTGTATTATTATGGCGTAGCAAATTTTGATGTGTATATGGGAGCAGTGTGTACAGAGAATGTGCAACCTTTACAGTTTTTTTTGCGTTAAACAAACCCGAATCGTAATATTTTCCCAGTAAGATTTGTACACATGTACTATTGCTGCCTTTGTTCTGTTGCACACTTTTTGAAACTTCCCTTTTCAAAAATAGAATAAATAGAAATCCAAAATATTACTTATCTGTCATTTGTCTGAATATTAGTGACGGTTGTTCTTAGTAGTAAGCAATCTTAATCGGACATTATCCATTGTCTGTTCCTTTTTTTTATCTATATTCTATCTCTACTTTTTGAGACGTCGTCGCCTTTTAATCAAAGGGAAGGGTCTCGGGACCTCCCTGATGGCGTAGTGGTAACGTCGTCGCCTTGTAACAATGGGGTCCCGGGTTCGATACCCGGTGGAGGCACATAGTGGTTCGGACCCAACTTTGAATTGTAGTACCAGTCCCAATTAGCCTTTCTGCGCATAAAGCGGACTTAAAAAACAAAATCAATCGACTACTTCGGAGAGAACACGCAGCGATAGAATATATGATTTTAAAAAGTAGAGAATTAATAACTCTATTGATATTGCCTGCTAAAATCTAGGTTGAGTTTGGTTTTAAGTTCACTTTATTCACAGAAAGACTAATCAGGACTGGAGCTAAAGGTAAAAAGTGTTCCCCTGTACTTAGCACCACGCCATGAAGGCGTATAGGGGGTGTGGGGGTAACCCCCACACTTTCTTGATCCGGTCGTGAGTGGGGGTGATGTGATCAGCATCACGCCCCTGACCACCTTTACCCCCCCAGGGTTTCCCCCAGGTACCCATGTCATTCGACGCTGGGTGGGCGCCGGAGCTACAGTTTAAAATCGAATCCTAACCACTATGTGCCTCACCGGGTATCGAGCTCGGGATCTCTTGATCACAAGGCGCTAGTAACTAGGAAACAATTCAGTATTGGTTAAAATTTACAATTTGAACACTGTAAAAATTAAGGTTTGTAAGATTATTTGAACTCTTGTAGGTAGTAATTGTGGAGGCAAATAGTGGTTCAGATCCCACTTTAAACCGTGGGTACAGTCCTAGTTTATCTGTGCACACAGTGAACTTAAAACAAAGTCTGAAGTCTGTCATATAATTATTTGATATATATTATAAGGTTCACACCAATATTTTTATATGTATGTGCCTGTGACATCGCGCGGAATAGACTTTTATAAACAACTGACTGGGTTGGTTGGTTGATTTGGTGTTTAAGTCCACTTAATGAACAATAAGGCCAATCGAAGTGGGATCCGAACCACTATGTGCTTCCACTGGGTATCGAACCCGGGACCTCGTGATTACAAGGCGATATATATGGAGGAAGACACGGGAAATGTATTCATCGCTATCTATATAAGATGTGTGAAATAATAGTACATTAAAACACACTGAAAAACAATAGTTATTTTGCGAAATAAGTATACATAGCGTTTCACTCAATATTCGATCCAGTAGTCCTGTTCTACTTGTGTTCCCTTTTTTATGGGCGCGAAAGATGGGCTCACTGTGTCTGTCGAAATTGATTAAATAGTAACTACACATACATTTCCTTATTGAGTGTTGTTCTTTGTATGTCATAAGCGTATTGGAAAAATAAAATTATGTTGATGAGTATTATCGCACGACAAGCATTACGCAAGATTAATATGTTTTTGTACGACGCAAATGCAACTTCGGCTGAACTTCATGTACGCATTACACAGCAGTCAACCTAATGCGGGGAAGACATGTTAAACACACCACACTTTACAGTAACATGTTTAATTAAAGGAACAAAACCGTTTCTTTTTAACTTCCCCGACTGTTTTAGTAATTGTTTTTTGTTATGCCAGCGATCAAGGTACATTGGTATATAATCATTTGGATGCACTTCAGACGTGTTGACTGACCACTGTAATCGAAACTGCTGATATTACAACACGAAACAATAGATTTAAATGATAAAATTGCACCTATTAAGTATTAGTGATTTCTGGCTAACAGTCTAGCATTTTTTCGTACTTATAGGCATTATTGGAAAACAGAATTCGAGGCTACGATTATAAATTGCAATGGCGCTTTCGCATGTCACCAGAAGCATTGCTGGTTCATTATTAACTTACTTCTAAACCAACGATTCTCTCCTTACGTGACTGAAAAACCAATTATTATTCATGGGAATTCCAGAACCGTTGTTGAATTATTGGTATTTTAGAACACAAGGGACCGACTAGTTGTTTGGTTTCGCAAATATGCACGAGCACTGTGAAATGACGGTCATTTAAATTTCGGTGCAGTTCTGTAATTGTTTGTAATCCTTATCAGCTGGCTTTGGATAGGTTCGTAGAGGAAATGCCACTTCTACCTTCAGGTACCTGTGGTAGTTTGTAATGGAAATCAATTGCGCGAGAGATTTTCTTTCTTTTTGCGTCATTAGAAAGGTTTTAGTTCTCTCGTTTCAGTGACAGCGACACTCAGTTCGCCACTATTAAGATACTCAGCAGTCGGATGCTGAAGTATATTGTCTACAGAGTCATGATCCGGTCTCCGATGACCTGCTGGCTTTCCTCGGGCTTGCTGTCCGACGCACAGTACTTGCACCTCATCTTGGAATCGTCCCCAACCTTCACGGAATGGGTGCACATCAACAGGGTGACGAAGGAGAGGACGAAGAGACAGACGGGGACGACGGCCGCTATGAGCAGCTCCAGCCTCGTCTTCTCCAGGTTGAACCGGGTGATGACGAAATCCGGCTTGTCCGGGTTGTGAAAGCAGGGGAACCGCGACGGAGCCGTGTTGTTGTCCCCGTCCTTTCCGTAGGTCCTGTTGAACACTTTGCACTCCCCTCGCAGGGTGTTGACGCACCCTTCCAGGTTGATGCGCAGCTTGGTCTCGTTGAAGATCGTGAGGCTGGTGTCCATTGCGATGGCCTCCGGGTCGTCGAGACCCGTCCGGTCGTCGCTGTTCTCGTAGATCTCCCAGAGTTGGGTGAAGTTCATGTACGGCCACGGGACGTCCTTCTTCGCCAGCGTCGTCCCGTTGATGCAGTCGGTGGCTTTGATCTCTTGATTTTGGCGGTCGATGCTTACGGTCAAGCACGACGCCATCATGATCCGATCCTCCGTAGGGTACCACTGATCCGTGCCGTTTTGGGTGCTGACGGCGTGCGAGCATCGTGAGGTGATGATGTCGTTGCCGAATCTGAGGAACATGTTGGTGTTGGCGGTCGGGATGTTCTTGCAGACCCGATCGCACCCGAAGAACTTGCTGAACTTTCTGCAGTAGGACCTGTTGCACTCGAAGTAGCCCTCCATGTCCTCGTTGTCCTTGTCGGAGTCCAAGACGTGCCTCGAGAGCTCGTAGTGGCAGGAGAAGTTGCCGGTGAGGTTGTAGCAGAACCTCTTGGGGCAGTTGAAGATCCCGGTGAGGCCCTTGCAGGAGGAAGCGTCGTTGCAGTTGTACAGGGGAAGGTTCTCCAGCTGGATGGGAGGACACAGGCTGTACCGGGTGTTGGTGCAGTTCTTGAAGGTCAGGTCGGAGCCGTTCCGACGCACCGTGACCAGGATCTGGGTGCAGGCGAGGTTGGACTTGGAGAGGCACCATTCTCCGCAGGAGCTCCAGGTGCAGGTGCGAACGTTGGTGGCGTTAGTCGTTTGGCACATGACCGGCACCGGGTCGATCCCGTACCCGAAGGCTCTCTTTGACGGAAGGTAGATGGCGAACGTGAGGTACACGAGGGCGACGCTGCTCAGCACGACGGTCAGCTGGCAGAGGCAGATTGTCCCGCAGATTCTCTTGTCCTGCTCCGGCACCAGACGCGGCTTCTCCTTCCGACCCATGGCGCCACGATAAGGCGGCAAACGCGCGTCTCCTGTCGCGCCGACACAGAAAATGACTTGGGAACTGGCACGTTGCCTGTTGTTACGTAGATGCACGTTGCCATGGTGACAAGTGTCGGAAAGTGTCTTCGCGCAAGTACCGCACGTGTGTCTGTGGTGCGCCGTCGTGCACCGCCACGGTCTTGTCTCTAACTTATCGAACAACGGGACATCGTTTGTGTGACATTCTTCGACATGAATCGAAGTTCAATTATGAGCTAATATCCGTAACGGCGATGTTGAAAGATGGGAGATTACCTAACAATAAAACTGACAACCGTTGCTGTCGGATTTTTAATTACTTGATTAATGATCAAATTCAGCGGTTAATGGAACAACGAAGCGATATATTAATTAGAAGGGACACGGTATAGCACCGCCTTCTTTTTGGAATATTTAGAACGAGAAAGAATGGTTGTCCCAACAAAGACGTCTATTTGGGAGGGTGGGGAGAGGGAGAGTGAATATTAAATTGGGAAGGAAAGGGTTCCTTGTCCCCTTTGAAGTACTTTGGGGAACAGTAAGTGCCTTGTTTTAGGAATTCTTTAAATGAATAGAGTATATATAGAATACAGTATATAGCACAAAGAGTGGTCAACTTTTGGCGGCCCCAGTGGCGGAGTGGTTAGCACATCGCGCTACGACGCCAGGGGTCCCGGGTTCGAATCCTGCCCTGGGCATGGATATTTGTGAGTGTCCATTCATCATTTCATCACTCATCCACATCTTCGCAAATTAGCCAAAAGTGGCACAAGAAGCGAAGTAAAATAAAGCAAATCAAATTATAAAAGAAAGTAGTCAACTTTTCCCCCCCTCCAACTCATTAATCGTTTATTAGACAGTCTCAGTGAGGTTACTCATACAAGAGGTTGGAACATCGCAGGAAGTAAGCAATGGCAACCGAAGGAATAAGTAAAAAAGGTTTCGGAAAACTTATTTTTTGTTGCACCAGAGTTCATATTTTGAATCGACTAAATTTTTTGTTACACACATACATATAGTAAGTTTATGGAGGGTATCTCGGTGGTCCAGTCGGTATGCCGTCTGACTACCACGCGAGAGACCGGGATTCGATTCCCGAGGTGGGTAATTTCAGATGGAAACTTTTCCATCAATATCCCTGCATGGAGTTCCTCTCGGGTTAACCTAGTCTTCAATAAATACCCACCTTGGAGCATGGTGCTGATCACATCATCTCCACAAACTGTCGAGATCGAGCGTGAACCTGCCCATACCCTCATATGTCTTCATGGCGTGTTTCAACGTGCAGATGCTTCCCCGATGGCGTAGTGTCGTAATGTCTCCGTAATCAAGGGGTTCCGGGTTCGATATCCGGTGGAGGAATATATTGGTTCGATCCAGTCCTAATTAGCCTATCTGTTCATAAAGTGGAGGAGGCAGCACTGCCTTCATGTATGTGTCTGTGTGTGTGTGTGTGTTTGTGTATGTGTATGTGAGTTAATAAAAAATAATTTAAAGTATAATTACTGAAGATTGAAAACAGTTCGTCAATCTTGCCCCACCCCCAAATCAACGCCGGTGTCTCCTGGAAAAAAGCAGAATGTTTTTTCGGGACATGTTAATTGTGCTTCAAAATATGCCCCCCTATTTTTATCAACAGGCTGCCAAGCCTAAGGCCATTCTCATTAGTAGGGAGCGGCAGTTGATGAAATGTAATTTTTTTCTGACATATTGGACACGATGCCCATTAAATATACACAATATTACACATCGTCTAGAATCCAAAAAAGGTAATTTTAAAGTGTATTTTTTGCATTTTGTGCCAATTTTCCGGTTTTAGGTCATTTTCCTCGATTTTCGGCATTTTCCCGTCATTTTTAACATTTTTCGGTGTATTGTTTCGTCATATTTTGTCACTTCTTTCATTTTTCTTGAGTCTTTTCACCAAGGTGAACATAGGCCTATATATACGCGTATTTCGCAGGATTGCAATTTACGAGCAAAATAAATCCTGAACGGGTGATATCCGAGGTACTTTTTCCTGGGGGGGGGGGGGGGTGCGTGTGTATGAACCCTTTCTCGGATGCGTCCCTGATTTTGGTTTCCCTACTTTTTTATACAATTTGTTAAATTACTAAACAAAAATTGTCTTACGTGGATCGCGATAATTTCTTTTTCTTTACAGTGCCACAGAAACACACCACACTACATCACCAGTCAAAGATGCGGGAAATTAATGCATTTTACACCAATTCATTCAGTGCATACGACTTTTTCATTAAATTGTTTTACAATTATTCGGTTGTTCCCATTGGAAATACTCGTTGCATATTTTAATTGAATGTGCGTGTGGTATCATTTGGTGCCTTTTTTTAATGCAAGATTGCATTTTGTTCAATTTCCTTTTCATTTCAATTTTTAACCTGAAACTAACAAATTTAATGCTCATTTTTTACGTCATTTTTTCCCATTTTTTAGGACATTCTATAGGTCATATACCTATATTGTTTAGGTCATCAACTTCTGCTCCCTACTCATTAGCCATGATGGCTTTTTTCACGACTGTTATTATGCAGAGTGGGTGCTAAGTGATAGCGTCTTTCATGTAACGTTCCTCGCGGTTACCTAAGGTGCGGAAAAGAGAACGTAGCATTTCTTCGGCCTCCTCCGCGAGACATGAAATCAGCGGGAACGAACTGTAGACACTCCTATGTTAATTGGCGATTTAATGATTGATTGATTTTCTTTTGTTTTACTTCACTTTTCTGCCACTTTTGGCTTATCGCGAATATGAGGATGAGTGATGATATGATGAAATTGATGAAGTAGCACTCGCAAAGAACACCCATGTCAAGCGCAGGTCGACAATTTGCGATATTTTAATACTTCATATCGAGTAAATTCCTTAATTTTAGACAAGAAAGATTTCAAATGAGAAGGGACCACTGCTTATTCTTACTGACATTTTATTGATAGTTTTATAAGTCACCTAAGTTTTGACATCATTGTATACGGGTGACAATCACCATTTATTTATTAACGTCTTATTTTAAATGGCGGAGCTAAGACCGTACAGAGCCTTTTCTTTCACTCAACCATGGGGATAGATTTTGCGTTTCATGGGGATGAAAGTCCTTCCCCTCTTTCTTTAATTGACCCATAAGTAGGGACCTTGATTTTCGCAAATGCGATAACACCGAAGATTGTTATTTACTGCAAAAAGTTTTTATGAATGTGCGATGACATGTTCTGAACACATTCCAAATTCAAATACTTAGGAGTAATATTAACAAGTGAAAATTATATTAAAGAGGAAATAAAAAGTAGGCTTAATTCAGGAAATGCATGTTACTTCTCTCTTCATAAACTTTTGTCTTCTCGTTTAATATCTAAGAAACTAAAAGTTAATATATACAAAACAGTAATTTTGCCTGTAATATTATTTGGGTGTAAAACTTGGTCCCTTACATTGAAAGAGGAACATAAATTGAGAGTATTTGAAAATAAGGTCCTTAGGAAAATATTTGGACCTAAAAGGGATGAGGAGACAGGTGAGTGGAGAAGGTTACATAATTTAGAACAACATAATTTGTATTCATGTCCAGATATTATTAGAATAATTAAATCAAGAAGACTTAGGTGGGCAGGCCATGTGGCACGAATGGGAGAGGAAAGAGGAGTTCATAGGATTCTTGTTGGGAAACCTGATGGTAAGAGACCTATAGGAAGGCCAATACGAAGATGGAGGGACAACGTTGAGATAGACCTCCTGAAGGAAATCGGTAGGGATGGAAAAGATTGGTTGGTTGATTTGGTGTTTTAAGTCCACTTTATGCACAGTAAGGCTAATCGGGACTGGACCCACTGTTTAAAGTGGGATCCGAACCACTATGTGCCTCCACCGGGTATCGAACCCAGGACTCCTTGATTACAAGGCGACGACGCTACCACTGTGCCATCGGGGAAGCCCAGGATGGAAAAGAGTATATAGATCTTGCTCAAGATAGGGACAGATGGAAGGCCTGTGTTGCTGCAGCCATGAACCTTCTGGTTTAAGAAGGCTAGAGAGTTAGTTAGTTAGTTATACTTCAATATTCATATCCATATGTCAAAGGGCCGATTTTTTTTAAAAAAAAAACAAGAAAATGATAGGAGAAGAAATTTATTGTGATTGATAAAGAAGTACATACCTTGGCTATTTTTCAACGTAGTCACCATTAACCTCCAGACATTTCTGATAGCGTGGCACAAGCTTCCGTATACCCTCTGCGTAAAAATCTGCTGCCTAAGAGTGCACCCAGTCCAGAACTGATGTCTTGAGCACGTCACTGTCGTTGAAACGCTTCGATGCAAGCCACTTTTGCAGGTAAAGAAAATGAAAGAAGTCTCTGGGGGCAAGGTCGGGGCTGTAAGGGGGATGATTGAATAGTTCTCATCGAAATCTTTCAATTGTGTCAACAGTACGAGCTGCTGTGTGTGGGCGGGCGTTGTCATGGATCAGAAAAATTCCAGAGCGTAGCATTCCTCTCCCCCGATTTTGGATGGCACGTCGAAGATTATTCAGTGTTTCTCAATACACCTCTGCTAATACACCTCTGCTGTAATTGTTCGTCCTGGTTCCAAGAATTCCACAAAAATCACACCCTTTTGGTCCCAAAACACGGTTGCCATAATTTTGGGAACTGATGGTGTTTGTTTGAATTTCTTCGCTTTAGGAGAACCAGAGTACCGCCATTGCATTGACTGCTGCTTCGACTCCCCAGTGGCGTACGATATCCACGTTTCATCCCCCGTCACTATGTGCGAAAAGAGGTCATCCCCATTCTCCCCCCCCCCCAGCGGGCCAAAAAATCACGTGCAGCTGTCCTTCTTTGCTCTTTGTGAGCGTTTGTCAGCATTTTTGGTACCCACCTCGCACACAGTTTGTGATACCCCAGGTTGTCAGTCACAATTCGTTGCACTGTTTTCTCAGACACTTCTGGAAACTCTTTGGCGAGTTCAGATATTGTGAACCGGCGATTGAAACGCACTTTCTCGTTAACGCTTTCTACCAGATTGTCCGTCTGAACACTAGGCCTTCTGCTATGCTCATCGTCATGGACATTTGAACGCCCTTCCCGAAACACCCTGCACCATTGCCTGACCTTCCCTTCACTCATCACTGTCGGTCCATAAATGGCACACAATTCCCGATGGATGTCAGCTGCATTCTGTCCTTTGCGTTCAGAAATCGTATGACAGATTTCACTTCACATTTGGCGGGATTTTGTATTACGGCAGCCATTTCACCTTACTGCTACTCCCATGTAGGCAACCCCACTCTGAAGATTCTATCTCTGTTGCAAGCACAGAATACTAGGGCATGCTCCTACGCATGCTCAACTTCATCAGTGTTGCCAACCCCGTGTAAAAAATTATCAGCCCCCCTTTTTTTCATATTCCATAGTGAATATATTACATACATATAACAATCATTAGTTTAATTCTCCTATCAGAAAAATAATGATCATTTATTGTTATAGTTGTGTGGTGAATTTCTATTTCTTTCTTTTTCTTTGTACATACCAATAATTCTTTGCTTACATTTATATAATGTGATTTTTTTGACTGAACATATTCCAAATTAGCATGTCAAATTCTGATAATGTAATCAACCACAAATTTACTTGTATGTGTGTGACATGTATATTTGTAGATGTAACTTTTAAATGTAATTAGTGGAGACCTATAATTGGGCAGCTAAATGCCTGTTGGTCCCCCCAAACTTAAATAAATAAATAAACTGGGACTGCAGTGGGTTTGGAAGGTACAAAATAATATGTGTAGTTATGTGACTGATAAAGGTCTCATTACAATGTACGTACCAGGGTGAGTCAAAAGTCCCTTTACACCTCCTATAAAATGTAAGGGAGTTATGCTGGGTACATTTGGTCATGATAGAAACATGTTAGGCCCAGAGGACACCATAGTAGCATGTGTCAAGCAGAGGTACGTGATATTGTTGGCCCTCATATTGAATTCAACTCAAATGCTTTGAATGGAAAGGGGTGATGTGATAAATCAAATCAGGCTAGAATTTCACGAGAAATGCAGTGGCGAAGGTTTTTCCAATGTATCTTTAACCAGCAAAAAGCAATGATTGAATGCTTTTAGACATTTTTCTCCTTTTCAAGGTGTTAGAAAAAAAAAGCATTAGAATGCCTCTAACGTATTAGGAATGCATCGAGATCACACTGATGCTTTTGAATAGTTGATTTGTTATTGTTATTGATTTGGTGTTTTAAGTCCACTTTATGCACAGTATGGCTAATCGGGACTGGACCTACAGTTTAAAGTGGGATCCGAACCACTTGTGCGTCCACCGGGTATCGAACCTGGGACCCCTTGATTACAAGGCTATGACGCTACCACTGCGCCATGGGGGAGGCCCTTGAATAGTTGAATATTGTGAATGATGTGTCAAACCATTACAGTGTGATGCTTCCTTTGGAATGAAAAGTGCTTCACAGTGACGAGGCTAATTTTATGTTAATGGTGAAATTTGTGTTTTAGAGTATAGCATGGTGTGCGAAATATATTTTTTTCACAAATTTTGGCGATGACATGTTTTAAGGTATTCAAGGTCAAAGGTCAAGGCTACGTGACAAAATTTTCTTGTTATCCAAAGGTAGGTTTGTTACATATCATTGGAAAGTTTGTTCCATTCCTTGCACAATAAACTTCATTTCAGCTTCCTAGCCCAAATAGGAGCAGAGTTACTGCACATTTAGTATAGCTAAACGAGCTCAGATATGACAATTTCTGCAAAATTTGACCTTAAATAATTTGACAATTACAAGACAAACGAGACTCAAAATTTTCAGTTACTAAATTCCATGCATACTTTTAACTCTCCAAATTTCATGAAAATCGGAGATGGTCAGGTTGAAAATTGCACATATCTGTTATCTGTGTTGATTTGGCATGGAATGACTCATTTGCAATTTTATATTGGATTAATATAATGTCGGTACCAGTAAATTTTATATTGGTACTTCATGGGCATCGAAAAAATTAATATCTGTCCATCTCTAGTTAGAATCAAATATTATATGCTAGAAACACTAATCAAATGCATGTATTTAGAAAGTAGTTCCTCATATATTTTGGAATAAAGGGGAACATAGTCATCTTTGGCATATTGTTTGTGCTATTTTTAACTTAGCTTGTAAAAACTGCAATCTGGACACAAATGCAAGTGTGGTAGTCACATCATGATTGCGCCTCTGCATTTTTCTTTTGCAGAAGTTGGAACAAGATGAAGATGATAATTACTTGAATTCCTCTTGGGCTGATAGTAACAGCTTGAAGCGTTCCGTTCATGGTGTTGCAGACATCTCTTGGAAGCCAAAGTAACCAAAGGTAAACTCTGTGTCAATTGCATGAATGGAGGTGAAAAAGCTTTGCATTTATGAATTAATGATTAATGAGACTGCATCTTTCTTTGCGTTATCTCATACCATGCATACCACTTACAAACCTTGGACATAAAATATGATTCTGGAAGAATATGATTTTTGACTAACTGAAGTTGTGCCTGATTATGGCTAATGCACAAATTTATATCCAGTTTGCATGTGTTGTTGTAACATATGAGAGAAGGTGATAACTAAGGACAATTTCTGCATGCATTCATGCTACACACGTAATGGAAGTACATTTCTATCCATAAGAGAGAAGTATAAATATCAATTGTAATAGCATACCAAGAGAATATTTTTTCATTGAAAAATGAGAAATATATTACAAAATAATACTGAATGTTACTCTTTAAGGTGTTTGTGACATTTTGCAACTACCACCTTAATAGTAATATTTATTGTATAATTTTGTAATCTCTAACATTGGTTATGTAAACTTTTTAAGAACATTGACTGAACAATGTAATTTTAAAATGTCTGATAGAATTATAGGACCTAGATTAGTTCTATTCACTACTTTGCTATAGAGTTCTCTGCTTTTTACATACTTTATATGTAACAATATTGTTTTTGTTTCTAACAAGTTGCTGTAGTTTTAAACAATATTGTCCTTTGTTGTTTGAGGCAAAATTGAGAGTAAAAAATATGTATTGTGGGTTGATAATCCATAATATAATTTTGTCAGGATATACTTATGTCTTGTGCATTAAGGCATCAAAATTCTCAGGTTTGTAATATCTAGCAGACTCTCAAACTGCTGTACGAGCAATTTAAGAGCCTGTGTGTTAATTAAAAATTGAAGTCCTATGATATAATTTTATATGGTTTTAGATTAATATCCTTTGAACTTTACTGTCTGAAAATTTTCACTTCCTCTTTCCTCAATATAAATACTGATTAGCATTTCAACAATGTAAGGAAATAATATTTTTAATGTGCACATCACTTATTCTGTTATTGTCACATCGTTTGTAAGCAATATGAGTTTTGGTGTGTTTTATTTGTTGTGTTGTGCTTAAGTAATATTGTACCATAATATAATTTTGTACATAAAAGTGTTATGTAATATCGCAAGTTTATTTGAAATCAATAAATATTAATTTTGGAAATTGTGAGTTGTTTTTTTAAGATGAATATTTGCTAGTCATGGCCAACCAACATGATTTTCATAGAGAAGTCATTCTGCATTAATCATTCTTATGTTTCTGCAAAAACACAGGAATATACAATTAACTAAAGCAATAAATTAAATGTAGGGTTGGAAGAGATTAGTCAGTAGGGAACTGTATTGGTACCTGTCAGTAATTCTTATTGATGTTTTATTTATATAAATAGCATGTAATTGACTGCATAACAATGCTATTATGAATTGTTTTTCTTATAGTTTATGGTCCTTAGAAGCTCATAAACACAATTTTTATGTAACATTTATTCTAAGTGTCTGTTGCAGGGAGTGTGTATTCTCCCAAAATGTTACATCGAAAATCGTGTTTGTTCTTGTAAGAACTGTAAACTACAAGAAAAAGTATTCTACAATGGAAGCAATATGAACATACAAGAAAAATGTTGTTATGTTTTTAAGCTTATTAATGTTGTGGCATGATTATTGTGCCTTGGTGGTGTAAAATATATTTCTACACTCACAGTTCATTTGTCTAAGACACAGTCCACTAGTGCCAGTCGGACATTCATTGAAGGGAGAATGAATGAATGATTAAGATTTTTAATCACATATTTACCTATTTTACATTGGATCACGCGGTTTTCGAAAATTAACCTTGACACTTGGTTGGCAATTAGCTTCTAATGGATCATTTCTAGACTTCAAAGTTGAAATATTTTGCACCAAATCATACTCCAATGAATACAGATGAAGGCGATCTTCTATAACCAGATGGTTAGCACTCGCACCTTTGGTGTGGTCCTAGGTTTGATTTCCGGTGGGTACTCCCAAAATTTCAGCATTGGCCCAGTGTCGTGAGGACAATTGGGGAGCTAATTGAAAAGAAGAAGTAGTGAGCTCTGACCACCACAACCAGAAAACAGTGGCAATGGGAATGGATGTGCTGATCATGCGCCACCCAATGAAGTGCCGCTCTGGCAGACCCTGGCCCTCAGAGGGCGTTACAGACCAAGTGTCAATGTATGAAAGACATAAAACATAATATTTTTCACTTTTGTAATGCTTAATAAATTATAAGAATAAAGTTAATAACATTTTCAATGCCTTGTTTGTTTTTAAAAGGCTGATTTCAGTAAAAATTTGGCATATTAATAGGTCTTTTAGATTAATATATGTATATTATCACAAAAAATAAAATGTAGTGTGGTAGTTTCATATTAATCCATCTGAAGACACAACTACTACTACTGGAAGTCAGGAACATATCCACTGGACACATCCTACCACCATAAGTTAATAGCATGCAATCTTAATTGGAAATTGTCCATTGTCTGTTTTCTTACCTACTGTACGCATTTATTACATTTCAAGGGAGCACCCTTTTCCTCATCTTCAAGTGAGCAAATATGCTTTTTGCCAGTGGTGGGGATCGAATGTACTGAGAACTTGTGCTGTAACCAACTACTTTACTTGATACTGCGAAATTCGAACACTGAGACAGGGATATATATGCAGAATTTCCCATCAGATGTGTCCGTTTGTATTTAAAGGTTGTATGGGTATATTTTGAGCTGTCATTATCATTTATTTCTCTGGAAAATTTTCGGCGGTTGAGGAAATTTTGGTGAGTGTTGGGTGTGTCTAGGATTAATATATTATTTGTGATTAGTAAATTTGACATGAGATGCTGCAATGCAGAAATGCTGCAATTTGAAGTGCAATCCAAATCACTGTGTGTCTTCTCCTGGTATCGAAACTGGCTAACATTATTGTTGTAGTTCTGACCTACAACAACAGCAATTTCAGTTGATGTGTAGAACTTACAGTAGATGACATTTGTTTTTGCTCGATTTGTTTAATAATAATAATAATAATAATAATAACATATTGGTTTCGTGCGTGTTACTCACTATCTATAAACAAAAATACGTTAGAGTATTCAAATTGGTCTACTTACGCGTATATCAAAGTAAGTTAGAAGAATGCTTTCTAAATAATGATTTCGAAATGGTTAATGGGAACCCAATTAGTAAAATTAGAAATGAGATTAGACGTGGGATAGAAACCAGCATAACCTTAGGCAGCGGGGAAAAGAAGAAGCTCATTAAAGAAGTGAAGGAGGGGAATATCCCCACAGCATTCGGCATTCCAAAAACGCACAAAGCACTGATCCCACTTAGACCAATAATCCCCACCTATGAACACCCAGGGTATGGGTTGGCAAAGGAATTAATTAAAAGAATGAAGAAGATTAATGTTAACACCCAGTATAGCGTTAAAAACTCCTTTGAGGTAAAAAAGTCAATTGAAAATTTAGAAATTGGGAGGGATGACCAAATTAGCAGCTTTGATGTAACAAATTTGTACCCTAGTGTACCGAGAGAGAAAGCCGGTGACTGCCTTCAAAGATGGCTACTAGACCATGGCGTGGATATATTGGTAGCATGGGAATATGTCAGGTGGTTTTTTCTTGTAACTGGGTACAATTATTTTCGCGTAAACGATAAGATCTTTCGTCAGAAAGAAGGGTTAGTGATGGGCAACCCGATATCGGGTTTTGGGGCAAACATTTTCTTGCATTACTTAGAAAAAGCGGTTATGGAAAGGGTGGGAGTAGACATAAAATATTACTGTAGGTATGTGGACGATATCCTTGTAGTTGGAAAAGAAAAAGATCTTAACACTGTTATTGTGGAGTTAGGAAAACAAGAAGACAGAATAAGCTTCACTAGGGAGAATTCGGTGGAAGGTAAAATCAACTACCTGGACCTAAGTATTACCAAATCTGAAAAGGGGATAAAGACAGGGGTGTTTCACAAACCCCTAGCAGGCAGTCTTTATATTAATAAGGCATCGGAACATTCAAGTAGGGTCAAATCGAATGTTTATTTAAACTTTTTCATAAGGGCTGAGAGGTTATGCAATAATGCCATAGAAAAAGAAAAGGAAATATCGTGGATAATAGGGGTAGGAATGAAGAATGGATTTTCCGAATATGAAATGAACGTGTTAGCTAGGAGAGCAAGGAAGAATATTTCAAAGGGGAACCCCGTTTCTGATAGCAGATTAGAAAAGGAGGAAAAAGAGGAGGGAGGGTTGGATAGTAAAGTTAACTATGTTGGGATACCATACTGTAAAGGGCTCACCGAGAAAATTGAAAAAACAGTGAAAAAGTATGGTGTGAAATGCGGGACGAGAGCACCTAGAAATATTGAAAAGCATTTCACGGATTATAAGAGGGGGGTAAAAATTCGAGATAACCCTGATGAACAAAAAGGGGTGTATAGGATTGAATGCAATTGCGGGATGGAATATATTGGACAAACCGGCCGGAGCATGCGTATTAGATGGGGCGAACATGATAAGAACATCAAAGAAAGGGATCCGAAAACGGGGCTTGCAGAGCATATAATAAACAGTGGGCATAAAATAATAAAAAGAGAGGTTATCAAAAAAAGTAATAGTAAATTGGATAGGAACGTGTACGAAACGGCATTGATATGCGCGGGAAACAGAAATAAACTGAACCGGGACGATGGCAATTTAGATGACGTATGGATTAGCTTTTTTAAAAAGTGGGACAATTTGAATAATAAAAGGGCCCCGATGGGCTTCCATGTCACATCGGAAGTAAGGAAAGTAGCCGAGGTGGAACGGGAATTTTCCTTGGATTGGTAACGAGGGGAAGAAAAAGAGAGGGGAGGGATCTCTCTTGGGAGGGGAAGTACCACTCCGCTGCGCGGCGCCATCTGCCCGCTCGCTTCACCTTGACAGGGAGTTTAGACTCTCAACGGCCACTCTAGTTTACCGTAGCGGTGGTTTTTACATGTTTTAATGTGAGTTTTAAGGGGTTTTTAGCAAAGTGGTTTTAATTCTGTATAGGTCAAGCACTATGAAGTGTTTTTAACCCGAACCTTTCACCCAGTATCCTTACATGACACTTCTCTGACATGGCTTGATATTCCGAGCTGAAAACGACAACCTGAGGAAGGAAGCAGTAAAGCTTCCGAAACGTCGTCCACGTAAGAATACATACTCACTTGCGTAAGTAGACCAATTTGAATACTCTAACGTATTTTTGTTAATAATAATAATAATAATAACGTATTTACGCGTGTATAATGTGCGTGCGTGTACAATGCGCACCCTGGTTTTTGACGGGGAAAATTGACAAAAGATATATCTCGTATATAATGTGCAGTATAATCCAGGTTCAAGAAATGGCTTTCTTAGTTGTAGGTCGTAAAACTGTTGCTATGTAGATCAAAAGTGAATGACATCCTATCTATTCAATAAATCACCTGTTGTGATGAGCTTATTTCAATTGCATTACACATTAGTGTCACCATTTTGAATAGAATACTGTTGCCATATTCAGAAACGGCAGAATTTAAGCTTTACAATGATATATAACATGATAGGGTTTCGTAAACATGAAAAATCAATGCAAGTGTCACAAAATCATGGAATAACCCTGTACGGTTGGTTTCATGTTGGCTGTCCGAACTATTCCATGCATAATACGCACCACAGTTTATGGGGGTAAAAATTTTGGAAAAAAGTGTGCATTATACATGAGTAAATACGGTATTCATCTTAAAATTTTTGAGTGATCAACAGATGAAAGAAATAACTGGAGAATAAATTGTGATAAATATAGCTTGCATTCCCCGACTTTAAAAAATAATACAGTATATGTTACTATTAAAGTGGTTTCATTCTGGTTTCCCAGAATTTTCTCAAGCTTACACCACCGAGTATACACAATCTTACATGGCTAGTCACTCTACACTAATATTAGAGAACCCGGACGAAATATCACAGCAAGAATACAAAACACTTGAATAATAACATTTAGTGTATAATTTTGTAATATCCAACAGTGATTATGAGAACTTTTCCGAACATTGCTATGTCCAGTAATCTTTGAAGAGTGCTGTGACCTATGATTCAAGCTTTGTTGAAAGTTGAGCCATGTCATATTGTTTACAGTTTGTATGCTTGCTGTAAAGCCGGTTAGCTACAAAGGGACAAAACTAGGTAGTTGGTATAATGAAATGAGAGCAGCATGTTATCCTTTCTGGCACCTCTTCCACCTTTCTACCTGATCTCTGTCTGGAGTCTCCCAGGCGAGCATCTTAGGCCCACTTTTGTTTCTTCTTTTCATGGACGATCTCCCTGATAGCTTGTCTTCTCTCACTATAGATATACCATTGTGTGCCAATGATTGTAAACTCTTCAAAGAAATCTCAATACAACATGATTCATTAATCCTACAACCAGCTCTTACTTGTATGGTATCATCAGTCAAATCTGGAATTGAATCCACAGAAATGTTCCTGCCTCACTATTTTCCTAAAAAGGAACTAGACATCCTGTTTCTTCTCTTGAAATCAACCCCATCAAAAAAGTTATGATCAACGAAAATCTAAACTTTAATGAGCACATTGCCGACATTATTAAAAGAGTCAAGTGCCTCCATGTGTTCTGTATAGGTTCACTGAAATCCAAACCAATTATACATAATAATATTTTTCAAATCTTTTCTCTGCCCTATTCTTGAATTACTAACAATTCTCCCATTTTCGGGCCATTAAATTTGTAAATACAGGTGTGTATTATATTTACACATTTACTTTGAACATACATATGTGTATGAAGGCAACTTCTCAACTTGTCTCAGCCTGACATAAGTCTAAAGCCCAGAAGTATTTATTATAACTAGACCTCGGATTTTTAGGTTCTAAAAAGTGTGCTTTTAGGTTCCTAAATAGGTTCTAAAAATCCTAAAATAGGTTTGAAAAACCCTAAAATAGGTTCGAAAAATCCTAAAATAGGTTCTAAAATCCTAAAAAAAAAGGTCCTAAAAATCTTAAGCTAGGCTCAAAAATGCTGAAGTATGTTCAAAAAAACTTAAAATTGTTCAAAAAATGCTGATTAGGTATAGTCACCGGCAATGAAAATTTGATACCATCCTGAAATATGCACAATCTTGCATAATGTTATGTGTGTTGCCTAACCATACGGCGATGGCAGAACTTACCATTGGAAATTTGCTATTTAAATCCACTCATCGCGGTAGAGATAGGTAACAATATTTTTTCGTGTTATCCACAGTCAAACTCCGCAATTTTGTCATTAGGATCATCTTATATGATGAAAATAATCTTTCAACAAAAACATAGTCAGTGGTGCCAACTTCAATGCTGAAAGGTTAGTTTGCAAGGCGTGAATGCCACAAAGCACCGAATTGACGCGAAAGTGAGCAAGAACATACAGATCAGACCACTTTGGGTTGTACAAGTAACAGTGATACCAGACATTTTGCTTTCTTTAGAGCTTTGAAAAATCACCATGGCATTGGAGGAAGGGAAATTGACAGAGTACATTTCAAACATGTTCTTCATTTAATTTTTTCATGACCAAACAAAGCAAATGCCTCCGTGTGACATAAACATCCTGTAAAATCTTTAAAAAAATATAAAAACTAAAAAAAGGCTTCATTTAGGCACATAAACCTAAAATAGGTTCTAACAAGCAAAATATGTTTTTTTAGACACTATAAACTTCATCAGTTGTTGCATTTTGTAACAAAACGCTGACATAACTTATTATTTCTTACATACCTGTAAAGGAAAAAGTAGGTTAAAAACCTAAAATCCGAGGTCTAATTATAACATTTGTATTATTTTTAGACCTAATCATCATTATTTCCATAGTTTTATTGCTCTCACACCTTGTGATTAAAGGAAAAGAAATGATCAAAGTCTGAAAAGTAGCGACAATTTTAAATAATGTAGAAAAATACTCCCGTTGTGATAATATATAATTTGCATAATAATAATTCCCATAAACAACGGACATTATGTACTGTGAGATATTTGGCATGATGAATGGCACTGAACTTTCTGGAACAACATCAATGTTGTCTCAAAATTTGCTTTCCCTCAAAAAAGTACATTGTGCAACTGTCATGTTTTTAACTACCAAGCGTCTCACATATGGACGCTTGAAATTTCAAAATAGACTTGCGTCTCACATATGAGATGCAGCGATCTTGCAAAATAGACTCGGCGTCTCACATATGAGACACGTGGTTTCTCATGGTGGTCTGACATCGCATATGTGAGACGCTGGTAGAACAACATGCAATTGCTTCTCAGAAGACTGTAGTCTATTTCAGGGGTTTGAAATAAATATGGTGGGCTGTGGGAATGTCCGTCACATATATGTGACGCTTGGTCTATGAATCAAAAAATATTTGCAGTTGGCACACTGTTTTTTTCCAGGTTGATTGTAGCAACATTGTCGTTTTAGGTAAGACATTCAGTAGTTGTTTTGTTGCTATGTGCTTAACCTGAAAAGTTTATAGAGCTGTGTTTGCATGTTCTCTTCGATGTAAATGTTGTACGAACAGTGAGACGAAAAAGAACACTAATGCGGGGCAGCAAAGTAGATCGCGAGTTACTTTGGGATTCAGATGCATTATCAGATATAATATTATTCAGATTCATTAGGTCTAGTCTGAGGGAAGAGTCAGCAAAAAGAGGCTTGGTCTGTGGGACAGGTTTTGATATTTGGGGTGAGTCTATATTTGGAGTTTGTTTTTTACACTTTGGTAGCGAACGTGTTAATGTGATTTTAGAAATGAGGTAGGTAGATCGATACTCTATCAGTATTGGATAGTATAGTCATATCAATGTTTCAGAAAATTTCTGACAAGATTATTTCAAAGTTCTGCAATTTTGTTATTATTTTTATGAATATAAAGGTATACTTCCTGTATTCTGGTTTTGTAAAATAATGGTAAAATACAGAGTTCCTTTCTCTAAGGCACCATCTCGGTCACCTTGTTGGATACATTAATTAAGAAGGCTAATGAATCGTGTCCCTCTAGGAACAGTAGAATATCTGTTACTGATATAAGTCATTTTTATATTAGTGCTGTATTGTTACTGGCAAAATTTTCATATCAGTTAGTTTTTAATGTATAATTGTCGGGTACTACA
Source organism: Lepisma saccharinum (assembly GCF_977018435.1). Classification (NCBI taxonomy): domain Eukaryota; kingdom Metazoa; phylum Arthropoda; class Insecta; order Zygentoma; family Lepismatidae; genus Lepisma; species Lepisma saccharinum. The sequence continues at coordinate 67,397,545 of NC_139234.1, read as the reverse complement.
CATGGAAATAGTGACAGAATACTCAATAGTCAATGTCAATCAACCTTCACATGAAAAAACACTATAGAAAACTGCCCACATTAACTCCAATAATGATGTTAAGGGGGTTCTAAAGCCATGCTAAAACATAGGCCCGAATTTCAATGGATAACTGTACAACTAATATAGATTCGGTAAGGAAGAAAGTTTCCGATATAAAAGATTGTTTCATTCACTAGAACCTGTGATTCTTATAATTTTGTTACGATTGAAGGTATTTAAGTAAATAACAGAAAATATAAGGTCTCCGTCATGTTCAAACTGCTGCGTACAGATGGTGCTGAAGGGGTAGTTTTGTCAATACCGGTGCATTTTTTTCTTTTATGACTAGCATGGAAGATTTCGTGGTGAAACAAAGATCACATGCTCTTCCTGCAAGTATCTGAAATACTATGTGAAAAAATGAAAACATTTCGTTCCTTCGGAAAGTAGTGGTTATCATTAAAATTTTTGAAGTAGTGTTTCATCGCAATATACTCCGAGGTGGAGATTTTAGCCAACACTGTTGCCGAGATTTCACTCCATGTTTTCTACCGATATGATCAATGCGAGTGCTTCAAAATCGTGAAAGTTAAACCAAGTTACCAGAGAATAACGACTCCAGTACACGCTGGAAGAAGGGAACATCAGAAAAAACTCAAAGGTAAGTCTTATATTTAAATTCTTGTTGCTTAATCCATCAAAAGCAAGTTTGCAATATGCAAGAGTGATGCAGAATGTATGATTTATTTATATGTTCTGTGAGAATTTATATTTCTGTGAGAATATCGCTTTAATTTGTCTACCTTTTCAACGCAGCATGCATTTTTCCTTACAAACGAAGTTGATAGATAATTCTTTGCAATTGTAAAATCAGAAGAGAATGTTATTTTAAATTAGGCATAATGTAGATAATTACAGTTTTGTGATTATTACTAGAGCATGAAATACCTTGATATAGATTACATTCTGGCATTAAATCGATATTGCACAAAATACTCTACTATCGTTCCTGTGAGATTATTTTTGAATTTCACTGGTGCTATTAAAATGTGCGTACATCGAAATTTGTATTACAAATCAGTCTTTCATTATAGTTTCACTTTGCCCTTGTACATGGTTGGCATGAGTCGTTTCTGACCTGTTTTGAACAAGATTTTTCTCCTTTTTGTTTCTGAAACTTGAACACAGTTCATAAAGCTTGCAAATGTTAAATGCATTAAGTAGGTTAAGCTAAGCTAAGTTAGGTTGGATTGGAATAGATTTAATGTGAGATTCCCGAATTTTGTGCAAGTTCTGGACAACATTCTGTTATCTTTTTTCACAGAATCAGGTCAGAAAACCGGTTTTGTAAGCTGTATAAAACTCTTCAGTTTACCCGTTCTTTCATAATTTTGAACGCCTTGTAATGGTAGTGCATCATTTCCAATAAGTTCATGCTTTATGTATTTAAAGTGTACAAGTACACCATAACAGCTAAGAGAGTAAAGTCTTAACCGTCTACCAAACAATAGTTTGCATGTTTACTGAGAATTTACAAATTATTATAAATTAGTAAAGATTACTAGTCCACATATTTTACAAGTGCAAGGCCAGTCATTTATTTGTGGGTAAGATTGATTGATTTTCAGAGAAATCATAATTTGTCCTTTAATGTTACGAATATTTGATTCAATAACCTACTGAAGTCCAAGTCATATTTCACATGCACTGTAATGATAGATCTGAGTCACTGAAGTGAGCTGATACCATGAATCAAACCTTTAATAATTCTGTTATAACAGGACCACTTTGTTAACCATTATGGTACAGTTTAGATCAATTATATTCACATTCACTTACACAACATCTCTAAGTTGCTTTTATTTTATTATTAACTCAACTTGTCTGAGGTTGTAACACTGTAATGTAAATGTGTTGTTTTTTATCTTTGTTCAGTTCTTATTAACAATATTTTTATTTGTTCCTTTTGCAGATGAACATTTGAGAATCTACGTATTTGACGTGTCTTCTAAGAATACCTTGAAATTAGTAAAAAGGATAACAGATTTGACTAACAATGGTAACCCAAAACCGTGGAACTTTGTGGATATGCTTCTATGGAATCAAAATAGTTTGTGTGGATTGTTTGAACTTTAAACATTTTGCAGATACATGGTTGAATGGTGATGGTTTACAAGAAACAGTCCAAAATATACTCAAGAAATTATATTACAAGACTTCTTAATATCTGGTTGCAAGTAGTCAACAATTGGGAACGGTATATTCGAGAAACTGAAAATATTGGGAATGGTATAATTTGTTTCTCTTGTCTGTCAAGTTGTAGCACACATTCCTTGAAATTTTTTCTAGTTCAAATTTTTAAGGGTATATGCCCAAAATCTTAGGATATTCATTGCTTGAGAAATTAATTCAGTTATAATTACTGTTGCTTTAAAAAGTATCTAATTTAGTTACAATTACAATTATTTTATTTTAGATTAGTTATATCTCGAAAGACGTGATTCAGAACATGAAATGCAAGTGTGCTATTCATTTCATCACAGATGACCAGCAACAACTTAGCATTAAGTTTCATATATAATTATAACTGCTGGTCTCCGTGTTGGAGTGGTTAGCACAGCGCGTTACAGCGCTAGGAGTCTCTGGTTCGAATCCCGGCATGGGTATTCTTTGTATATGATCCTGCATCAGTTTCATCATATTATCACTCGTTCTCATCTTTGTGATTAGACAAAAATGGCAGAAAACCGTAGTAAAATAAACTAAATGAATCAACCATATAATTATAACTAAGTTAATATATTTTATATATAAATACAGAGGCAATAAAATCCACATCTTTTAGTTAGAGATGAAAAAATAATATTTTATTGTATTTTTGTTGAGCATACAATATATTATTCAGAATTACTGTTGGATTGTGATATACCAATGAAGATTGTTGGAGATTATATAGCCTTATGTTGAAATTATTCTAATTAAAATATGCTTGGAATAGATACATTTTGGTTCTTGGCAATAAATAAGTTGTTCTCATGGTCTCACGATTTCAATAATCACTAATTCATCTATTCTTTCAGGCGAGCATATGATTCAACAAATTGTAAAAATGCAACAGAAGAAAATTCCTTTCTATGCGAAAAAAATAGTAATTGTGCACTTCGGTTCAGATCAAGTGGAACATACTTCAACTGTTCGACCCTATAAAGAGTGACACTTTATGTGAACATGAGTGTACAACTAACTTTCAATTTAGTTAGTAGTTAGGTGGAAAAATAACTGAGTTTCAGGTACTAATTTCTTAACGTAAGTTTACAGTTACTGTTACTCGAAAATGTTACTGTTACTTCCAAAGACAGCTGGAGAACACACCAGTATATTTTGTGAAGAATTGTGAAACAGGACTTTGGACATTGTGTGGAGGCAACATGTGTAAAATTGTACTTAAGTAGTATGAAATGAACAAATATTCACTCTGCTGCTCGTTTATCTTTATTCCCAGTTTTCAAATAAAGGCCTCCCCGATGGTGTAGTGGTAACGTCGTCACCTTGTAATCAAGAGGTTCGATACATGGTGGAGGCACATTGCATCGGATCCCACTTTAAACTGTAGGTCCAGTCCTGATTAGCCTATCTGTGCATAAAAAGGACGTAAAACATCAATTCAAGGTTCTCAAATAAATAATTTTCTTATGCATTTAGTATAGTAATTTGAGCATTAATTTCCATCTTCAGTTTTCTTCCAATATTGTGAATAAGAACTTTTGCAGATTTGAATATACCCGAAAATATTATAAACTGAAAGATTATTTGGTCTTATCATCATCCTGAGAAAATGGAACACTTTTTTGTATAAATTGGAATTCTGCAAGAAAAATACCAGGTGGTTATAATTAAAGTGACGGTGTTCAGAGTGGTACAGCACGGGCTGTAATGAGAGTAGCAGTCTGAAACTTCAAAGATATGCTAATGAAACAATGCGCTCGCGAATTATGAAAAAAAAAAATAGTTCCAATTCTCGCCACCAGGGTAAAAAATGGCGCTGTAAGCAGTCAAAACGTGGAATTTTCCGTAACTCTGACGTCAAAGTCTGTGACATTGCCTAACCATTGTGTGAGCTCCCTGGTTGTGGTTGGTGACGCTTGTTGCTTTTTCCTTTAGTAATGTTCATGTAATTCGAATAGTGAAATTGTAGCGATATTTTATTACAAAGAGTATTGTTTTCTGCGATTTATAGTGTTTTTCCTGTAACTATATCAAGTTTTGACTGCTTACAGCACCATTTTTTACCCTGGTGGCGAGAATTGGAACTATTTTTTTTTTTTTGCATAATTCGCGAGCGCATTGCTTCATTAGCATATCTACGAAGTTTCAGACTGCTACTCTCATTACAGCCCGTGCTGTACCACTCTGAACACCGTCACTTTAATTATAACCACCCGATACATTAAGAAATTTAAACTTACAGCCTTGTGGAAAAATTAACATTACTAATCTTAAGCATTTTTCAACAATGTTTATATTAAAAAAAAATTGAAAATCTGTTTTATCTTTAACTTCATTTTACTAATACAGGGTGCCGAAAATAGTACCTTGCAATGACGTTTCAACAAGGAAAGCACTGTGCGTTGCGTTGCGTTCTACCCAAGAATATTTTGAACAGTCACTCCATTCACAAAAAAAAAAAAGTTTGCTGGAGGAAGCAAACGGAAGTAAGTCTCTGCACGCACAACAGGATTGCGTGTAACGGGAGAAACTGGCTGTAGTTACCAGCTTTCGCAGCATCGTGTACTGCTTTGCTCTGCACACTCGCCACCCCCCCCCCCCCACCAACCTACCTTCTCTGCTGCTATGTGACAGAGTATAAAATCTCCGACCAAAGGTAGAAAGCACTGTCATACAAAATAAATGTACAGTCAATGCAGCATTTGCTTCAAACGAATTCACAAAATGTTTTCAATTTTTTCAATTACTGTCCTCACCTGGCCCGATTCGTGTTTGAATTAACTACACTTATTATTGTATTTTCTTTCTCTGCATTCTAAATATTACAATAAATACTTATAAAACAATGGATTTTATATTAATATTTTGACTATTACTACCTTCCACTGATGATATATTGCTTATTTCTCTAATAATAACATGTAACTAAAATCCCATGATTATCAATTTCCCTGATTTACTACTATTTCTCTTTAATGCACTAACTCACCTCTAACCAATATGGTGTCATCTCACATCGAGTACCCTAATCGACCAACCTGTATGTATCTACCTTGATTACGCAGAGATCTGGCATCATGGTCCTCGGTTGCCATGGCAAACGGTGCTGCCATCTGTTATCGAAAAATTACCACAAAATTGCCTTTAGTACGGACTTAAGTGGTTTTCTATAGTTTAGGTACTGACCGATGTGAAAATTTTGCTAATACCGTTAAAGTAGTTATAACCCATGGTGCAACAGCATGAGGGGGCCAGGGCCCACCTACCCACTGCTTGCCTCACTCCCACATGCTGCAGAGATGAGCAATCATCAACGAGTTAAAGAGTTAACAGCATGACATGCCCCCAGTCGTTGTAGGTTTCCATGACAAGGTTACGCTACTCACTAGTAGCTCCCCAATTTCCTCATCATAGTGGTTGACCCCTGGCCCTATATGCTGGTCTAAATCTCAGGAGAAACGTTGTTACGCTTTCCTCCAAGAGACTCAAACCAGTGCATATCTCATAGCCTGAGTCCAAAGCCTGATGCCTTAGACTGCAACTCCATGGTGTGGGACAATACCTATAAAGTATCCATGTATAAATTATGGATACCGATAATGCAAGTGCATGTTATTGCATATATTCCATGAAGAACTCAATGGTTCATTCTACTCCTTAATTAATGTATATTTACATAACAAAACCAGAGTATATGAATTATACCTTTCCATTCATAAAAATACTAACAAATTGGCATTGCAACAAGTTATTGATGACTATATCAGCTTAGTAGAATTATCGACAATTTTACCGACAAACCGACATGGCTATACCAACAGATATAAATTCATCTTTTCTGTACTTACAACTATACATGACTCTGCATGCTTCTCTTAAACAGCAATTATATAAGAAAAGAAACTGTTATGCAGCCAACACTAATTATTTCATATTTTAAATTACTGTGTGTATAAGTATTGCCATGTCTATAATATGAATGTTTTGACAACCATAAGGTATCCATATAATTTCTAACAATGCTCATTGTGAACAACAGTAGATTAAATTTATATACATTCATTTACGTATATACTCTATGTGATCAAAAGTATCCGGACACACCGCGAAACGTGTGTTTATCATAGAGGGTGACACAGTACTGCCATCTACCGCATGGAACACATAGTCAGCGGACTCAGTAGTCTGCAGACAGTGTGAGACAGTAGTATGGGATGGTCTGAGGAACTCACAGACTGTCAACGTGGTCAGTTGGTTGGGTGCCACTTGTGTAGGAAGTCTGTGAGTGAGATTTCCACCCTCCTAAACATCCCTCGGTCCACTGTTTCCGATGTTATAGTGAAGGGATGTGTACAACCCAAAAGCGTGCAGGCCAACCTCCCATGTTGACCTCCAGAGACCATCGAGTATTGAAGAGGGTCGTACAGCATTATCGTCAATCTTCCATCGCCACCATCACACAGGAATTCTGAACTGCATCAGGATCTACTCCAAGCACCATGACTGTTTGGTGCAAGGTGCGGCAACTTGGTTTCCATGGCCGAGCAGCTGCCCATAAGTCAAACATCACACAGACAAATGCCAAACGCCGCCTCGTATGGTGCAAGGAGCGTCGAAACTGGACCATAGAACATTGGAAAACCGTTGTGTGGAGTGATGAATCACAGTACATAATGTCGCAATCTGATGGTAGGGTGTGGGTGTGGCGAATGCCTGGTGAACGACATCTACCAGCCTGTATAGTGCCGACAGTGAAATTCGGAGGTGGCGGGGTTACAGTGTTGTCATGTTTCTCCTGGAGGGGGCTTGGCCTTCTTGTTGCTTTACATGGCAATGTCACGGCGCGAGCTTACGTTGACATTTTAACAGCTTTCATGCTGCCTACCGTCGAAGACCAGTTCGAGGATGACCTTTGTGTCTTTCAACATGACCGAGCACCCGCCCATACTGCAGGGCTTGTGGGGGAGTGGTTTGACGACAAAAACGTCCCACTAATGGACTGACCTGCACAGAGTCCTGATTTGAATCCCATAGAACATCTCTGAGATGTTTTGGAATGCCGACTTCGTGCTATACCACACCGATCCACATCAATACCTCTTCTCATTCTGGCGCTCTGCGAGAAATGGGCTGCCATTCCTCAGGAAACCTTCCGGCACCTGATTGAAAGTATGCCTGTGAGAGTGAATGCTGTCATCAAGGCTAAGGGTGGGCCAACACCGTATTGACTGCCAGTGTTCCCGATTGAGGGTTACCCAAACTTGTACTTCATTTTCAGGTGGGTGTCCAGATACTTCTGATCACATATAGTATATGTATAAAATATTAAAATTTCAGAATAAATCTATAGTTTGTATGAGCTGTGGTTTACATTCAATTTAGTTGGGATGAGGAAGAATCCCCCCTTCAGATTTGAAATACCCCTGGTGTTACGTTTTGGGAGGGTGAACTAATTTATTGTATTAATATTGTTAATTTGTTGCTGATTTGCTTTCGTGTCGCTTGTATACTGAATGTATATTGAATATTAAAACTTTCATTGACTGAACATGAATACATACCATTTGCCATCTAAAAATTGATCCATATTTTTAAACCAACTTCACAGTTGGAAGATTCTAATTCATGATTGACTGTAGTAAGATGTTTTGTTTAGTACAATGAAGATTTTTCAAATATGTACCACACTTCACTCAAGGGGTGGGAAATATATGTTAGTGTTTATAATAACCAGCTGAATATTTTATTTGTGTTTTATCATTGTTCATCTATAATTTTCTTGTGTTCTCATGCATATAAAGTCATGCATTATGGTAGATAAAATCAAATATGATAAATATTTTATTTCAGACAAATACATGCTTTGCACTAATAGGGATGAAAGATAAGTTTCCAATAATTTCACAGCACATCAAAGCATTTTCGAAAGCACTGCAATAAAATATTTATAAACTGAGTGTGGAGACTTAAAGTATTATATATTAACATATTCTAACTGAATATGTATCAACAAAGAATCTGATGTGTATTAAAGTGCTAAATCATTTTAGTGGGTAAAAATGGATTCAATGCAGGCCAATAAATGAATTTTGTTTTTATGTTCTATATTCAGTAGCAGCCCTGGTATAAGCATGACCTTATTTATTCAATTTGTTACATTTTTATAATTTTTTTTGTGTGTAATTGTTAGCACTTGCTACAAAGTGAATTTTTTGCAGAATCGTTAAGATAAGTGGAGTGTACTAAAAGTGGTTTCACTGGTACTGCATTTTGGAATATTTTGTTTTCCTTAATATTTTACATACTCTTCCATTATATCATGGTGACTCAAGAGATTTATATTGTAGTTCAAACAGTGGCAGTGATACGGCCTCCACAGATATCGTGGTGCAGGGGTTCCCAAGGTAAGGGGAGGGAGGGGCTAAAAAAGATTGGCTTTGTAGAACAGTCATTATGGAATCTTTGTTCTGACCCATTTTCATGAGTTGAAAAGTGTGATGAAAGTTTTCATAATGTAAATAGTAATGCTTTCATATTCAGCATTCACCCGGTGGAGGCACAAGTGGTTCGGATCCCACTTTAAACTGTAGGTCCAGTACCAATTAGCCTTACTGTGCATAAAGTGGACTTAAAATACCAAATCAATCAATATTCAGCATTCAATATGCTGTATGAAATTTGACATGGAAATGAATATGAAATACTGATTACAATCTAATAAAAGAAATTGCCCCCCCTTTTTTTTAGTGAAAAAAAATGTTTTTGAAGAAATTTCAGCCAAAAATGCAGGTTCGACCAGCACTCTATCCCGGGTCTCTGCCATTCTGTGTCATTGCTCTACAATCTGAACTACTGAGCCAGCTCTGGCTTGGTCTGATTTTTTGCTGTCGCTATTTTACTTGTGTTGAATTATCTATGTCGGTGATACCACAATGGGATCTGTTGCCTTTGAAAAACTGTTGACGTCGATGGTGCCTAGTCCATTTTTGACCAATATAGAAATTACACATTTCTAACAATTCATATTTAAGGCCATGCAATACAGTCTCCACTGGACTCTTCCATCCGTGGCAGTGTGCCAACGTATCTCTCTTGGAGCCAGATCTGGCTCTTTGGTGCACTCGTTCAGCTGTGAACTGGGATGCCCACCCTGTGCTCCACTATGATGCCATCACTGGTTCCGGCCCACATAGACCAACTTTTGTCATAATTATGCATTTTGCACGTGACGTGACATTGTTATATTGGCTATGTCGCCTCACTTCCTCTTATCTCTCCAGCTACTCCTTTATAGCGCCATGTTTGACGTGAAATTGACATAATATTGTTATCAGCGAATTCTTTATTTTCGATTTCATACGACCATCGGTGGATTATTGAGATGGGTGATGCCGCTGGATCTAGATGTTGAAAACTAAGAATAAATTGTCATCAATTTAGAGTTAACGATAACAGCAGTGCCCCCTACCCCTTGACAACTAACATTACCCTAGGAGGCACTTTATCCAGCCTTCGTAAATCTAGCTTCTTGAAAGTCAGTTTTAACTCCATTTAAGGTGAAATAAACAAAAATACGTTAGAGTATTCAAATTGGTCTACTTACGCAAGTGAGTATGTATTCTTACGTGGACGACGTTTCGGAAGCTTTACTGCTTCCTTCCTCAGGTTGTCGTTTTCAGCTCGGAATATCAAGCCATGTCAGAGAAGTGTCATGTAAGGATACTGGGTGAAAGGTTCGGGTTAAAAACACTTCATAGTGCTTGACCTATACAGAATTAAAACCACTTTGCTAAAAACCCCTTAAAACTCACAATAAAACATGTAAAAACCACCGCTACGGTAAACTGGAGTGGCCGTTGAGAGCCTAAACTCCCTGTCAAGGAGAAGCGAGCGGGCAGATGGCGCCGCGCAGCGGAGTGGTACTTCCAGTACCGTAGCGGTGGTTTTTACATGTTTTATTGTGAGTTTTAAGGGGTTTTTAGCAAAGTGGTTTTAATTCTGTATAGGTCAAGCACTATGAAGTGTTTTTAACCCGAACCTTTCACCCAGTATCCTTACATGACACTTCTCTGACATGGCTTGATATTCCGAGCTGAAAACGACAACCTGAGGAAGGAAGCAGTAAAGCTTCCGAAACGTCGTCCACGTAAGAATACATACTCACTTGCGTAAGTAGACCAATTTGAATACTCTAACATATTTTTGTTTATAGATAGTGAGTAACACGCACGTAACCAATATGTTATTAAGGTGAAATGTAGTTCTTTTAGCGCATCAGGTTTTGCAACACTGTCAGGAGGCAAGGAGAAAAGCATTGATCATATGGGAGTGTGACTTGATTTGTTCTCTTGGGAATATAAAACTTTCGATGGAATTGAAAAAGATGTCAACGGGAAGAGGGCAGTTTGAAGATACATTTCACCAGCGGAAAAGCCGACACTTCCATTTGCTTAGCCATAACTTGATGTTGAAGTTGATTCCCCATAAGTAATACTTGGGATTCCGAAAATTCTTATTCATCATATTTTTCAAACATCGTGTCCAGCTTAATAATCAACATAAGAGAGTGCGTCCACTTTAACATGGAGAGAAATTCATACTCTTGGATACACCCAAGGTTTTTTTTAGTAGCAGTGCCCATTCGGGCGATATGGAAATAAAACTATTGGTGCGTAACTGTATCTCCTCTCCTTAACAAAATGCATATAGTGTATAGTGGTGTAAGTTTTCCTTCCAAAGCAGTAGGGTTCAAGTTAGAGTCAATGGCCAATATTTTAGTGTAAGTACAAACAATTTTCTGTATTATATATGACATTGTGTAAGATGTAACCATATTATTATTAGTATTATTAATATAACAAAAACTTAATGTTTATTTCACTTTTTCATATTAACATTGTCATTCAGAATTCAGATTGTTAGATCCTCATTCGATTATTTACATGTGAAACCTTACCTGCTGAAAAATACAAGAAACATTATTAAACTCTATTTATATGGGGCCCCTTCATTTCCTCAAAAGGACCCAAAGCTAATATCAACACTACTGAGTAGAAACATCATAAAACTGGACGTTGTTAGTCTAACTTACACACTGTAATTGAAGAGACACTGATACTAAGTTTCACAAGCTTTACTCACAAAATATATATGCTGAATGAACAGGATGGTAAAGTATCAATTTGATAACAAATATTATATTGAATTACACTTCTTGCAACGTTTTTACAAAATGATAAAACAATAAATTTATTCTGGCCTCATTACAACAAGCATATGTTCCTTTCTTTACATATTTTTCATAAACAAGTGTACATAACAATGTTACGTAACTGAATGCGTTTCAAGCCAGTTTTTCATTTTATTCAGCAACAAATCTTAAAATAAATGTTCATATTGTTTTGAAGCAACCACAACTGTTTTCATTCTTATGCAAGATTTAGAGGTTTACCAGGTGATCTTATTCTGTGTTCAAAGTACAATTTATATTTGTAACATAACACAAAAAAGCAATGTGTGAAAAATGTGAAGTGCAGTCAAGCATAGTGGTTTGGAAATATCAATACGGTATGCCATCAATAAAATGATATATTTACAATGAGTCCTCTTCACGTTGTTCATCAATGGTGTGAAAGTAGTGTGAAGCAGTTTGGGACACTTGTGGACAAGCTTATAATGATGCAGTCTTAAATTATCTTTACGATGAAAAACATTAGAAACTTACTTTGGCATGAAAAAACAATGATTCAGGTGAATGTGTTTGTCATTATCAGTTTCACAAGAATAATGAAGTGATTTTACTGAGAAGTATATGGGAAATAGATAAAATGAACCCCCTTACTGCAGATGAGGGCATAAAACAGTATTTGAGTTGGTGATGAATTTATTGTTATTATACTTTCCAATATTGTAGTGTCTATTTTTTTTATCTGGTGAATATTTTTATTATTAAAATTTCTGATTTTAAAGCTATTATTTAGCATGTTCTCTGTCCTAACATACTAACAAAATGTGAGCTATGTATGATTAATATATTTAACAATGCTATTGAACTCTTCCAAATCATGTATAACCCTATATATGTTTTTCCTATTCTGAGTGGCTATACCATTACAAAGAATTAGATTTTGATTTTCACTTTACATGCACTATGGGGAATTTCAATTATATTTTTTTTCTAATTGTGTATCATTGACATTAAAATTTTCACCTTAATGCTAAATAGAGCTATTTTTTGTACCAGCACATGCACCAACACTGTACATATTTGTGTACATATTCAGCAACAAATATGCCAGATTGTGTACAAATTACATATAATCTGCATTTCAAGTCGTCCTATTATTCTGAAACATATTTTGAAAAAGAAACATCAAGCTAAGATTGATGAGAAGTACACTCTTCCATAAAACACAAGGCTGTATACATACTGCACACATGTTTTTTTTGTCATCTGAGAGTTTCTTTTTGCACATAAGAAGTTTAACAAACAGAACCACATTCATGATGTAACAATTGTACAAAATGCACATTCACCCACCAACACTGAATGACTTTAAGTTCTGTAATGCACATGAAATAGTCTATTGGTTACTTTCACCAAAACTTATTTTGGGCTGGGAAATAATTCTCCAAACAAAAACATTGTCTGACACTAGAAACACTGAACATAGAAAAAGTTTATAACTATTTGCGCTTGAAGACACTTGAATTGAAGAAAATTATTGTTGCTATGTTGTTTCGTGTATCTCAGTTGTAAAAAATAATAATGTGGCATGCAACAAATTCTAAACATATGAGTTTGTCTACTATGTTGGTTTTCTGTAACCATGCACTGTAGTTATTCTATAATATCACAGCCAATTTGACATTAACACTTATTTGTCAAACATTCCTTGTAATACTATATGCAATCCTATAGTGCTCATTATACGAGTATGGTTTAAGATGAGGAAGATGGATTTTTTAATCTGCCTACAATATTTTTTATAGGTAAGATATTTTTCAGCCTTTTCTATGCAGCGATATAGAGAACCATTGATATGATTAAGTGCAAAGTTTTGGGCACAGCTGTAGTGATGTAATGCTAGGTAGATAATATTTGCACTAATGTAACTGACTTTGCTTATGTACATATTTGTAAAATGTAACAGTAACTAGTACTTATTTATATATATATTTTTTGATAAATTGGAGGGAATGCTAGCTGCTATGAGTATATAAATGACCATCTTTACATGAGCTTCATAGAAGAAATATGCACAATACCTTAAGATAAATAAATGGATTAGACTTACATATTTTAACGGATTAATAAGGTAAAAAAGGAAATATTTATACTTGCAAAATAATATTTTCAGACATTAACTGAGCATGTGATGAAACCATTTGTGATACATATGTGGCAATGTGGCAAGAAAAGATATGTGTGTGTGTTTTGTGTGTGTGTGTGTGTGTGTGTGTAGCAAAAAAGTGAAGGAAGGAACAGAAAGTTTTTACAAAATATTCAACATTTTGTTTTTTAAACATAGAAGCTGTGGCGTGCAAGCACCCGTATTTGAGCTCTTTTTCAAACACAGAGCAGTTATGATAAAATACCTTTATCTATATAGTTAATTCACCTTAAAAAGATATTATATACCTTAAATTATGAATCAATTCTATGTGATCTATCATTAATACTCTAGAAATATATCGAATATAAAAGATATTAGAATCATTCAGCACTCTCTTAAAATTGTAAACAAGCATAAGAATGAATTCAACTATTTGTAACCAGCATGCTTCGTACAGCTGCAACTAAAACTGTATAAATTCTTAAAGCTCGAAGCAGCTTCAGAAATCAGTGTACGTAGAATTCTGGTTATTAACTACCATGGGTTTGAACAGTTCAAGCAGATATTCTACCTTCCTCGGTTTCCTAACCAATGTGGTTATCTCAGAGAGGAGTGAGTAAAGACTTCAGTCACAGAAGAATAAAGGCACACCAAGTCTTGTGTGCTGATCAAGTTGCGATCCCTCTCAGTAGTCTTCATCTTCATCATACTCGTCATCTTCATCATTTTCACTGTGCAAGTAGAAAAAGACATCGATACAACAGCACCAATCACTAGCCATGTAACTTCAGCAAATATGAACTATCAACATAAATATATGAATATCTACTAAGTTCAAATACACCTATTTAACAGATAATTATTTTTTTGCAGTTAATCATTCATTTGTGCTGTGAGAAATGTATTCTTTATTAATTAGCCTATCTCAGCTCCCATGTTACACATCAACCTATTCCCTATACACTGTAAGAACGAAGTTAATGTCAACAAAACCACATAATTTCTGAAAAATAGTTCCTTTGCTATGTGTTAGTTCTTATGTTATTTTGTGCATGAGTATATTGATCGTAGCTGTGTGGCTTATAATTTAATGTCCCACAACTATGATATTGCAGGTACATTGAGAGGTATGGCTTATCACATGCACTATATTCCTATGCAAGAGATTCCTGCACACTTGCCATTCAACCAACCAATAGGATTTCTCCAAAGCGACATGCATTTATTTACATTGACTACAGCAGGCAGAGTAGCTTTCTTTTAGTCCAACATAGCAATCTCTATGTTGTTGAACAGTTGATGATGATGTAGCCTCAAAATTATGGGTTTGTCCTGGCGTAGGTGTTCATTTAATTATTTCATCTAATCACAATTAATTGCCACAGTTAGCCAAAAGTGGCAGAAAAGTGATGCAAAATAAAATTACATATCTTTATTCTACACTGTTGCAATTGTGACAGCTTCTCTTACACTTTGAAGGAAGATTTTTTAAAACTTTGTTCCGGACCAGCACAAGTGATTCCCATCATTGCTGTTATCTGACTCTCTATAGCCTGGTGTACACTTATCTATGGGCATGGAGCAAATTAATTTGCTGTACTTGAAAATGTTACTGTTTCCTCAGGTTCAGTTACCCCCCCCCATACCCCAGGCATGTTACAGATTCTTTGATATTTACATATTTTTAATACAAAAGTTCCAGCATGCAAACACACTGAACTGTAATGCAAAATGTTAGTTGTAATGTTGGACCTTCTAACATGCTAAGCTTCTGGGGGTAGGGGAAACCACTGCTTTGAGGAGAGAGACCTCAAAGGTTAAGGGAAAGCATAACCAGAATAAGGCAGAGGTTGAACTCGAAAGCTCCGGTGAAACTAATCAGTGTGGGGGATGGAAACCCTTAAACCAAATGACTCAGTACATCATTGAGAAACTAATACAGAAATGCCAGACTGATGAAACGGATAAACGACATGTCAAGTAAAAGAAGAATTACTTGGTGTTATTAACATGAAATGTATGAAGTTTACACAGAACAGGAAAGTTTAAAGAATTGAAAAAGGAAAGGGGCAAATATAAAATACACAAATAGTATCAATTCAAGAGATTTCATGGAAGAGGAAAGGTGTAATGGATACCGGAAATTGCACTCTATTTGATAGTAGACACAAAATCAACACTCTCAGTACAAGCTTCTTTAATAAGAAACAAAAGTAATTAATTATGAATTTTGGAGCTATATGCATGTGTAGATGTGAATAAATATTGTTTAAATTAATGATAAAAATGTTATCTTAAACTTAGCAACGTGTATGTTTTGTCCTCTATTGTGTGTCCTACATAATTTACTGGACAGTCAATTCGAGGATATGTCTTTGCTAGTATTTCTGGTTATTTGGATTGTTATGATCTGTATTAACTCTTCATATGTGCCAAGCAAAAATTACAGCCTCAAACACTCTTACTAGCTGTTTTCATTTGAAATGTGCATTATGAATTTCCATGCACTTAGTGAAGTGTCTCAGCTGGAGGGAATCTGTGAAATTTCACTTTCTGAGTCCCATTACTTTTGAGAATAGTTTGCGAGAAACATGTAAATTAGTAAATATAGTAGGGTTTCCAAATAACACTTAATAATATGTGCCTTGGTGTCTAATATTACAATTAGTACCTGAATAAAACAGAGTACAAGAACATGAAGACAGGAATAATTATTTTCACGGTGTTCCTGCATTTACGTTTTCACCCAGTGTTATATCCAAGGGACACAATGCACTTTCCAATGCCTTGCATTTACTTACATTGAAAGCAGTTATAATTGGTGTCTTACATTGGGTTGTTATTCCTACTTGAATAGGTTGAACAACAATTTCTCTGTTGTCGAAGTTTTTGTGTTATCTAGTTGACATTTAGTTTATCTAATTACTTTTGTATTCTTTTGTGGTGTTACGTCATTGCATCGCTCCTGGGCAGTGGGCAGTGGGCACTAGCACACTGTGAAATAGTCTCTGCGTGCCCAAATGGCTATGTGGTGATAAACATTCAGAGTCATTTGTATTAGAGCCTCTTACTCTCTCTCTCTCTCTCTCTCACACACACACACGGAAGAGGGATTATATAATTAGATACAAAAACATAAACAGAGAAAGAGATAGAAACAAAGGACCATAGATGCAAAGAAAGGAAGATACAGATACATAGAGAACCAGATGCAATGAGATGCAGGAAGAACAAAAGATACGATGAAAAGTGTAGAGAAAGAGAGGAAGAAAGAAAGATGGAGAAAGAGAAGATAGATAGAAATAGATGTAGGAAGAGAATAGAGAGGAGGAGGAACGAGAGAAAGAGAGGGAAGTAGAGAAATAAAGAAAGAAAGAAACAGAGGGAAAAGAGAGAAAAGGAAAGATGGAAATAGATATGGAAAGAAAAACAGACAGAGAGGGAGAGAACCAGGCGCACTAAAAGATAGAAATAGAAAAGAGAGATGAAAAGAAAATAGAAGTAAGAGAAACAGATGAAGCAAACGTGAGAGAGAGAGAGACAGGAGATATGTACGAAGATTGAAAGAGAACAGAAAGAGAGAAGGTACAAAGATAGAAAGAGAGGGAGTGAGAATTCTAGTAGCCATGAGCACTGAAGCAGAGCTCTCTTCTGTATTATTCTGTTATTACAATAATTCACATAAAATGTAGTGGTATGCAATCTTCAAATTTAAGAAAATTTTAGGAGATTCCAAAGCTTCACATTTTTAAATTTTTCACCTGAAATGTGAATTTTGTAGTACTTTGGACCCAGGACGTAGGCACAGTTTTTTTACGAGGTGCAATGACCAAATATTTACATTAGTAGACATCAGTCTTGGCCATACATCCAATGTGTGGATTCTTCCACAAGACAAAACCACAATGATAGATTGTCCGATGCTTCTCCTAAGAAAGATTGCAGGAAGTGAAAAAAAACACTATCTCCCTGGTGAATGTCAAGGTTTGTGAAGTCGGATGTGGCCTACCAAGGCAAATGTGATTCAAGGTTTCATAGGACGGATAGAGACCACAAGGATCCAAGGCTTTCACATGCACAACGTGACCAAATATGTTACCAGTTTTCCACGTATGGA
The DNA here is from genome assembly GCF_977018435.1 of Lepisma saccharinum. Classification (NCBI taxonomy): domain Eukaryota; kingdom Metazoa; phylum Arthropoda; class Insecta; order Zygentoma; family Lepismatidae; genus Lepisma; species Lepisma saccharinum. The sequence goes on along the minus strand of NC_139234.1, from coordinate 67,379,845 downwards.
AAAGATAGGTGGAAAATGGACACCTCAGATATACAGCTTTGTTCTCTGAACAGGAAATGGACTTCGAAAATGGCCACTGAAGTAGAAGGGCTACTTGAAGGTTAGGACAAAACAGGAATGGTATAAAAACCCTCCCTTTTTGGAAACAGCATCCTGTGCTAAGGGAATTGCTGTCGGCCACAGACTGTGTTACCAATTAAGGTACATAGACTTCATTATTTTTGATAGCATGGCACTTTAGATACTATCCTGTAGATTTACTGTAGGAACTTAGTAATTTAGCTAGAGTTAAGAACTTTGTATAAACATAACTTTATGCTTGAACTTAGAGGAATAAATCTTATGGAATATGAAACCGAGTTATCTATTAACTATTCTGAGCTTCTACCCTCTAGTAACCCTCAAAAGACCCCTGAGCACTATATAGCTGTAGTGTTGGGGGGGGTCAAGTATCCCTTATCTCTTACATACACTCCGATTTATTTAAATTTTGGGGGCTTAAAGTAAATATCATACAAAAATCCACCAACATGCATTATTATAATTATTTTATAGAACCCTATAAAACTTGATGCGGCTTTTACGAGAATGTTTGTCTTGCGAGTGGAGCGAGTAAATAAAGTTTTACTAAATTCCTTTACAAACCGTCAATTGATTGTAAATTTTAGTATAAAAACCGAAAATTTAGGCTGACTTATTGAAGTAAAATTATCTTGAAATCAGAGGACAAATTATTACTTCGAATCTACATTAATAATAACATAAATCACAGAAAATATAGAAGGGGGATTTCTTTCCCTGGTTGAGAACTAAATTAAAGATGTAGAGGATGGGAAAGAAATTTAGAGACGGGTAAATTCCCTGTCTCTCCTCTTCAATTCGAACACTTGGTGAAAGCTTTTGCAGATCCGTTACATTTTGTCAAGTGTTTGCGAGACTTAACATGCTTATATTTAGAGACAGTTTTGTTCTAGTGAACTCGTGTGTTAAGAATGCTTCCATAAAATAGAGCTTAAAAAGTTATGAATCGGAACCACTGTGGTACAGTCATTTAGGTCTTATTCAAAAACACAATTGGAAAATAACAGAGAAACATTGTGTGTATTTGTGTTTGTTGAATTTGATAATGCGAATTCATTCTCTGCAAATATTAAAGTACATAGTTGCCATTTCATGTAATGCAATTAAAATAATACTTACTCTTCCTTCGAAGGATATGTCTCCTCGTATTTCTTACATCCACGATTGCAACTCGGACAGTACCAGTAGCTGAGAACACCAATAGAAATCCCGAAGAGAATGGGAGGAGCGATTAACGAAAGGATAAGGTTTCGAAGATTTTCATTCCAGTTGTACACGGCGACCACCTTCTCTGGATAAGTGCGGCTGTAGTGGCAAGGGAACACCTTACCCAGATCGGAGTAGTTCCCCGTGAAGTGGGTGCAGTTGACTCTCGGAGGATAACCGCAACCCTCGGTGTTCACGAAGAACCTCGTGTAGTTGACAGTCCAGAAGTCCGGGTCTTGCAACCACGGCGCGGTCCTATTGGCCTCATCGTACGTCATTTTGCTGCTGTAATTGACGAGGATCATGGGACACCTGACTGCGGCCGCCGTGCACCCTTCGCGACAGGACGACCACGAACAGTTTTTGAGTCCTATTTCGTACGTGTACTCCACGGTCATGCACGTCACCGGCACGGGGTCGTAATCGGAGATGATCGTTGAGATGGCTGGATCCACGACGAACGGTATCAGGAAGAGGAAGGCAAACACTGCTACGATAGCCGTTGTGCCCATACACAGTGAAGTGTAGAATTTGGCTTTTTCAAGAAATGTCGGTTCTTCTTCTTCCGCACCCATAATTGTACACAAGAGTTATGTTTTTTGTTATTAAAAACGTTAACGAAGACACCACTAGTTCGTGCAGTCTATGACCTGCAAATAATGAAAATGTCCTCCTGCTTGAAGAGTTCCCTCTCCACCACGATCCAGTCGTAACATGAAGGCAGCTTCGCCTGGAAGTAGTTTCGGTGCTATCAATCCATACTTAAAAAAAGAGTGTGCCGAATGGAACACACACTAGCAGTAAAATTCAGCAGCCAAAAATTGTGTAGAAAAGCATTGCTCGTTCAGTTGTCTTGAAGAGAAAACACTGGGTGCAGACGATCAGGCGAACTTTGGTGGAGCAGGAGGGGCATGCCTGTAAAGAAACACAACGATGCATTAGCTCCTTTAAAAGCTTAAGAACAAAACACGTGCATTTCATTGAAATGTGATGTGTTTGTATCTTTTTGTTTGCGTTAGATCTTAGAAACGTTAAGTTTTACACTAACAATCATAAAAAAATATTTCTGTAAATTAATTTTACTTTCGTATCAAATTTAAGAGAAACCTCAATCAGTTCAGCAACGGGCTAAAAACTAATCGAAGAACTTCGATTTTTTTTTATTTCTGTTTTTCATTTTTATTATTTTCTCTCCTATTATTACATACCATTTACTAATTTATATTCTAGTTTCTCTTTACCATAAAATAATGTCACTACTAGTATCATAATATATATATATATATATATATATATATATATATATATATATATATATATCACTTTATCTGTGTATGTGTTATTGTCACTTTTTATTAATCCGTCATTTTTTTTCTGTGGCCTATTATCACTCCTCATGTATTTTTCCTCTCACTTTCTTATTGAGAAGGGTTGGTTGTAAGAGCGGCCCAAGACTGCTTTTCATAAAGGCGATTATCGATTATTATTATTATTATTATTTCAATTATCAGGGTTCTCACTCATTCCTCAATCAAATTTCCTATTTTTTAAAAGTTTTTTTGCAGACATTTTAAGATATATTTTGAGATTGTTCTTGAATGTTTTATTATTCCTCTGCTTACAGAATGTTTTGTACGATGGAAATATGAAAACACTGGTTTCAGGTGCTAGAAACGCCATTTTTACAAAGTATTTAATTTCAAATACAACATATCTGTTGTAGAAGAATAGTATTGACGAACAAGTAAGAAAACCACCTGATGTACCTGTACAACAATGATATTTTATACTACCTGACTTTTCGAGAATTATTTTTAGAATTTCAAAAAAGAAAAATCCATGAGTTTTTCGCTTCTTTAGCAGGATTTCCACATCAGCGGGAACCCTTGCGACTAATGCATAAATCTGTACTTCCCACAATATTTCTGTGACACACTTCTAAAACTGTGTCCAAACGTTTTATTTACGATAATTTAGGTGCTCAGTTTACTTTTAAACTTAACTAGAACTATCCTTGCACTCTAAGATTTAAAAATGCCTGAACTTTAGCGAGTTACAGCCCAAAAAACTGAATGACTATTTTCTGTGCACCGGAAGAGTCAAATCGATGAAAACAAAAGCCCACGGTGTACTAAATATTTGCATTCTTGTTCGTAAATTCTTAACTCTGCTTCCCGATAGATATCTAGGTCCCTCAACTTCACCCTTGTGGCTTTATCGTACTCATTATATTCCTGTGCTGCAGAATTTATATGTCTTTGGAAGTACTCGCAAGTCACGTGCATTTGTTTATACTGACTTTGTTCTCATAGTGGACGGAGAATAATGAATAACTGATATTTCTGTACACTATACTTCTTATAACTATAATTGTACTCGTAATATATATTCACACACAATAACGATAAAGGGCCTCCCGATGGCGCAGTGGTAGCGTTCGTCGCATTGTAATCAAGGGGTCACGGACTCGATACCTGGTGGAGGCACACAGTGGTTCGGATCCCACTTTAAACTGTAGGTCCAGTTCCGATTAACCTTACTGTGCATAAAGCGGACTTAAAACACCAACTCAATAACGATAACATATTACATAGTGTGTCTACCAGTCTGGTTATCCTGCAAAAGTTCGGAAGATTTACTGTGTTTCTGGAAAAATCAACATACTGCATTATAATGAGTATTGCTGGTAGTACAGTAAGTGACTATTGGCATTTACAACTTTCTTCTTGCAATTTTTGGGTTCTTTGGTTGATATTAGGATTAATGCATATGTTACTAAATTTTACTATAATTATGTATTGGATTGATTTGGTGTTTTAAGTCCACTTCATGCACGGTAAGACTAATCTGGACTGGAACTACAGTTTATAATTATGTATTATTTGTGCTATAATTGCAATTTTTTTTAATAGAAATAATTCTTTATTTACCATTAGTCAATACGTGGCAACTATTACGCAAAAGCTCACCCCTATGCAACGGGAAATATCTGTTCAGTTTCCCTTACTGTTAACTTGGTTAAGTGGGACTCTACGTGTGATGGTTATCTAAAATGTAGCGACGTTTTTACACACATGTAAATACATGAATTGCCCTAATGACTTGGTCTGGAAAAGTCGGGGAATTTTGTTTATACGAAAGTGTAGACACCCCGTTATATTATTATAAATCATCATGAAAATACTGACTGCACAGGAGGGACAAGTGAAGCTGCCCATTTTGCTTCTGCTTTACACTCCTTGTTTTACCTCCCTAATCAAGGGTGTAGTCAGGTATTTTTGAGGGATGTGTCAAATTATTGTGATTGTATATCAATAATACTTGCCTGTGAGACCAACGCAAAGTAATTCTGATATTTTATTACAACTTTTATTCAGTTCAATTTAGAAATTATTTTAAAGTAGAGGAAAACTTTTGTCACAAAACCTTCAACATAACATATTACAAGTTCAATGTGTTAAACTTTCCCTCGTGGAACTATTTTATTCTCTTCAGAATTTCTACATGAAATATTATTGGATTAGGTGATTTAATATCAAAAGTTATCCGTTTTCTGAATGTAATGAAACTCTCCTTCTTTGAGAGTTAATTAAGTATTCCTTTGATTCTTCAGAGATGTAGCTGTCACCCACATTTCTGATGCGTGAATATTAAGTTACTGAAAGTAATTTTATATTAATAGTAATCATAAATGAAAGTTATCTTCTAAGGGGAGTTAATTTGGCTTCTTTCGACTTCCTCTATCACTACGCTCATGTAAAAAAGTTTTTCATTACATAAATAAACTAAATACCTCCAATTTGAGTAATGCATTTACCCTAATTTCGAGTATATAAAGGTAATATAATATTTTTTTTTACTTCAAATTATTGTTGAAACTTTGGGAAAAGCATTCCACCAGTTTGTTAAAGATCATTTCATTACATAAATATTTGTAGCCCAAATCAAAAAGATCATTTACTGTACCTATTTTGACATGCGATATTTATATTAACTTATAATATCTATACTAAAATATTACTGCAATATAAAAAAAATCATCACATTTGACTAACTAACTAACTAACTCTCTAGCCTTCTTAAACCCGAAGGTTCATGGCTGCAGCAACACAGGCCTTCCATCTGTCCCTATCTTGAGCAAGATCTATATACTCTTTTCCATCCCTACCGATTTCCCTTAGGTCCATCTCGACGTTGTCCCTCCATCTTCGTCTTGGCCTTCCTACTGGTCTCTTACCATCAGGTTTCCCAACAAGAATCCTGTGAACTCCTCTTTCCTCTCCCATTCGTGCCACATGGCCTGCCCACCTAAGTCTTCTTGATTTAATTATTCTAATAATGTCTGGACATGAATACAAATTATGTAGTTCTAAATTATGTAACCTTCTCCACTCACCTGTCTCCTCATCCCTTTTAGGTCCAAATATTTTCCTAAGGATCCTATTTTCAAATACTCTCAATTTATGTTCCTCTTTCAATGTAAGGGACCAAGTTTCACACCCATATAATACTACAGGCAAAATTACGGTTTTGTATATTTTAACTTTTAGATTCTTAGATATTAAACGAGAAGACAAAAGTTTATGAAGAGAGAAGTAACATGCATTTCCTGAATTAAGCCTACTTTTTATTTCCTCTTTAATATAATTTTCATTTGTTAATATTACTCCTAAGTATTTGAATTTGGAAACTGTTTCAAACGAGTTGTTATCAATAATTAGATTTTGATTATTACCTAACACTTGGTTTCGGCCTGTAAGCATATATTTAGTTTTCTCTTTGTTAACTTCCAAACCTATCTCTTTAGCAGTTTTGAAAAATATTTTAGCATTATTCTTAATTGTATTCACATCATCCCCCAGTAAGTCTACATCATCTGCATATGCTAACAACTGAGTCACACCATTTAATTTTAGTCCTTCTTTAGTTTCTTTTACCTTCCTTACAGCATATTCTAAGGCAAAATTAAAGAGCAATGGAGATAATGCATCTCCTTGTTTTAACCCATCATGAATTGTAAATTTGTCAGACATATTAATACCCACACGAATTTTACTTTCTGTTTCACTAGTGCATATTTTTATCATACTAACAAGCTTCTTAGGTATTCCAAACTCTACTAATATATTATATAATTTATCTCTTTTGACCGAATCATATGCTTTTTTGAAATCAATGAATAGCTGATGGACATTTTGATTATATTCCCACTTTTTTTCAAGTGTCTGTCTGATGTGAAAAATTTGATCTGTAGTTGATCTGTTGCGTTTAAATCCACATTGATAATCACCTATAATTTCATTAGCATATGGGGTTAGTCTTGTTAAAAGAATGTTAGATAATATTTTATATGTTGTTGAGAGTAGAGAAATTCCACGGTAATTATTGCAGTTCATTTTATCACCTTTTTTAAACACAGGAACAATTATGGATTCTTTCCACTGTTGAGGGATTTCTTCTTTATTCCATATTAAACAAATTAATTTATGAATTTGACATATTAATGAATTTCCACCATATTTAATTAACTCAGCTGGTATTAAATCAATGCCAGGTGCTTTGTTATTCTTAAGCCTTTTAATAGCATCTTTAACTTCAGTCAAGTTAGGTTCTGGAACTAAAGGTTCTGCTGTGTGTACTTCATTTACTTCTGATTTATCTCCTACATGGACATTTAAAAGGTCATTAAAGTAGTTCTTCCATCTATTTAGAATATCGCTTGGGTCAGCTAGAAAATCACCGTCTTTATCTTTTATCAAGTTTACTTTAGGTTGCCACCCCTTTCTAAACTCATTTACACCTTTATATAAATCTCTGATATTTTTATTTTTGCTGTTTGTTTCAATTTCGTTAATTTTGCTTTTCAAGTAATCTCTTTTTTTACTTCTAAACGTGCGGTTAACTTCTCGCTTTATTCTATTATAATTGTTTAGATTTGTATCATCAGAGTTATTTAACCACCTAAGTCTAGCCTGATTTCTTATTTCTATTAGATTATGACATTCATTATCAAACCATGGCTTACTTTTTCTCGGTTTATGGTATCCTATACTTTCTTTAGCTGCTGATTCTATTGCATTACGTATGTGCTCCCAATTCTTATTTACGTCTGTTTCATTTATATTTTCATCATCATTTAAATCCTGCAAAACCTCAAATCTATTTGACAGTTTAATTTGGTAATCTTTCTTAATTCTTTCATCAGTAAACTTTCCTGTATCAAATTTTAGAACTTTTAGATTTTGTTGCTTATGATTTATCACTGAGAGTCTTTCTCTTAATTTAGCAATTACTAAATAATGGTCACTGGCACAGTCAGCACCTCTATGTGTACGAACGTCAATTATACTAGTATGCCTTCTCTTATCAATGAGAATATGATCTATCTGATTATGAGTTTTACCATCTGGAGAAGACCAGGTATATTTATGGATATCTTTATGTTTAAAAGTGGTACTTTTCACAATTAAATTCTTTGAGGTTGCAAAAGTAATCAATCTTATACCATTATCATTACTTAATTCATGAAGACTTTCTTTACCAATCGTGGGTTTAAATGTCTCTTCTTTCCCAATCTGTGCATTACAGTCACCTAACAGAATTTTCATATCATACTGAGAAAATTTATCAAAGACCTGTTCTAACTCTGTATAAAAATCATCTTTAGTATTATCATCTTTATCTTCCGTTGGTGCATGTATGTTTATTAAAATAATTTTACACCACCTACCCTGTAAAACTGCATATGATATCCTATCATTAATAAATTCTATTGTTTTAAGAGCCGAGATAATTCTATTATTTATGAAAAAGCCTGTTCCAAAATTATGATTTTCAGTACCACCATAGAAAAAAGTATAATTTTTAGTTTTACAATTCCCTTCTCCTGGCCACCTAACTTCCTGGACAGCTACTACATCTAATTTATACTTGACTATCTCATTAACTGTACACTGAAATGCCCCAGGCCGGTAAAGGCTCAGAACATTCCAGGTGCCTAATTTAATATTTTTCTTATTCCTAACGTAGATCTTATCCTTAGTCCAGGGACCTCCCAAAGTAGTCCCCACCCGGAGATCCGAACGGGGGACTATTTTACCTCCGGAATATTTTACCTTGGGAACATCCATGGCCTTATATTGCTGATTCTTGACATGGCTTTTTACAGTGCAGAGTTGTCAGCTCTACGCCTAACCCCCAATATGAATGGAGGAACTACTACACAAGACAAACACAAACACATTAGACAGCACAACTACTACACAAGACACACACAAACACTTCACAACTATAACACAATATAAATACAAACACACCACAACTACTACACAAGACAAACACAAACAAATTAATGCTGAATTGGAAAGTAATTTTAATTATGTTTTCGGGCTCGGGCCGGGCTCATGTTTACTTATTATCGGACTCGGGTCGGGTTCGGGTTTCTTTTCCTCGGGCCGGGCCAGACTCGGGCCTTACAATTTAGGCCCGTGCAGACCTCTAGTCTATATAGAGAATAAATTAATATTTAATTGCATTACATATATTTACATATATTTACTTAAAATTGGAAGTAGGAAAAGTAAATCAGATATGTACACACACTCATACACACTTAATTATTATTATTGTCCATACTATCACTTTAAACATTGTTACTAATACGAGGGCAAATCGAAAAGTCCCCGCACGCAACTCCTCTCCAGCCCGTTACAAGTGCCACCACGAAAGCAAGACATACGAACGACGCAGCAGGCCCCTCCCGGAACGGCTCCACTGCAACCCCCGACCCCCCCCCACGGCACGGCGCCGCTGACAGCCGGCAAAGATGGCCAGAGCGCTCAGGAAGTCCACGCCACACGAGCAGCGAAGTGTTTATTGTAGCGAAGTTATTATGGTGCAAAGGACAAACAGCCACAGACATCCACAATGAAATGGAGCCAGTGCATGGGAACAAGTGCACAGAAGTTATTAACCGACAACCATTGACCATAGGAAATGCCAAGTTCAGTGGCAATGTCCTTCAGATGAACACGTCGATCAGCTTTCACCATTTCATCAACATGGGTAATGTTGTCCGGTGTCAGTGAGGAACGAGGTCGGCCCGATCGCTCATTGTCCTCCACATTTTCCCGTCCATTTTCAAACTCCTTGCACGACCACTGCACTAATAAACACTTGTCCCCATACACCGGCTCCACCCCCCGCGGACACCCGCGGCCGCTCGTCCCCCGCACCACAATAAACGAATAACACCTCGCCGCTCATACGGCACGGACTCGCCGAGCAATTTTTGTAAGAAATTAATTTCTCATCCTCTAACACCTGTTAATATTGCAGTATCTGATGAAAGAAATTAATTTATTTTTCAAATAAAGGTTAATTTAAAGAAAAACAAATTCAGTAAAATGTTGATATGTGTTTGTGCACTAAATTATGAATATTTCTCGTGTGTGAGCAGCGTGGAATGGTGGTAGTGGGTCCCAATTCAACATGAAAACATTACGAAGTAAGATTGTATAACGATTTATATGTACATTGTATAATATGTAAGTAACATACCTTTAATTTTCTTTTCAATGAATATCGCTATAGTCCAGACCCCTCAAGCTAAATTTATTAATTCATACATACTCCTACACAAACATACACACGTGTGTGTATGTGTGTGTGTGTGTGTGGTATTAGGGATTTAGCCAATGCAATATTAATTTCAATGGAAATTTAGGGCATATTGCCTTTGCTATATATTCAGAAAAATAAAATATTATTATCATAAAGAAAATGTCATTGTACATTTTTTTAATGTGAAATCTTTCATTCATTAGCTTAATTTTGTTTACGTTTGCTTTTATTTTAGAACGATAATTACCAACCGATACTAACTTCAATGGATATGTGCCCGACCCTGTGGCCGAGTGGTTAGCACATCGCGCTGCGACCCCAAGGGTCCCGGGTTCGAATCCCGGTCGGGCTTGGTTGTTTGTGAATGTCCATTCATCAATTTCATCACTCATCCCCATCTTCGCAAATTAGCCAAGAGGAACAAAACGCGAAGTAAAATAAACTAAATCAAATCAAATCAATTCAATAGATATGTGAATTCTGTGGTATCCTGTAAAACTTCTGTGAATCTGATATGGTAAGTAAATAGTGTTAAAATGATAGACTGTTTAGTGAAAATGCAACTATTTACTATTAGTTGAAAATTATGATATTTATAGCAACAATTGGATTGTTCATGTCAGGATCTCCCTTATACCATTGTTTTATTTTGGGGTTGATTTAGTTTTATGCTTTTTGGTCTTTATGGGTGATCAGCCATTGTTGTCTCGTGCTACAGATGGAATTGGACTTTTAGCCACTCATGTAGTTATATTTCGATATTTCTGAAGCTTTTTGTCTTCCATATTTAGAGATTCGATAAGTATTTATGCAGTCATCCGTGTTACATACATGCGTGGGTTTGTATAAAAGACTGGTGCACCGTGTCCGCAGTTGAAGGAGTCAACTCATCTTCAGTATCTGTTTTTAAGACGCAAGTAAAACATTTTTACTAAGCACAAATAGTTAATACTGTACATTAGTGCAAGTTTACGCTGACACAAAGTGAATACACATAATTTCAGAAAAAAACAACAACGTAAGAGTCAACGTTCAAATTGTTGTCAGGAATATGTGAACACGCACACATGTTGTGTGTCCGTGCGGATAGGTTAGACTTGCAGGTCTCTTATCATCAGGTTTCCCAACAAGAATCCTGTAAACTCCTCTTTCCTCTCCCATTCGTGTCACATGGCCTGCCCACCTAAGTCTTTTTGATTTAATTATTCTAATAATATCTGGACATAAATACAAATTATGTAACCTTCTCCACTCACCTGTCTCCTCATCCCTTTTAGGTCCAAAGATTTTCCTAAGGATCTTATTTTCAAATACTCTCAATTTATGTTCCTCTTTCAATGTAAGGGACCAAGTTTCACACCCATATAATACTAAAGGCGAAATTACTGTTTTGTATATTTTAACTTTTAGTTTCTTAGATATTAAACGAAAAGACACAAGTTTATGAAGAGAGAAGTAACATGCATTTCCTAAATTAAGCCTACTTTTTATTTCCTTTTTAATATAATTTTCATTTGTTTATATTACTCCTAAGTATTTGAATTTGGAAACTGGTTCAAACGAGTTGTTATCAATGGTTAGATTTAAAATAACGGAAATCTCATTTGCAACGGTTGCCGTTTTTCTTTCGCGATCTGTCTCCGTGCATGATCTGGTAGCTCTGCGTGGAACCCGGAGTATCGATCGCATTACGACTTCCTCCGTCGTCACGAAGGCAACAGCCGCATAGCCGAGTATTGATTGCGACCAGAAGTCTCCCAAGACCCACGTCTGAGCAGCAGTACATGCAATCGAGGACATTATGATTCATTCAAAAGAAGGAATTATTAATCAAGGCTGAAACTATTAAAGGAATTGACCAAAAATCAAAGTACTGCCGTTTTGTGAAACCGTGCTGCGTCTTTACAACTTCTCATCTCCATGTTTTTGTTTTTTTTCAGTTTTAAAGGTCGCGATATTGATTTTCGTTGTATTAGCTAGTGCCAGTGTTCTTGTATTGCTACTGCGTTATTTCATTTTAGTGTGTGGTCTCGTTTGTTACAACGGAATAAAGGGGACCGAAGAGGTATTAACCCCCAAAGACGTGGAGGATTAACACAAACTGTCAATTAATGCAAGGGTAAATATTATTAACCCTCTCCGATATGTCTAACACTCGCAATATACGCTAAACACTCGTTTAACCTAATTTGATGGGACCGCGGCCGTTTAAGATAAAGAACATTTTGAATATCTCGAAATATATTTGATTAAATATGGACTGTATATTAATAAAATACAGCTAATATGACACAATATAATAATGTAGCGCACTGTAGATTATTGGTGGATTATGACGTGGATTCGCTTGGGTACGCTCTTAAATATTAATTTTAAGGTTTTTCGTGTTTTTAAAGTTTACTAAAAATCTTTTCGGATAACGAACATTTAATGTATTTTCGATGAATATAGCAAATAGAGGTCGACAGATAAATTCGGTACCTACAAGATCATCTGCTACTAATAGCATTAAGCTTCTTTGATATTTTTTCTGATTGTACTGAAATATTTTCACATCTTTTGGGATGGGGGATTCCAAAGGGTAATCGAGAACTTTTCCCTGGTAGAGGGTTTTTACATTATTGGCATCCAATCAATAGTATCTGGGTTGGATTCGGGCTGAAGCCATTATGAATATTTCATATCTATGTTTCACTGGATCGGTACCAACATTAAACTGCAGGTTTGGATAGTTGGTGATCTTTCCATAACTACTCGTTTTGTCATGCTTTACAACTGCATGCAGGTGAAGATTATTGAAGATTATCCCAATTATTTTAAGTTGTACACTGTGCTGATTGATTTAGAAATATATGTAATGAAAGCACATAAATCACGTTCCTGCACATACCATATTGCGTTCATTTAACTATTTGACCCAACGAAAGCAAAGTGAGAAGTGCCGAAGCGTTGTTAGAGAAAGCAAAGGCATCGATTGTTTCAACGTCATCTGTGCTTTTCTATTGCTTTAAGTCTTTTGGAGTCGCCCATATCTTCTAATGCCGGGACACAAAACAATTGTATTTTTTTAGTAATGTTAATTAATCTCCCTCCAAAGTTAATATCGAATTTAGTGGAATAAAAGTTTTAATTCACTTCTCTGCAGTGTTGACAGTATCCACTTAAAATTTCCCTAAAACAGAATTCTTAGTTATGTGGGCAAATGGATCTGCAAGTAGGGTTCGTGAGATTATTTAGATGTAAAGAGAGTCCAATTTTAACGTGATTTGGTGATTGCATGTATCTTAAGACAGTTACATAATGTTCAAATATAACTGTGTAAAATTGGTCTCATTATCAACTTTCTTCAGTAAGGTCAATCCTTTTGTATGACTAGTTTAAACATAACACAAAATTAAAGTTTCAGAATGTTATATGCGTAGCTACGGAATTGTCAATTTGACATTTCTTTGTTTTGATTCAAGCAGACTTGGAAATATGAAGAACGATATTAATGGTAAATACTCATGGTGTATCTGAAATTTTTGACGGCAGATATAGTCCTGTTAAATTCCTCTATAAAAGTTTTCAGCATTTCTACAGTCGCAGATAAATCTCTCAGTAAAAACAACATTTTCCTTCTTTCCACATCAGTTGCATCTCCTCAACTAGTCCATGCAAAATATGTATATCATGCTTTCACTTTACTATATTGTTGTTCTAAGTTGTGAGTTATATTCATACGCACTTATAATATGGATATACCATATATTCTCTAGTCAGTCATATTCCAGACTAGCCTATGAACACAGTTAGTCAGATCAAATCTGTTAATTAGGCTTCTAGTGTCTTACGTTAACTGTTTTGGATCTAACTATATCCAGATTTAAATCTCTTAAACTTTTTCTGAACTGTGCACAACACACATGGAGAAAACATGCTCATTGTGTGTGTTTCTCTTGTATATTTATTCCATCGTGACCCTACATTTAATCGATTTTATCAGAATCAGCTGTATTAATAAAAATTAGATTCATAACTTTCTTCCATTTGCACATAAGTATCGTCCTTTTTTTATCCTTACATTGTGGAGCTCCCACATTTCAAACCGTTTACTTTGATTTCATATCTTTGTACTTTCCTCTCTTCCAACTTCACGGTTAACCTGACGTCACAAATGAGCGTCTATTTTTTGTGTTTTTCTTATTTTACGTCTTTTTTCTCTCACTTTAGGCTAACCGAAACAATGCAAATGAATGATGATTAGATACAATTGATGAAGCCCATGTTGGGACTCGAACCTTGATTTTCGGTGATGCGACTCTTTGTATAGTAGGCTACTTAATTTAGTTCAAACTTGGAATCGCAATTGACTATCAAAGTTACATAGTTCCATTTTAAAAACTTACTATACTTAAAATGCTTTTCAAATGTTAAACTTGGAAAATTTCAAACTGTATATAGAATATCGTAATATCGTTAACTTTTTCATTGGAAATATCTTTATACTTGGGGAAAATGGCCACACAACCTGAAACATTGCAATAATAAAAAAAACTTTTCGACCGATATTACTGTGGAATCCATAGTTGTTGGGGTCGCTAAGATGAATAGTGGCAATCCCAATGCCGTTCAACTCCAAGACACCCCTGACACCCATAGGTGTGGGAAGGTGGTGACATGTAATAAGAATGATATTAGTGTGGAATCCATAGTTTTCGGGGTCGCTAAGAGGAATAGTGACACTCCCAATGCCATTCAACTCCAAGACACCCCTGGTACCCCTAGGTGTGGGAACGGGGTGACATGTAAAACGACCGATATTAGTCTGTAATCCATAGTTTTCGGGGCCGCTGAGATGAATAGTGACACTCCCAATGCCGTTCAACTCCAAGTTCATTGTACACTATAGTTAGAATTCATTATATTCCTGTCTAATAGAAGATTGGGATAAATAAATACCCGGGCAACGCCGGGCAATCGGCTAGTATATGTATAAATCCGCACAAATCAGACAGCCGTGACTCTATGCATCCCGCAAAACGATAATGTTTTTCGGGTTGTCTAGAATTCAGGCTGATATGAATTGGTGCTGCTGTGACAGGGATTTGAAACTTCACATGTTTTTTTTCTCCGAAATCACTTCTTAGCCGCATTCCTTGGTCAGCTACCAAGGGCGTTCGCAAGGGAACCCAGAAGGGAGACTCCCCCCCCCACTGAGGTATCTGGGAAGTTCATGTAATTTGAATGGTGAATTTGTAGCAATAATTTATAACATATAATATTGTTTTCTGCGATTTACAGGCTGTAAGTTAAGGCAATTAATTGCCAGAACAAATAAATAACGATAGAACATTTGTACCAGATATATTGGAATAATGTTGACTGCTGTAACAAGAGTTGTGCGAGACGAAAAATATTTAGCAGAGATAGGATTGTGAAATGACGTTTTATAATCCCGACATTGGGGACTGAAAAAAATCGGCGTTTCCTGACTAGGTCGAAACATTTTCGAAACGTCGTGAAAACCTCGAATTCTACACACTATGTTCCCCTGAAGTGGTTGTTTTTGCACTTCTAGAATAAGAAGTGTGAGAAATTTGAGGCACTTAGTGCAAACAATACCAAGAATTAGCCACTATTAAATACGATCCTTTGGAACTTCTCGACGGTTCATTATCCCAAAAAGTCGTGAAATCATTTCCTCTTGAAGTCGGGATCTGACCTTGACAATTCACAGACCGTCATTTTGAATTACTTTTTAGTTATTATTTTTTACACTACCGTTCTGCACGTAAAAACATGGATCAGAGGTACCATGAAGGAGAGCAGATCAAGTGGTCTCAGTGCATCGTGAAAAAGTACAAAAAGACAAAGAATTATTCATAAAAAATTTATAAATATTTATGGAAAGGAATCAAGAGGAATCCAGTTTCTATTTAAAGAGTGGACTCAAGTCTGAACTTGTCAGCAACGTGAAAATATTTTGAATTCAATTACAACTTTATGATTTGTAAAATAATAATAATAATGATAAACGGTAAAATATAAATTTCTAGGAGTGTAGAACAAGATGTGAAATCTTACTCTGCCCTCCTTAGAAAAAATCCTGCGGTTATTTTAGTGGTATAAATATGCTGCGACCCATAATTGATTTGCAGTAAGATTGACCGACTAACAAGTCCATTTATTGTGCCCTTTCCAACAATCGGATGCAGAGGGTTTGAAATGTTCTTATGAATCATCTGGAACTTCGAGCATGAAGGTTTTTTGTGGTTGGCAGTCTTCAATCTTTTATGCGAGAGCGGCGGCGGTGTAGTTGGTAGGGTGTCTTGACTGCCGGGGTGGTTGACCTCAGGTCGGAATTTTTTCCGACAATATCCCTGCATTAAGAGACTTTGCAATTCACATACCCTCTAATAATGACTAGATTATGTTAAAGTGGCAGTGTCACCTTTTTTTACCAGTCATTACATTACATATATAATTAATAAATGCAATAATTTCATTTAAATTTACTTCCCTCTATTCAACCCAACCTACATGAATTCTTCTTCTTAAAGTATAAGCATTGAATTTAACATGGCTAGGTTAGTGTTTTACGTACTTATTTAGTCACCATGTAAGTTTTTACAATGGGAGGTTAGAAATTTCTCAAAATTATCGACTGGAAATTTGCATTACCTTATATAACAGCAAAGCAATTCGAATTTAATTCACTAAATATATCAAAAATATAAATACAACGTATAAAATTAATATGGGTCTAGTTTTAGTGAATCTTTTTCGAAATATGGCTTTCTTGGCTTCACATTAAATGTACAGTACACTTGCTTTTCTCTTCATTTAGGACATTGTTTATTTGCGAAACGTACGAGAACATAACTTCCAATGCGCACGAGTAATTAATTAGCTTACTTTTATTCATGTGCACGTGCGTGTCGGAGAAAGCTCCAGAAAATATCCGCAAACACCATTTGTCTTAACCGCTACGTGGGTTGCGTGTTAGACACACCCAAACTTTCGGTTCAAGATTCATGTCGCGTCCCAAATCACGAATGTTTTGCATGCACGTCGTCTAAAACTACGCCCTCAAATTATAATGAAACTGCACAAAAGTATTTAGCTGCCGAGGCCATTTGCGTTACTGGTAATTGCATGATCTAGCCGAGATTTCTTCAGTTTCCAGAAAGAGTCAGGATGCATTTAGTGTGTCCGAGTGTGCCAGATGAACGAGCACCAAATGGATAGAACTGGCTCCATCCGCCGAGACTGAGAAGATACATGGCAGGAAAGGGGAAAGGGGGGGGGAGATAAGTGAAAGAGCTGTCCTTTCCAGCTTGTTTTTCAGATGCCGGGCTTTTTCATTATGTCTGGACACAATTCTACTAATTAGTGCAAGATGGTGCGGACATATTGAGGCAGACAAGATCTGTAGCAAGATAAAGATGCGGACCCACGTAATTAATGGCTCCCAGACCAGCTTCATCAAGTAAGATGCTCCTTACACACACAAGTGGAGAGAAGCGAGTCCTCAATGAGTTAGAGCCGTGTCTAGAACATGACAAACATATGTAGAAACAATACAAAGAAATCACATAAAAATCTCAAAATGTTTACGACCTGGTCCAGACTTTTATATTTCCTTCTTTCCGGTCATCACTTAAATACCAGACTTTGCTTACTACTATTCATATATTGATTATATTATTGTGATGTACCTGGTTGTCAAATCGTGCTCATCACTTAAATAAATATTATTATTATTATTATTCCATGTAGTACTTTGTATTGTTTGTATCCGACACGACTCTTTAATCCCGCATTTTACGTTACGTTCTTACTTATACGATTTTACACATCCTGCACACACACACACACACACACATATACGTATATATGTATGCATGTATGTATGTATATATATATATATATATATATATATAGTTTTTTGTGGTAGTATGTGTGAGTCTAGATTATATGTAGGAGATAAAATTCAAATGAATTTGTATGTAATTACGATGTATTCCTTACAAATATATGGTAAATATATTACACAGCCCTGCATTTTGGGGGAAAAAATCGGATGATTTCAAAACAATAGGTGATTCTGGAAGTATTTTGAATGCTGAAGACGGAAATGACATCCATTTTTTCCCATCACGTCAGGATTTTTAACAATTTCACAATCAAAATTCTTATATTCGCTATTAAATTATGCCTATTACAGAAGGCAACGAAATAAATTTAAGCGAGGGAAATTTCGGTTGTTTACAAACCAATAGATGATTCCGGAAGTATTTTGATTGCTCATCACGTACATGACATCCATTTTCCCCCATGACGTCAGGATTTTTCACAATTTCACAATCAAAATTCTCATATTCACCATTCCATTATACCTATTACAGAACGCAACAAAATAAATTTAAGGATGGGAAATTTCGGTTGTTTACAAACCGAAATAGTTTGAATGCTGATGACGAATATGACACATTTCTTCCCATCACGTCCGGATTCTTCCCTAGATGAGGATTTTTCTCCACATCATTAACTTCCGTCAACCCACTACACGATACCATTGAGTTTTGGACATTTTGTGAATTAAACGTTTATGAGGTATTTCGAAAATGGAACTTATGTAATTAATGTTTATATTTGTCATGTCAATGTGTCTTGTGCAGACAGAAGGTGAATGAAATGCTTACTATTCTATGCATTTGTAGTTCAAAATTGGAGAAATCTAGAAAAAAAAAGAAAATCTAGAAAAGCAATATTTTACCACCATGTAAACAGATTCATCTATTGAGTAAATAATAGAACTACACATTTTATTGTGAAACTAAGGCAGTTAATATATTGCTGTTTTCTGAAAAAAAAACTAGATGTGATGGGTAAAAATGGATTTCTTTTTTGGAAAAGCATGCTGAAATTATTCAGGGACAACAGTCATCTGCGAGTCATCCGAACCCATGCAGGCCGGTGTTATCTTTAGCAACTGAAAAAATATGTCAATATTTCTATATGCACAAAGAAACACACAATATACATATACGTCTGTGTGTGTATTTTGCAGTTATTACTTACCATATATTCGTAACGCGAATACATCATAATAATGTGTAAAATCATTTAATCTTTGTCTAGCTCATTTATGTGGAAATTCAGAACAATGTAAATATGATGCAGTAAAGATGGAAGAAACGTAGAAAAAGTTTCAGGCCATATTCATCAGTTGGTATATTGTTAAATTGTCTGGAACTCATTCTCTTTGTTGGAATTTTGAGTGCTAACGACACTCTTTACGTTACTTCTGAAAGTAAGATTAAGTTTATTTTTATATTAAGTCGATACTAAGAGTGGAAGACAATATCCTGATCTCATTCGCTACTTTTCCAGTAAATCAGTTTACTTTAATGCAACATGTTCTCTGAAGCACGATTTATGTTTGACGATTTCAGAAAAAAAAACATATGAAGTGGAATATAAGTTACCATAAAAGTACAGAGGAAATACTTAGAATAGAACTTTCTTATTTATGTTGTGTGATATTTACCTGTTTTATACAAATAATGTATACATTATGTTACCATTGTATTGTATGTTTTGGGAGCGTACTGTTTTCATATTTAATGCAGTATGTTGTGTAGGAATGATATGCATGGCAGTGGTTCTCTTCTCTGCCAACGTTAAATCATAATTATACTGACTGATACCTTTTAACATCATGTCGAAATACAAAACGTTTTGCATGAAATATAGAACACTTACGTTTGAAAATACACAAGCCGCATTCGTACACCAAAATATGAGGTGTAAAAAAGTAGCATTGCTCTAGATTGTCACAACTAGCTCCACAGTTTTATGTGTATATCATGATGATTTCTCACTCTTCTTCCGTGTTCACCATGCGAAGCAATTATGTGTTTAGGTGATGAATGAATAGAATTGGAAACTTGGTCTTTTCACTGTTTAGTGGAATGCAGTTGCATGTACAGTCATCAGCAATAAAAGTGGGACACCTAGATCCCTGAAATGCGTTGTGTGTATTGCGTAACCCTACGGTGAACGAACTTTATTCAGAATTTTCAGTAGCAAGTTCTGTCCTCGCTGTAGAGTTGGACTGTACATACAAGGCTTGATTAATGTATTTATGGATAATAACACTATTTTCTACCTTGTAACCTCTATGACTTTAGTATTATGTGTGCAAAAGCTATGTCACGTACAGTACATATGTATACACCAAGTGGTCATGTCGTCGTCTTGTAATCAAGAGGTCTTGGGTTCGATATCTGTTGTTCGGATCCCACTTTAAACTATGGGCCAAGTCCCATTAGTCTGTGTATGCATAAAGTGTACTTGAAACTCAAACTTAGGTCATGTATCAGTTTTTCGTGTTGTGTAAAAATATCGTGTAATGCGACCTAACGAATTAAAAGTTGTAATGGGGAAGTGTGTTCTATTGCAAGTACATAAACGAACACTACCAACTTTTATTCATGCTCTAAGTTACTTCCGTGCATAGGGCAGTTCACACTTTATTGGTGGGAAGAGAAAGGATGCCTGGTAAAGTTCTACGAAATGAGGTATACTTTTTTCTCTATATACTCTTCTGCAATGTTCTGAACAGCATCTACGCATGCATTCTGATAACAAGACCGACGGAATTATTTTTTTTTAATGCACCGCTAGTATTTATATACGTATAACACCCAAGGCTACTCAATACAACGGATGCAACACCAAGTCTAGCAACAATAAACACTACACTACACAAATAAAGACTCACTTTATTGTTTCAGAAAACATTGTAAAAATTGCTTCTGAAAATATCACATCTGATTCTAGGAAAATATGAAGGATAGGGAATGGGTTGATGATATCACGCTTACGTCAGTCTTAAGGTGAAGCTACTTGCGTCTAGGATGAACGAACATGTCTCTCAACAACGACACAACATCGAGATATCTTACGTGACGTGTCTCAAAGCGCCATGATACTGTTAGTCCTATCCGTTGCGCTCTCTACGTCGCCGCCGGCGCAAGATTTGAATCTCATTCTAGAATCGTCTCCAACCTCCACCGCCCTATGACACAGAACGAGCACGACGCACGATACGACGAAAAGACACGAGGGAATTATGGAAGCGATCAGGAACTGGCTGTAGGTTTCGTTCAGGTCGAAACGGGCCACCACGAACTCCGGATCTAACTCCGAGAAGAAGCAAGGGAAGCGCGCCCTGGCGTTGTGATCCGACCCGTCGCGGCCGTACTCCTTGAAGAACTCCATGCACTCGCCCCTGAGCGTGTTGACGCAACCTTCCAGGTTGATCTGCAGCTTGGATTCGTTGGCGATGATGAGCTGGCTCTCGAGGGGCGTTACCTCCCCGGTTTCATCCAGCTGGCGTCCGTTCGTGTAGCTGAGGTTGCTGAGAAAGGTGAAGTTCGTCTGCTCGTTGAGGACGTTCCTCCCCAGCAGGGTTCCGTTGATGCAGTCGTAGCCCACGATTCCCCTGCTCGTGTTGTGTACCGTGTGGCACGACGTCATCAGGATGTCCTGGTCGTCAGTCCATACCTCTCTCTCCTCGTCGAAGAGCGTGGCTTTCCTGCACTGCGAGAGGAACACCTTGTCCCCACTTAGAATTATCACGTTCTTGTTCCACGTGGGAATGTCCACGCACCTCCTCTCGCAGTAGTACGGCGGCTTGATCTTGTGACACACGCCGTTCGTGCAGTCGAACAACCCCCCGATCTTCATGCAGTTTATCTTCCCTTTCTTTCCGTTGCACTTGACGGTCTCTACGATGCTCCTGTACATGCACTCGAAGATGTCGGTTATGTTGATGCACTTCCCGTCCGTGCAGTTGAACGTGCCGGTGAGGTTCTTGCACTCCTCCAAGATGCACGTGTACTTTCTCGCCTTGTCCTTGTCGATGCCGTAACACGTCTTTTCCGCACTCGTGGTGCAGTTGTGGAAAATGAGATTGGTGCCGTTCTGCCTCAGGGTGACGTAAATCTGGGTGCACGCACCGGAACTCTTGCTGAGGCACCACTCCCCGCAAGACGCCCACAAGCAGTTCTCCACCGTGAGGTTCCTCGTCGTGGTGCACATCATCGGCGTCTCGTTTATCCCGGACTGAAACGCCCGGAGGGAGGGCATGTATATGGCCACGGACAGGTACACAAAGGCCACGCAACTCAACACGGCCGTCATTTGACAGATGCAGATCGTGCCGCAGATTCGATTGTCCTGAGGCGGGACCAGCTGCTCCTCTGTTTGTTTCGGCATCTTGAACCTTCCCTCGCCCCCCCTTTAGACGCCGGAAGACATCTGTTGAACGCCGAGACGTCCCAGCATCCCGAACACGCACCAAGGTACCGACATGCGTCCTACTTCCTGTGTTTACGCGGAGGCTGGAAACGATCCGTGCACGTCACTTGGAAAATCGGCGAGGATCATTCGGCGGGAACAGCACGACGACCGCACGTGCGATGAGAGGGGAGGGCGGGGTCGTTAAACGCAGAGCACTTGGGGTTTTACACACCAGAATTTCGGGTCACAAAACATTGATGCTGCCGCTGGATGCTCCCCTGCCGCCGAGCCTGGATCCATGGGGGTTGACGGAGATGGTCATCGAACGCCGACTCTCTGCCGCTCTGCGCATCGACTTCTCCGCCGAATCAATACCGTGCGGGCTGCTTCTATTTAGGAGAGAGAATTTCGGCCGCTGAATTCTGGGAACGTAGACTGCTTCAAAAGCCACGAGGGGTGATAGGTCAAAGGGCGTGGGCAGGGACAGCGCGAGGGGGTAAAAAATCTTACGGCTAACGCCATGGGGAACCACTAGCTGTGATTTTAGTTACGCGACAATAAAAATGTTAACTTATCATGCTGAAACTTATATATGCGTTTCTAATGTTTACGTATTTGCCCTGTTTCTTCACTCTTTGTGCCAGACTTAACCAACTCGTCTCATTTCTAAATACTGTGGCCGTAAGACATATAATTCTGCACACTAAGCAAGGACAAATCTCTGTCATTACATTGCAGTTTTCTGATTATAAACATGTGCAATTTTGACTAAAAGCTTTTAAAAGTTGAGGAGATTTGATTTTGAAGTAATATGTACGTACATACTAGCTCCTCCTTTAAACGTTACGTATTTGTTTTGAAATTGTTAGGAAGTTCGCTAGTTTCGAGTACCGGATTGTATTATACTTATTCGAACCTGCATTTTTTACGGAAATGTTTAATGTTTTAATGTCATAGTTAGTGAAATTTAATTGGTCTGCATAACATTGATCAGTTCCATGCCTCTTTTTCAAAATGTTTGCATATTATATGAGACACTTTAATTTTTTATATTCACTATTTGTCAAAATCATTTCGTTAATATCTACTATATATTTTAGTTTCTTGCAAGTTACGTTTAATTCGCAAGAACGTAAGTAGCTTTACGTATCTTTTTCTAAAGAGTAATTTATACGTTAAAAATCCATACGTATTTTCCCGTACCAAGGGAGAAGTTAATAGTGCACATGATTGCCAGATTAAAGGTTTGGAATGATTTATGTGCTAAGTGGAAAACGCTGATTGCTTCAGTTTCAAATCGGGTGCTTGTAGATATTTAAGTTGGCCTGTTCTTAAGGGAATTATGTCAAAGTCCAAGTTCTTGTATTTACGTATTCCTTGTGTTGTAGAATTATTATTCTAGTTTGTTATTACAAGCATTTAAACACGCTTTTTTTATGTAATGTTTCGGGAGAACATATGAAGGGAACGTGTATTCTCCCGAAACATTACACAAAAAACGCGTTTAAATGCCTGTAACTACCGAAAAACCAGAAGAGTTCATAAACTTGGTTTCAAATCCAAAATACCCATTTGCTACGCTTTGTGAGTGTAGAAACTCTTACAAGAAACGAAATTTTCTGCAAAAAATATTCAGTTCTCAGATATTTAACTTAAAACAAGGCAGACATGTTTCTTAAAAGTAAACTAAAAATTATTTTTCATTGTACGCAATTGTATGAACATAAAGTTGAAAATGTCACTGAAATTAACGGCGATAATAGTGTCACTTCGAAGCATTGTAAAAAGCGGTAAAACACTTTTCTAACATCTTCTTAAATTTTGTTATACGTTTACACCTTAAAGGAGTGAATAAAGCGGTGATCTTAGGGTAAGTTTTATTATTTCATTTCAAAGGCATTACTTGCTCAATTTAGCAGTAGCAGTAGACGATTATAACACCATTAAGCCTTGTTTCCATGATTATGAAAAACTAAATATGCTGACCAAGGCAGTAATTTATTTTATTAAAAACATAAACTAAACGTAACGTTTCAACCTTCTAGCAGGGTCTTTATCAGACTCTGTATCACGTACAAAAGTAACAACATACACAACAAGGGCATTATATATACACAAACATTACTCCCTCCAGACTATTAGAAAGTTGTTAGGAACTTTCTAGCAGGTGGCTTTCACTTGCCAACTGTACTTTCACCTAAAAGGCTAAACATAACTACTTTCATATAGAATGTGGTTGGACATTTTATCTCGTGCTCTTTTTCCTTCATTTCTCTCCCTTCTCCTCTCCTCTTTCTCTCTTGTCCTTTCCACTCTTTCTAACACCTTCTTCCATTCTTTGTTTAACTTCAGTCCCCCATTCCAGTTCATTATGTCTTCTTCACCTTTCTTCTCTATTTCATTGGCTTCCTTCCATTTTCTCACTAGCATTCTCTTCTCCCTTCCTATCTGCTTAGCCTCATCCCACTCTATGTCATGTCCTGTTTCTCTCGTGTGTTTAAATATTGCATTTCTCCCTCTCTTAAGTCGTGCATCATCCCTATGTTGTTTCAACTTGTCTTTCAGCCTTTTTTTCGTTTCTCCTATGTACACACTCTGACATTCTTTACATTTCACTTCGTAGATAATCCCTTCCTCTTCCTCTTCTCTGTTCTCCTTTTTCTTGTTTGCATTCTTCGCTATTCCTAAGATGCTTCTCCCTCCCTTCCTGTAAGTTTTAATTCCCGCTTTCCTAAGCACATTGCATATCTTTTCTGTGGTCTTCCCCATACTCCTTATTCCAAACCTTCTCTCCTCTTTTTCTTTCTCTTCCAATTCTCCCCTGCCCGTTTTCTTACATCTTCTATTTATGTCCAGGCTATCCTGCTTCTCATAGCCATTCTTTTCCAGCTGTTTCCATAGACTATTTATTTTGCCTTCTTTTTCACATTCTTTCATGCATATTTTCTTGATTCTGTCCTCCATATTCTTTATAAAATTTATTTTTGTCACCTCACTTACATCACTTCTTTTGTGGCAGAATACCCCTGCTGCACACTTCTTCTGATGCCAAGCTGTTTCAATTTCTTGTCCTCTCTTCCTTTTCATCAATATATCTAGGTAGCTTAATTTGTCTTCTTCTATTTCAAGTTCCAATAATATCCCGCTTTCTTCATCTTGTATTTCTTTGGCAAAAATGTCGAGCTGCCTCTTCGTTCCCTTCCATATGCCAAAACAATCGTCCACATATCTGCAAAACAGAATTATTTTGTCACGTCCTTTTTCTATCACTTTCTTTTCCCATTCATTCATAACCAATTCAGCCAATGCTGGGCTTAGACTAGAACCTATATTTAGTCCTTCACTCATTAACAACATTTTTGCCAAAGAAATACAAGATGAAGAAAGAGCGATATTATTGGAACATGAAATAGAAGAAGAAGACAAATTAAGCTACCTAGATATATTGATGAAAAGGAAGAGAGGACAAGAAATTGAAACCGCTTGGCATCAGAAGAAGTGTGCAGCAGGGGTATTCTGTCACAAAAGAAGTGATGTAAGTGAGGTGACAAAAATAAATTTCATAAAGAATATGGAGGACAGAATAACGAAAATATGCACGAAGGAGTGTGAAAAAGAAGGCAAAATAAATAGCCTATGGAAACAGCTGGAAAAGAATGACTATGAGAAGCAGGATAGACTGGTCATAAATAGAAGAAGTAAGAAAACGGGCAGGGGAGAATTGGAAGAGAAAGAAAAAGAGGAGAGAAGGTTTGGAATAAGGAGTACGGGGAAGACCACAGAAAAGATATGCAATGTGCTTAGGAAAGCGGGAATTAAAACTTACAGGAAGGGAGGGAGAAGCATCGTAGGAATAGCGAAGAATGCAAACAAGAAAAAGGAGGACAGAGAAGAGGAAGAGGAAGGGATTATCTACGAAATGAAATGTAAAGAATGTCAGAGTGTGTACATAGGAGAAACGAAAAAAAGGCTGAAAGATAGGTTGAAACAACATAGGGATGATGTACGACTTAAGAGAGGGAGAAATGCAGTATTTAAAGACACAAGAGAAACACGACATGACATTGAGTGGGATGAGGCTAAGCAGATAGGAAGGGAGAAGAGAATGCTAGTGAGAAAATGGAAGGAAGCCAAGGAAATAGAGAAGAAAGGTGAAGAAGACATAATGAACTGGAATGGGGAACTTAAGTTAAACAAAGAATGGAAGATGGTGTTAGAAAGAGTGGAAAGGACAAGAGAGAAAGAGGAGAGGAGAAGGGAGAAAAATGAAGGAAAAAGAGCGTGAGATAAAAAGTCCAACCACATTCTATATGAAAGTAGTTATGTTTAGCCTTTTAGGTGAAAGTACAGTTGGCAAGTGAAAGCCACCTGCTAGAAAGTTCCTAACAACTTTCTAAAGTCTGGAGGGAGTAATGTTTGTGTATATATAATGCCCTTGTTGTGTATCTTGTTACTTTTGTACTTGATACAGAGTCTGATGAAGACCTTGCTAGAAGGTTGAAACGTTACATTTAGTTTATGTTTTTAATAAAATAAATTACTGCCTTGGTCAGAATATTTAGTTTTTCAGTAGACGATGTTTATGAGAGCAACGAGCGAGCGGGTGCCCTCTAAAGCTAAGGGGTGTAAGGGGTGATATTTTGTGAAGCCACCCAAAAGTCAATCTCACTTCCACGTGGTAAATCCCGGTAACTACTCATACAACGAGGCTCTTGTGTGGATGAAAATAACGGTGAAACAGTATATAGAACTGGTTCCGTGAGGATTCCCTGCTTCTGAAACGACATTGAAGCTTCACACAGGGTAAAGTCGGCGTCAAAGTGTCAAGAGGGGAGTTTAGAGTTGTAAAAGTTATCACAAACAACTGAGCCAACAATAAACAAAACAACCAGCGCATACAAACGAGACACTGTTCCAAAACCTACAGCGTTGTTTCGTGCATGTTTCTACCTATCTCCCCTATTATGCGTGTGGATTTGCTCTCTCGAGCTAGTCTCGTTTTCCATCCTAGCACCTATTCTCCCTCGAATGAAATTTCCTGGCGACACATTTGTCTGAACATAGCTCAACACAATCAAAGTCCAACAGAAATCTAAAGATGGCTGCAAAACATCCACTTGTGAGATATTTCTTAAGAGCCGATCCATATGTCACGGATTTTACATTGTCCCTCCATTTCTTAACTGTAATGTTAGTGTGGCCTACTTTTGTTTCAGAAGCAGAAATAGTAAATCAATATCCTGCGGACAAACTCACGTGAACTGAAACAAAACCTTGTTAGAGAAATTGATGGAAATATGCTGTCACGTGTGGTCTTTGTTGGTGGAAAGCAACGCTCTGGTGCAGTAACATGTTTAAATAACGAAGTAAATCCTCAACGTTTTTACTTTTGAAAACATTGTTAAATTCAAAATTGAAAAACAAAAAATCCTGCGTCACGGGTGTTACGAATGATCTACAAATTAAGTTAAATACCAAGTAAACATGCTAAAAACAGAATTGAACTATCAAAGTCGTTGGATTCATACAATTTGATATCTTTAAAGGTGTTTAACTAAATGAACCTGGTTAATTAAGAAAAAACTTTTCCACCTAATATTCCCAAGCTTTGTGGATTTCCTCATAATAGTATTAAGCAGAATATCTTCTGCAGGAATAAAAGTACTTCATTTGGGCACCCTATATCATCCTAGAGACTACATTCTTGTAGTACATTGCTTACACCGTGCTCACAGTACGTATCACTAGAATGTCTGCATTTGTACCCGCAAGCCACGTCATAACCAGGTTATCGATATTCGATAGCATAAAACGTGTAATGACTGGCATTTTACGAACCTCTGCGGATTTCATGACGTTGCCGCATTTCCAAGGCAAGCTACGAGAAACAGTGGAATTCGTGGAGCATATAAGTTTCCGTTGAAAACTCATTAGTTCCTGGTTATCACGCTTTAATTAACTAAATATGCACACGCTTATATTTTGAACCTAACCAATGAGCACATATTTCACACCTGACAGCGTTCATTTGTCTCAGCTCAATCATATAAAAAACCCTGCCAGAGGTCCCGGGTTTGAATCCTGGCCTAGTCATGGGTGTTCCTTGTGAGTGTTCCTTCAGGAACTTCATCATATCACTCATCCTCTGTGGCAGAAAGGCGAAGTTAAATAAACCAAATCAATCAATCAACCAAATAAAAAAACCCGGAGAAAACAACACCCCATCCAACCATGGAAGGGCCAAATGACACCATTTTTGGGAGGTGCTTAGGCAGTGTAAAAACATGTAATTGTAGTCATGTCGTAATTACAAATAAATATGATGCAAGTACTGTTGTAATTTATGTATTTTATGTACTATCTTGCAAATTACGGATGCTGAGGATGGATGATGCTCTGATAAAATGAGCGAGATAACAGCGGCTAAGAAATATTCATGTCTGAATTTGAATTCGAACCAGTGCAGTATTATTCTAACCTCCACACTACGGAGGCTGTGTGGCAGAAATCTTCCCTAATTTTACTTGAGCACTGAGATGCTATAAAAGAGATTAAACAGAGAAATAGAAGAACCGATGATTCGTTCCTTGTCAGCAGAGCTCTGAAGTTGATGAGAAGTCATCTTCTTTTATCTCTGAGGACTATGGTAAACAAAGTAGCAGTCAGTCGGAACAAGAAATGTTTTTATTGTGCATTTTCTAAGCATTTTGGGAGGCTTTATTGGTCATTTTTCAGTATTTTTGCAGGTTTTTGTTGCATTTATATTCTTTTTGTAAGTTTTGTTATTGCATTTTGCTACTTCCCAGAACAAGAGAGACAGAGAAAGAAGGGAGGGAAAGAGGGGAGGTAAGGAGAGAGAGACAGAGAGAGAGGAGAGAAAGAGAACAGGCGTCTCTTGGCGCCTGGTCACAGATAACTACAAAGATAAGAAAGAATCTATGAATTAACATTAACAGCAGCTGCAAATAGTATTTGAAACTATCAAACATCCAGATGCGTTGAATTATTCAATTACGTGACAATTTTTTAATGAAGAACTCAAGCTTCTGGGGGGATGTCCCCGATGAGGGGTCAAAATTTAGATTTTTCAAAATATGTATTTTCTTGAAGTACATAACTTCCTCGTTACACCCTGTAAATTTTATGAATGAATGAAAAGTCTAAGGGACGAAAACTTTACTTTATATGTGTGAAGATGTTAGATTTTTTAAAGAAATAGTTAAGTTTAATTTCCCGCTCTGAGATCAGCTCTTGCTTCGTTCTTTCCTTACAGGATAGTTTCTACGAAAGTGGCATTTTTCTTCGTTCATGCAGGGATTGTTGATATCATGAATGACGATGTGAAATGTAGGACTGATATTTGTGTAAGTGTAGATGGAACATGGATGAAAAGAGGCCACACTTCCTTATATGGAGTAACGTCTGTTATAACATAGACACAGGGTAGGTTTTAGATATGCAGTGCATGTCCAAATATTGTCATGCTTGTTCTACTAAACCAAAACTGGATAATGAAGATGCAGAATGGAAGGAAAACCATTAATCATCATGTTCAAAGAATTACGGTGGATCGAGTGGAGGTATGGAAGTTGCGGCTGTGAAGATGATTTTCAACCATTCAGAGAAGAAATTTGGTGTACGGTATACACAATATGTTGGTGATGGTGACTCCAGTGCATTCAAGTCAATGGCTGAGAGCAAACCATATAGTGATGAGTAGGGCTCGGAACTTGAGGAAAAATCCTCTTTTTTCCTAGTGTCCGAAAACGAGGGGCAACATAATATATGTTCATTTTGGGTCATTGTAGGCCAGAAGAAAGTGGGTTTTATTTATCCTTTTCTGGAGTTTTTTGGCTTATTGGTCCTTTTTTAGCCTTTTTTTTTTGGATCTTAACGGCTTTTATTTTGTAACTTCACCTTCTTTCGACTACGTTTTCACTGCCCATTCTCAATTCGAATCATCATCAGTTCATCACCTCTTAAACATCCTTTCTGTAGTAAAGAAATAAAAAAAAAAGAAAGAAATATATTTGAACCATCCCTGAAACGAGATAAAAACATTTTTGGACTGAAAGAAGATGCATTTCATTCATATAGTTTTTTCGCACTGTGTGTTCCATACCACCAGAATTTTGTATTTTTTTATTCTTTAAATATGTAATTAAAACTGAAGTTATTAATTAATTTGGATCACATTTATACGTCCTTTTTTCCGTTTTTAGGTCCTTTTTTTATTTTTAGATCTTTTTATAGGTCTTTTTTTGGCAATTTATTCCGAGTCCTAGTGATGAGTGTGAAATAGTAAAACTAGAATGTATTGGTCATGTGCAGAAGATAATGGGTGGCAGACTAAGACGTCTACTCAAAGAAAACAAAGGACTGAAACTTGAAGATGGAAAACCACTTGGTGGTGAGGGTAGACTTACAGGAAAGGAAATCGATTCCCTACAGGTATATTATGGGAAAGCCATAAGGGAAAACTTGCATGATCTTGAAGAAATGCGAAAGGCTGGGTGGGCAAGTTATCAACCGACAACATACCAACACATATGCTGTGTCCAAAAGGAGAGAATTCATGGTGTGGCTACAACAGAAGCAGAATTACAGGGGAGCATTACGAACACAAACATTCCTTACCAGAAACAGTAATGAATCATAGCCCACATTTAGAGCACTTGCTGACCAACAGATTCTCAAGAAATGTCTTCACGGCAAGACTCAGAATCCAAACAAAAGTTTCAATAGCATGATTTGGTAACGCTGCCCAAAAACCTCGTTTGCTGGTACAAGAGTGGTACATATAGCTGCATATGATACCTTGTGTTTTAATAGTGGTTGTTCGATCAGGTGTGAGATTTTGAAGAAGTTAAGACTGATACCAGGTGAATACACAGAAGCAATTTTTAGGGACATTGATCTAAAACGTGTTGCAAAAGCAGATTTATCAACAGAAAGACTCACAAAAGACCAAAGAAAAAGGAAAAGAAAGATGAGGAAGACACACAAGGCAATGAACAATATGGATATGGTGCATTCTAGGTGCTCCGAATAGCAGATAATTTGTAAACATTCTGCAAATCTTTATATGAGTTAATCTCAGCAGTACATTTTTTGACATATATGTACTTTTTTCTCAGACACCTTGAGGTCCATTGTTCTGATATTTGGTGTGGTATGAGTACTAATGTTAACAATGTTTGTGAACTAGAATTATTTTGATAACCTAATATTTAACATGTGATTATGATAATTAATTGTTCTTCTGATATGTATTTTAGAAGTACGTAAAATACAGCACATTATCTCAAACCACACACTTAAGCTTTTGCATTAGTTTTAGTTCATAAAAAAGAGAATATTGTTGTAAACAAAACCTGCAATTTTGATTGAAATCTATTTAGCCGTTTCCGAAAAAGAAGTACAAATATTTTTTAGAGTTCTTATATTTTTCAACGGTGCGTAATGCGGGTTGCATGAACCGCAGCTACACGCCACTCAACTGAAGCAGTTTATGCAATCATATATAGCTACAGAAAAAGTGTCGAAGATATAGATGTAATAACATCTGAGAAATTGAATTTTGTTGGATATGCCTCTATCTCAGGTACATCCCCCCTTAACATCTAACTATATAAGCCACTCTTAAAAATAATATTAAGGTCATTTTTGAGAATTTTAATTCCGAGTCCTAATCATCAGATATTATTACATTTCTATTAGTACATTAAAAATTGAATGGAATTGGATGAATCATAACATGAGAGGGCGTGAGACTCGAGCGAAGATCCCACGTTTTGCACACAAACTAACGTTTGTTCTTTAAATTATCGTGGATCAAGTTTCATCTTCATAGAATAAAGCAAGCAAAATAGGCCATTCTTCTGATTGGCTCTTATTGAATGTCTCCATCTAATTGGATGAAATGTAGTGAAAATTTTCTTGCAGTGAAAATTTATCTAGAGCAAATAAAATGTTCTTTTGGAAACTACACACTACACCGAAAACTCGATAAATAAGTGGATTATTATAAGTTTCATATATTTTCAAAACATTATTGTATCTTTAACCACAATCAGATCTCTCTTATCAAGTGTTCCATTCAGGGATTTGTCGGCAATCATTTTCCCCTACTGATACATAATTCATCTGGTTTCGATACAGGATTTCCTTACTAGAATCATTGTATATTCATGGAAATCGTGTAATGTGAATGGAATTTACATGAAATATTTCCTTTACTAATGTGTTGTGTTTGTCTTGTGCTGGTCCCTTAACAACCTTTTACTTTTAAACTTTCTTAAGGAGCTCCTTAACCCCCCTTTTTTAAACATTAAGGTAAGGATTTTCGATAAGAGGATGTTTTCCTCGCAAACTTTGAATGGTGCAAAATGACCATACGTGCCGACGAACCCAAAAATTGTAACTCATTCATTCATTCAGTTGTAAATAAATGAGTCTATAGCCTCACAAGTATAATTAAATTATATGAACTGAAATTACAAAGCGATTACTAGTCTCATTACACATATTCGTGTATGAATTATTGTTTCTAATATTTCAAATTTCCACTCAGCCACGGCCCATGCTTATAAAAAACATGTCGTTGATATACTAATGCCATCTAGGAACGCCCTCATGTAATAGATAAAGAGACTTCCAAAACGAATTAAACAGATCTAAATCTTAAAAATGCCAGTTTAACTTGAACATTTTGGATATTATCATCTTTTAACCTGGAAAGTTTTAATACAATTAATGCCCTGTCCATTATTTCACGTGGGTTTATAATTTGGTCACATACCTTGTCTTGTAATCCATAATTCCTGATCGAATACAATAAATAGGAAAGTAACCACTGCATTTTCCCTATAAAAACAAATGTTCCAACTATTAGTTATAATTTGTAACCAAATTCTAATGAAACGAAAGTACTAAATTTGTATTTGAGCATTAGATTTTTTTCCACTTAGAAGATTGAGTTATCTATAACGCAGTATTTCACTAGTCAGCATTTTCCAACCAATTTGAAACAAGCCTTATATTTGTTAATTACAATTCTTTTCCCTCTAATATGTTTATCGAGTAAAGAGTGTAGTGTAAGAATTAAAGTGCATATGATGATTACATAGATCGGAACAATCATAAGGTAGAAGGTGTGTGTCGAGAGGGGCTGTTTGGGGCTCAACCCCCCGAATTTATTAGAAATAGAATATTACCCTTCAGGTCTCTTACCACCACGTTTCCTAATAAGGATCCTGCAGTTGTCATAAAGAACTGCTTTTCAAAGTTCTGCCTCTTGCAACTACTGTAGATATAGTCATTGGCTTCGTAGTTGCAGCTTTAAATTACTGTAAAGTGATTCATAGTGATGTTTTACGAAGTTTTCTGGTAAAAATCACGTTTCGCAAAAATAATTTGCATCCTCCACTGTAATGCCATTTTAAGTTTTCGGCATATTCTTATTGAACGTCCCGATTCTACTTTACTCAGGTAGACTTTTAATGGGGGTGTAAGGAGTACCTTCCACGTAGGCGCCCAAAAGTCAACCTCACTTCCACGTAGTGCACCCTGGACTAAAGACTAACGAGGCTCTGGCGACTGGCACTATGGCCAGTATAATTTTGTGTGTGTTGTCCTGTTTTTTGTCCTTGTGTGTGCTCAGTGCCAGTTTACAGCCTCAGCTTTTAACAGAAGTCAGAAGATTTTAAGATTTTTAGTTATGCAACGTTAGAGTTGTTATTTGTAATGGTAAGGGGCTGGCCCTCGTATAATGTGACGGGAGCAAAATAGCCTAAGTGCTGACGCTCCCAAAATTTTAAATTCAAATCAAAATCAGACTTTTAATCTTCCCAACTGTTTATCATTCCTGTTGGTAGATGACGACAGTGTTTTAACATATGTTTCTACCTTTTTGAGAAGAACTGGCGTCTTCCACTGTCTAGTTTTTTTAGTATATTCTTACTTTTTAATGCGTTGTGTTTGTTTGTTCTGTGCGGTCCCATTGCAGTCTTTCTCGAGGGGCTTTTTATACCCCTATTTTAACCCTTAAGTAAGGATTTTTTTTAGATAAGGGGATATTTCCATGAAGAGTGCAACATACACCAAACTATTTTACTTCAAACAAACCCTGTGCAATGTGCCTCTCCCGGAAAGTAACGATGTCATCTATGTATAAATTGAATATACCTAGTACTGTATACGTAGTGCAGAAATTACTACTGATAAGAATATATCTCTTTCAGTTTGCTTTAAAATGACCCCTTGTGCGAGTTCTTAATGCTCAACTGGTGCATGCATGGGTTCATGTTAGGAAGATTCAGGTAAATTAACACTAAAAAAATAGTTTGTTTTTAAAAAGTCCATTTTATGCTCCGATAGGCTAGTCGCTACTCAATTTACAGTTAACGTAGGATCTCAACCACTATGCAACAGGAATCGAATTTTGGTCCCTTCATTACAATACTACAATATAGGGGGTGGGGGGTGCAGAGTTAACATTCAGTGCAAATATGACTAGGGGAATGGAGACATCCAGTACGTGCATATTTACGTCTACATCCACACAGACACAAGAAAAAGCCTTACGTGACGTGTCTCAAAGCGCCATTGCCCCTTCTTCTCCTCCCCCCTCTGCGCCGCCCTCCATCTCCTCCGCGGAGCACGCCTTGAACCTCATCCTGGCGTCGTCCCCGACCACCACGGTCCTCTGGCACAGGATCAGGATGATGCAGGAGACGACGAACAGCGTCGCCGGGATGATGGACGCGATGAGGAACTGCATGTACGTCTCCTCAAGGTCGAACCTGGCCACCACGAACTCCTGATTATCCTCCGAGTAGAAGCAAGGGAAGCGTGCCCTGGCGTTGTGGTCCGACCCGTCGCGGCCGTACTCCTTGAAGAAATCCAAGCACTCCCCTCTGAGGGTGTTGACGCAGCCCTCCAGGTTGATGAGCAGCTTGGAGTCGTTGGCGATGATCAGCAGACTCTCAAGCGGCGTCACCTCCCCCGTTTCGTCCAACTGTTTGGTGTTGAAGTAGCTGAGGTTGCTCAGATAGGTGTAGTTCGTTGTGTCTCCGAGGCTGTTCTTCTCCAGCAAGGTCCCGTTGACGCAGTCCGTGGCGTGGACGTCCGTCATGTCTTCCTGCGGTTCCAGCACCTCTATGTGGTAGCAGGAGGTCATCAGGATGTCGTCGCTCTCCGTCCACACTATCTTCTCGCTCTCGAGCACCATCGCTTTTTTGCACTGCGACAGGAACACCCTGTCCCCGCTCAGCACCACCAGGTTCTTGAGCCTCGTGCGAATGTCCACGCACCGTCGCTCGCAATTGTACGGGGGCAGTATCTTCTGGCACTTACCCTTCTTGCAGTCAAACAACCCGTCTATCTCGATGCACGTGATCTTGCCTCGCCTCTCGTTGCACTTGAGGGGCTCGTCCACGTGCCTGAACTCGCACTGGAAGACGTCCGTGATGTTGATGCACTCCCCCATGGTGCAGTTGAACGTGCCGTTCAGCCCCTTGCACTCGTCCCTGATGCAGGTGTACTTCCTGATCTTCTCTCTGTCTATCCCGATGCACGTCTTCTCCCAGGTGTTGGTGCAGTTCTGGAAAACGAGATTGGTGCCGTTGGTGCGGATGTTGACGTAGATCTGGGTGGTGTCCCCGGAGCTCTTGCTGAGGCACCACTCGCCGCACGAACCCCAGTCCCCGGACTCGACCGATATGTTCCTCGTCGTGGTACACATCACCGGCGTTTCGTTGATCCCAGACTGGAATGCCCTCATCGAAGGCATGTAGATCGCCACCGAGAGATACACCAGGGCCACGCAGCTGAGCACGGCCGTCATCTGACACAAACAAATGACACCACATATGCGATTATCCTGCGGGGGTATGAGCTGGTCCTCGGGGAGAGATTGACGACCCATGATCACTATACCCAGGCACTAAACACAGCAAGACATACCCGATTTTTTTTTTTTTTTTCAAAAACGTTCCCGGCTCTTCGTAACGAAATCTCGTCGCACTGAGCTCCTAGCAGGGAGAGCTATAGCTCTTTCTGAAGCTCCTGAGCTCCCGGAATCTCTCGCTCGGCCACTACAAATTCCTGCACAGCATTTCAGGTGATTGCACGCACCGGCACAGCTTCTGAAAGCCCGAACCCGATCTCCTGACGCAAATTTCGTAACGTCGATGCTCTGCTTCAGAGGGCAGCACGGGGTTGCTTCTCCAGCTCCCGACTCTATTTCTGCGCACCATAAAGCGACCGAATCAATACCTCGTGTTTCCACGTTAGAGGGCAACAGTGGCTTCCTTTTTCAACCCTCTTAGTGTCCACATTGAAAATAAGGTGCTTAATTTTTCAAATTGCCATCTTGCTACACAACACACACGTTATCGCGAACAAAAATGTTTAAAACAAATTCTTTCGCGAAAATATTCATCCTCACGAAATTTAAGAGAAGTGAAAGAGATGCTGGGAATTCACGGAACAACAGGTAATGACCTAATTTTTCGTACACGGGTGCATATTAAGGGGGAAGGGGGTGGGGGAGCTCTGACACCTCATTATTACTGTTTCTCCCTATCTTTGAATGATCTTCGTATCTGTCAAATTAATATTCCCTTGCCGGCCTTCGTCGTGTAAGGGTCAACGTACGCTACGAAGCCAAACTTCTTAAGTTCGAGTCCTGTTCAGGCATGAACGTATCATTGTATTTGTCCAGCCACCATTCATCTTCATCGCCGCGATTAATTCAAGGGGTAGAAAAGCGACGTAGAAATATTTCATGTTAAATTGAAATTTTCGTATTATCTAAAGGCTCTCTATATTGCACAGAGAAAACGTTAATTAAAAATCTGCCTTCCTATTCTGATTCTACTGTAAAACAAGAAAACGTATCACTATTTTAGCTACTAACAGAAACAAGCTGAAACAGATTTGGAAATCTTTCAACTCATTTGATTGAAGAAGCAGTTATATTAGCTACTGGAAAGTTATTTGATCTAAGATATTAACGGAGTATGGAATGGTGTATTGAGATTGTCAAGTATTCTTTAGTACCATAATGAAATTGTTAAAGCAATAAAGTTGTAGTTGTGCACAGAACGAGAGAGAGAGAAAGAGAGAGAAATACATGTAAAAGATGGGTATACACTCAGATGTCAAATCTGAGTGTATACCCATCTTTTAGAAATGATAAAATGTGTATCTTTCATATTTTACGTCACTCTACCATTTTATGGCTGATCACTACAATGAGAGTGATGCTTAGATGAAATTGATACAAGAACACTCACAAAGATACATACATTGACCAGAGTAGAGCACTCGACGCGCTCTGCCAGCGAGGCGTAAAAACAATAAAATCGTACGCAGTTTAAAAATGTTGTCATCGATATTTTACAATTGTAATTTTAATACGTGATAGACACAGAAAGTCGCATCCAGTGAAAGTAATGATAGAAATATATCCGAGAAACTTTTGGAGTCGATGTACTCTTTTTCTTTCTTTCTGCAGGCAATAATATCATAATTAAATATATTTTTTCTATTTTTGTTTGATGTATATCTCTACAATGTTTAAAATGTGTGCATAAAGTTTGTGTTGAAACTGAGAAGGATGTATCTATGATATATGATAGATACAACCTGTGGGCTTAATTGAAAATCTAGAGTTGTACAGTGACACTTTTTTGGGCCGCTTTCTCAGGGAAACTGCGCAAACTCTCCGTAGTGGAACGACAGAGCTCGGACATCAGAAATCTGTATCGCATGCCATCTCGTGACGGAACGTTGAATTACCACGAGGGTGGCTTTTCCTACCAGTATTGTCGGTCGCGGGAATATGTCACGTGTTCAATTATTTCTCTAAATGCAAAAAAGGACACGAGTTAATCGTTGCCTTGAAAAGAGGACACGACTTTAGAACAGAGCATTTTTTTTATTTTCCCGCGCAACCCTTCCTTAAGTTTCGAGGTTTTAATTATTTTTTTTTACAATTGTTAAAGACCATTTCTGGATCCTATGTGGTCTAGTCAGTAAAGCGTCTGACTGCCACGCAGGAAAAATTTTTCCAGCCTTGTCCCTGTATAAAGTGACTCTGGGGCTCACCTAGCCTCTATTGAATGTGTAAAGACCATTTCTAAAATCAGATTTAATTTAAGAACCTTGATATCGATTTTACAAAAGTCCGATGGAACCGAGAGATTGCTGAGAAAACTCTCTGTAAGAATAACTCTGCTAAAATTTCATCATGGTGTTTTATTTCAAGATGGCCGATAGGTAGGCCAAACATCTCCACGTCAGACACCATTATTATGGGCAGAAATGATATATTGAAAGTTATATAACATAACATTCGCGTTACGATAACATCAGCCAGCGAGTCCACGTTGTAAGGGACTCGCTGCACTATTTTCCGCGATATTTGAAAATGGCGGAAGGTGGAATAGTTTATTTCTTCAATGTGCATTTGCATTGTTTATATTCCTTGTTCCGTGTCCTACAAAGCTCAGAAATTCTGGTTTCTTTTATGCGCTAGTGACGACACCATGACTTACTGAATTGTATTCGGCGTTTGAGTTGTCAGTTTTGACACCTGAATGGTATGCATTAGTTCCCAAATTGAAATTAATGGACCATATAGGTGTGACGTCACGAGCGGACAACTGAGTAAGATTGTGACCAAACAAATCCGTCAGGTGCGTTTCCCTATGTTTCTACGTATTTTCTATCGCGAGAGGAACTTCTAAAATTGTGGCAGCAGTTATTAGACAAAATTGTCATGTGTATCGTACATCATTGTAAAGATGAGATTTCGGAAAATAGGTTGGTATATTACACATCCATGTGACAATGCCTCTAGCAACCCCGTAGTTACATATTTTGGCACCCTAGGCAGGATTGTGGTTTGCACCCCACCTTCGTACTACCAAGCACCGGCATTTTATGTGCGCCCTTCTATATTTCTTCTTATGCCATTGTTTGTATGTCCTTTGTATTTACATCTTACATATTTTGCAATGAGGAGACAAAGAAAAACGCATGAAAAATTATATAGATTATAACATTTCAGTTATGTCTTAGTGCCTTCTCTTCTTGCCTCTGTCAAGTTAAATTTCTCCTTCGCATATTGTGACTTTGTTACAGTAAAACCTCGTTAATACGGACCCCGATAAGCCGGACTTAGCTTAATTCGGACAGGCAAAAGGGGAAAAAAAGCAGAATGCAAAGTTTTAAATGTGCCTAGAAGTCATCACTCATCCCCATCTTTGCAAATTAGCCAAGAGGCACAAAACGCGAAGTAAAATAAACTAAATCAATCAATCACTGATGAAATTCTGCTTCCCGCAGACTTTGTACTGTACTGTATAGTGTATTTAGGCCTATGCCCTTTAAATACTCCATAATAAACGTGTTTTGTTGCTATAAACGGAACTTTAATGCACTTTCTGCTGTTCTTTTAGGTTATTTAAGTAAATCCGGACTTTCGTTAATCCGGTCAACTTATCCCCCATTCGTCCGGATTAACGAGGTTTTACTGTATTTTTTTAAGAAAGGAAAAAGCTTTCAATGGTGCCCTTCTGTGCATGGCGCCCTACGGGCCTGGCTTCCAGTGGTCTCACTACTTCGTTTTCCTCCAATGTTGAGCGTCCCTGAAGGCACCCATTCACAACGGAGCAGGAAAGAATTTGCTTTCTGAATACTGAAAAAAATAACCAATACGACTATTTGCTTGCTATTTCGAGGGACTCTGGCAGCAGCACCGCCTCTCGCCATTTTTTGCGCAATAGACAAAGAACTCGGTAGTGAGAGATAAGTCGCAATGTAGCTATAGAGTGAACAAAAGGTCACTGTGCACCTACACTACGCAGGGTGAAACTTCTCTTTCCAGGCACGTCAACAAGAACCACTCATTCCCCCTCTTTCCTCTTCCTCCCCACCTCCTCACCCACTAACTCTCTAGCCTTCTTAAACCCGAAGGTCTATGGCTGCAGCAACACAAGCCTTCCATCTGTCCATATCCTGGGCAAGTTCAATCCAATTTTTTCCATCCTTACCGATTTCCTTTAGGTCCATCTCAACGTTATCCCTTCATCTTCGTCCCACAGGTCTCTTACCGTCAGGTTTACCAACAACAATCCTGTAAATTCTTCTTTCCTCCCCCATTCGTGCCACATGGCCTGACCATCTACGTCTTCTTGGTTGAATTATTCTAATAATAACTGGAGATGAATACATATTATGCAGTTCTAAATTATGTAACCTTCTCCACTCACCTGTCTCCTCATCCCTTTTAGGTGCAAATATTTTTCTAAGGATTTTATTTTCAAATACTCTTAATTTATGTTCCCCTTTTAATGTAAGGGACCAAGTTTCACATCCATATAATAATAGTAATAATTACTATTGCCCATGGCGCGACAGCCCGCGAAGGGCCTTGGCCTATCTCCCGACTGCCAGCCTCCCTCCCACAATGTTACCTAGAGGTGTGGAGATCTACAACAGCAAATGGGGTAACGTGGGTCAGCACGTCGAATCCTGAGCCGTTGTATGAGATGTCCGTAACGGGGTTACGCTACTCACTCGTAGCTTCCCAACTTCCTTACGATGGTGGGTTGCCACCAGGGGCGCAACCACGAATTTTTGTCTGGGAGGGGCAAGTACCAGGATAAACGTACCAATATTAATAATAATTTTAATAATAATGCTAATAATAATAATTATTATTTTAATAATAATAAAGCTAATAATAATAATGTTATTATTATAACGTGATTATTGTTCTTGTTTTTGTTATAATTGATTTGCTTTATTTTACTTCGCTTCTTGTACCACTTTTGGCTAATTTGCAAAGATGGGGATGAGTGATGATATGGTGAAATTGATGAAAGGAACACTCGCAAACATCCATGCCCAAGCTGGGATTCGAACCCGGGACCAACATTATTATTATTATTAGTAGTAGTAGTATCAAAGATTGTGTTA
Source organism: Lepisma saccharinum (assembly GCF_977018435.1). Classification (NCBI taxonomy): domain Eukaryota; kingdom Metazoa; phylum Arthropoda; class Insecta; order Zygentoma; family Lepismatidae; genus Lepisma; species Lepisma saccharinum. The sequence continues at coordinate 67,338,652 of NC_139234.1, read as the reverse complement.
CCCTCGTAAATTATGCAAAAAGGGGTAGAAATTGATGCTAAAGCATTTGTGTTCGAACAAACGATTTGAATTATCTTTTCAACATGTTCTTTGAAAAGCAGAAAATGCTTGATTTTTTTTTACATTAACAGGTATAACTTTCATGTACGATATGTTTCACATTGTGTATATGCAACATGGAGCGACGTGGACACTAAAATACATTACACACCCGATTCATCCATCTCACAATAAACTACCAGCAAAAATTACATAGATTGTCAGCCGGCTCCCGTGGCAGAGTGGTTAGCACATCGCGCTACGACGCCAGGGATCCCGGGTTGGAATCCTGGCCTGTGTATGGATGTCTTTGAGTGTCCATTCGTCAATTTCATCACATCATCACTCATCCCCATCCTCGCAAATTAGCCAAAAGTGGCACAAAACGCGAAGTAAAATAAAGCAAATCAATCAATCAATACATAAATTGTCTCTCAAATGTACACGCTCCTTCTATTTGTTCATGTACTTAAAACAAAATCAATTAAGACAAGTCTTATTTCTCTGTCTGGTAATTTATAATGGAGAGAACAATGAGAAATTGCGAACGAAGCGAGAAAGAAAACTTTTGGATCCAATTTTTTTGCAGATTGAAATCAATATTGATTTAATAGGGCGCACATATTTTCACGGATAGCCAGTACATTCTCTCTTTTACAACTTTTCTGCCTCCCCGATGGTGTAGTGGTAACATGGTCGCCTTCTATTCAAGGGGCCCCGGGTTCGATACCCGGTGGAGGTACATGGCACAGTGTTTCGGATCCGAATTTAAACTGTATGTCCAATCCCGATTAGCCTTTCTGTGCGTAAAATGCGTAAAGTGAACTTAAAACCACAAATCAATTAATCAATGTTACAAGTTATTTTCATTTAGATTATTCGGCGCCCAAGGCCGACTCCCGTCGCCCCCTAGCTACGGTTCTAAACTTGATAAGACTAAGAAAAGCAAGCATTACGAGCGAAGCGAGGAAGAAAATTTTACCAAAAGTATTTTATATTGCATAAAACTTGAAGTTGTGGGCGGTAATTACCTCCCTGCAGGTACACTTGGCCGTCAATGTTTGCCCCCTGCCCCCTCCCCCCCTAGAACTCATTTCGGTCCAAGGTTGGGGTGGGGGCAATGCCTCCCTGTGGTTTCTCCACTGGTTGCCACCTGTTCTAAACACAGGCCGAAAACCCATAGACTGAACCCAGGCGAACCATGCGTCCCGCCGTCGGAGCTCCAAGCACAGCGCCTTAGATCGCACTGCCACGGAGGAGGACACATCCATATAATGCTACAAGCAAAATTACTGGTTTGTATATTTTAACTTTTAGTTTCTTAGATATTATACGAGATGATAAAAGTTTATGAAGAGAAAAGTAACATTGATTTCCTGAATTGAGTCTGTTTTTTATTTCCTATTTAATATAATTTTTATTTGCTAGTATTACTCATAAGTACTTGAATTTGGAAACTGATTCAAACGAGTTGTAATCAATAACTAGCTGATTGTTCGGCGTTGCCCGGGTATTTATTTATCCCAATCTTCTATTAGACAGGGAAATCATGAATTCTAACTAAAGTGTAAAATAAACTTGGGAGTTGAACGACATGGGAGTGCCACTATTCATCTTAGCGACCCCGAAACTTTGGATTCCACACTAATAACGGTCGTTTTCGATTATTTTTACATGCCACCTCCTTCCCACCCTCACTCCTAGGGGTACCAGGGGTGTCTTGGAGTTGAACGCCATTGGGACTGTCACAATTCATCTTAGCGACCTCGAAAACTATGGATTCCACACGAATATCGGTCATTTTACGTGTCACACCCTTCCCTACCCCCACCTCTAGGGGTGCCAGAGGTGACTCGGAGTTGAACGGCATTGGGAGTGACACTATTCATCTTAGCGACCCCGAAAACTATGGATTCCACATTAATATCGGTCGTTTTCGATTATTTTTAAATGTCACCTCTTTCCCACCCTCACCTCTAGGGATGCCAGGGGTGACTCGGAGTTGAACGGCATTAGGAGTGACACTATTCATCTTAGCGACCCCGAATACTATGGAATCCACACGAATATCGGTCGTTTTACATGTCACCCCTTCTCACTCCCACCCCTAGGGGTGTTAGGAGTGTCATTGAGTTTAACGACATTGGGAATGTCACTATTCACCTTAGCGACCCTGAAAACTGTGGATTCCACACTAATATCGGTCGTTTTAGATTATTTTTAAATGTCACCCCTTTCCCACCCCACCCCTATGGTTGCCAGGGGTGTGTTGTAGTGGAGCGGCATTGGGAGTGTCACTATTCATCTTAGCGACCCCGAATACTATACATTCCACACTCATATCGGTCGTTTTACATGTCACCCCTTCCCATCCCCCACCCCTAGGGGTGCCAGAGGTGTCTTGGAGTTGAACGGTATTGGGAGTGCCACTATTCATCTTAGCGACCCCGGAAACTATACATTCCACACTCATATCGGTCGTTTTACATGTCACCCCTTCCCATCCCCCACCCCTAGGGGTGCCAGAGGTGTCTTGGAGTTGAACGGCATTTGGAGTGACACTGTACATCTTAGCAACCCCGAGAACTATTTATTCCACACTAATATCGGTCGTTTTCGATTGTTTTTACATGTCACCCCTTCCCACCCCCACCTCTAGGGGTGCCAGGGGTGTCTTACCCCCACAGTATTTCTTTCCTGATTGCAAGTGATATGTGTACCAAGTTTGGTTGAAATCGCTCCAGGCGTTCGAAAATTATGCTGGAACAAACACACACACATACACATATACATACATACATTTTTATATCCTATAGGGATTAAATTTTGATTATTAGCTAACACTTGGTTTCAGCCTGTAAACATACATTTAGTTTTCTCTTTGCTAACTTCCAAACCTATCTCTTTAGCTGCTTTTAAGAAATATGTTAGCATTATTCTTAATTGTATTTATATCATCCCCTAGCAAGTCTACATCATCTGCATATGGTAACAACTGAGTCAGACCGTTTAAATTTAGTCTTCACCCATGCCTCGCAATAATATTGGTTCTCACCCAACCCCGAACGCGCGTTGACATTTGTTTGGCTACACGAGGTTCATGTGCAGGGAACGAACTTCATACGATGCTAAAATCAATGTTATTTTGTATTATCTTGGCACAAGCTCGAGAAATGCTATTACATATATTAGCTTTTAGCATATATTTTACATATTTTAGTTAGTTCTTTTTACATATAATTTCCATATTTTCAAACATTTTCCGACATATCTTCCATATTTATACTGTTACTACATTTTCCCTTCTTGTGTTAAGATTTCCCGTTTATCTGGATTTTGTTCGTTTTGTACACTGTTTATATTAAATGTTGACGATAGATAATTCGTCTGTTAATCTAACATTCATCTCAACAATAGAGAATGCAAGCTCAAGCTTTTGCTGTGAAATCCATTGCATATTTTAAATATACTCCCATTACATCATGAAATATTGAATGCAGTTTTAGTCGATATAAATCTGTCTGTAGAGACAACAGGAGGGGCTTTACGTTTCAGAACTTAAAAGGAAATTTGGTAATCCATTGTTTTGGTAACAGAAAATAAAGCATTTTTTGTATTTGAATTTCGCATTACAAGTAATGTCATGTAAGCGTAATGCATTTTATTTTACTAGGTGAAAATTGCCATACTTAATTCCATAGTTTGATTAAAAGAACTAAATATATATTTACATATCCAAAACTTTAAAATCTGTTCTGTTCTTTAGTTCAAGAACCTTTAGTTCCAGAACCTAACTTGACTGAAGTTAAAGATGCTATTAAAAGGCTAAAGAATAACAAAGCACCTGGCATTGATTTAATACCAGCTGAGTTAATTAAATATGGTGGAAATTCATTAATATGTCAAATTCATAAATTAATTTGTTTAATATGGAATAAAGAAGAAATCCCTCAACAGTGGAAAGAATCCATAATTGTTCCTGTGTTTAAAAAAGGTGATAAAATGAACTGCAATAATTACCGTGGAATTACTCTACTCTCAACAACATATAAAATATTATCTAACATTCTTTTAACAAGACTAACCCCATATGCTAATGAAATTATAGGTGATTATCAATGTGGATTTAAACGTAACAGATCAACTACAGATCAGATTTTTCACATCAGACAGACAATTGAAAAAAAGTGGGAATATAATCAAAATGTCCATCAGCTATTCATTGATTTCAAAAAAGCATATGATTCGGTCAAAAGAGATAAATTATATAATATATTAGTCGAGTTTGGAATACCCAAGAAGCTTGTTAGTATGATAAAAATATGCACCAGTGAAACAGAAAGTAAAATTCATGTGGGTATTAATATGTCTGACAAATTTACAATTCATGATGGGTTAAAACAAGGAGTGCATTATCTCCATTGCTTTTTAATTTTGCCTTAGAATATGCTGTTAGGAAGGTAAAAGAAACTAAAGAAGGACTAAAATTAAATGGTATGACTCAGTTGTTAGCATATGCAGATGATGTAGACTTACTGGGGGATGATGTGAATACAATTAAGAATAATGCTAAAATATTTTTCAAAACTGCTAAAGAGATAGGTTTGGAAGTTAACAAAGAGAAAACTAAATATATGCTTACAGACCGAAACCAAGTGTTAGGTAATAATCAAAATCTAATAATTGATAACAACTCGTTTGAACCAGTTTCCAAATTCAAATACTTAGGAGTAATATTAACAAATGAAAATTATATTAAAGAGGAAATAAAAAGTAGGCTTAATTCAGGAAATGCATGTTACTTCTCTCTTCATAAATTTTTGTCTTCTCGTTTAATATCTAAGAAACTAGAAATTAAAATATACAAAACAGTAATTTTGCCTGTAGTATTATATGGATGTGAAACTTGGTCCCTTACATTGAAAGAGGAACATAAATTGAGAGTATTTGAAAATAAGATCCTTAGGAAAATCTTTGGCCCTAAAAGGGATGAGGAGACAGGTGAGTGGAGAAGGTTACATAATTTAGAACTACATAATTTGTACTCATGTCCAGATATTATTAGAATAATTAAATCAAGAAGACTTAGGTGGGCAGGCCATGTGGCACGAATGGGAGAGGAAAGAGGAGTTTACAGGATTCTTGTTGGGAAACCTGATCGTAAGAGACCTGTTGGAAGGCCAAGGCGAAGATGGAGGGACAACGTTGAGATGGACCTAAGGGAAATCGGTTGGGATGGAAAAGAGTATATAGAACTTGCTCAAGATAGGGAAAGATGGAAGGCCTGTGTTGCTGCAGCCAAGAACCTTCGGGTTTAAGAAGGCTAGAGAGTTAGTTAGTTAGTTAGTTCTGTTCTTTTGGTGGAGCAAGTCTTTCGTAATGCAGGGGAGTATGAGAAAGAGGTAAGCAATAATTTTATGATAAGGTTTTCTGACGCAGATCCACCATGTCGTAATGCAGAGCGGCTGTTGATAGATAAATTTTCAACGTTCCGGACCTCCACTTGCAAAGGAGCCTCCATATAATAAATCGGGGCCTGCGTAATCTCTTTTCAATCCTTGTTTGGTTCGCCAGTGTTGAAGCCATGGCTTCTACAAATCAGGAACTGTGAAACAACGAGGCTTTGAATTAAGACAGTGCATCTGATTAAGCTCCAAAATTATACCTTCAAATCTTCAAATGCCACGAAGATGTTTCATTTTAATAGAATAGAAAGTTGTCCTCACGTCTCTGAGGCATTCTAACTAAAGAAACAAGTATGATAGGAAGTTCAAATTATTTTATAAAACTGCAAATTCATTTCACCGTTTCACCTCATGAGCAAGAATAAGAATAATTTCATGATACGTATCAGCATACAGCAGTTACAACGAAACGACAGATTTTGCCTGAATGTGTTGTAACAGAAAAGTCGGGACATTTTCACGCCCCGAGTGCAGTCAGAAAAAAAAATATCGGGTCAGAGATAAAAAAAAGAAGAATTGTCGCGACTAAACCTTACCACTTATTGGGGCTTTAGTATAGTATTTCTGTATTTTTCTGGTAATTTTTGGTTAGGTTCCCACTTTTGCAACTCCCAAATTCCACTCACGGTACTACAGGACTTTTCGTCCGTTCCAGATCTACGAATTCAGCCATAGCTGGCTCCGTTCTCCTTGGGAAATGGTTGATTTGCACATCGCATGCAAGATCGCTGTGTGTTAAGATAGGTTCATGACGCATTTACCCTTCTGAATCGATTACTGTTTCGTGCACGTAAGCATTTTTCGTGATACGAAAACGAAAAAGCCCCTTCAGCGGAAGTCAATAGCGAGTCAGGACGTATGATCTCGGCTCCAAATACATATGAAATTATTATGGAAAGCATACAACAGACGAAGAACATAATTCAGTGGTTTGTGAATTCGGTAGTCCTAAAGGTATTGTTGGAAAATATGGATACCTCCTTAAAATACGTGAACAAAAGTTCACAAAAGTGAAGCTCTGGTTTACGGCTGTGAAATCATTGACTTCATTACAGTAGTTTCGATAATGCGATGTTCCGCATAATCGGAGCCAAAAACATTCTTCTTCTGATAAGTGGTCAGGTAAATAGGTTTGTGGACGAAAATGATGCCACGTCCAGAAGCAGAAAACAATTGACATATTTTTAAAGTGTAAAATCAATATTTTTCATTTTAACCACTTTTCGCTAATCGCGACGATGAGGATGACTGATGATGTGATGAAATTGGTGAAGGACTACCTATGCCCAGGCTGGGATTTAAACTCGGGGCCATTGGCGTCGTAGCGCGCTATGCTAACCACTCTGCCACGGAGGTCGGCTAGGTTTAATATTGTTCTACTATTTTTTTCATTAACATGAGTTCAGTATAGTAGTAACATTGTTATTACTATACTGAACAATGTTAGTACAATATTCATAATGATACTGTATATTCCATTTTTCACATGCTGTAGTTTTTTTGTTATGTTGTTTTTTTATTTCGCCTATTCCGATTTTCCTTAGGTTATTCAGTATAGTCCCAGTTTTTTGTAATTCAAATTAGTCCCGGTCCAGTCCACATCGAATTATCGGGATTCTTCTGTAATATTATCACAATCATTATTTTTAACAAACTTGCCTTTGTTTGTAAACGAACTCGGGTTGAACAGTTAAGAAAAGTATGGTGCTTCCAAAGTTTTCGATTGAAAACACTGAAGTGGAACCACGATAATTCTCACCTTGTTATCGCTTCTTTGTCCAATAGTTCACTTACCTTGAAAATCTGAAAGACTTGCATATAGTTGGAAAATTATTCCTTTTTTTAGAAAGTAGGGATGGTACCGAGACGAGACTTTGCCCAACCTCGTCTTATCTCGGAATAAGGAAACTTGTCTTGCTCTAGTCTTCACTCTCGAAAATAATAGATTTTTTTAAATACTTATTCAAAACAACTTAATATCAAGTTTTTGCACTTAAACAACACATAACAATTTTGATTTAAGTTTAAATTTGCTCATATCTTAAGTTCTAATTAGTATTGTGTCTAACGAGTCGAGACTCATAGGGTGATTTTACATCGAAGCTGCACGTGAAGCGTGTCGCTTGAGAATTTCACCAGTCGAACGCAGGCTTGTGCTGCCTGTCCTGTCGCTACGTGTGAAACGCTGCTGTTGATTGACTCGTTCCCAAGTGGCTTGTGTCGCGTGTCTTCTCGGTCTGAAATTTTTCTGAGAGCGTTAGTCCCGAATTTCGAGACGAGATTGAACCATTTCAAATTTCAACTTCGACCACAGAACAATATGATGTTGGAGTATATTTTCCAGTGAATGCCAGTCATGGGAAACCGGTGTTCAATCGTGTCGAGTGGAGGTCATGATTTGTAGGGAAATGCCCTTCTAAGGCACTCTCTACCCAATGATGTTTCAATGAAGTTCCGACACAGGAAATGACTTCTTTAAAATCGACAAAGATATGCCAAACCTTCATGTACTTATAGTCACTAAGACAGAAAGTATAAAAGATCTTACACCTAAAGTTTTCTTCACTTCCACGTCATTCAGAATACTTTATCGCGACATTTACAAGAAGAGCGTTTAATGTAGAACCATTCTTTGATGTCAAAAATACTACAAAAATATAGTTTATACCTGAAAAAAAGCTACATTCAGAGATAGGCATGCCTTGAAAACAAGCCCCAGAAAACTGGGAAAATTTCGAGCGAATTAGAATCATGACAAAATGCAATGCTTGAATTGAAAAAAAAACCGCAGTAATTTCTGCAAGAGATAAATTAATAAGCAGATACGAAAAGACGTGTTATATTAATTTATTAGACACAAACTCGAGATAAAAAAAATAGCGAGCAAAGAAATCACGTGACCCAAAGCTATTGCAAAGCTTAGAAAAAACGAATAGATTTTGCACTCATATGCAGACGTGTGATCATTTAGTAATGAAACTGCCATGCATCAATTTAATTATCATTCATTAATTTCGTGATCATGAAAGCATCCTCACAAACCTACTACAAACTTTATATTCGTGACTAAGGTAATGGAACTGGAAAAAATATGCAGTTGAATACTACATAAGCTGAAGAGTTTTGTAAGCTTAGTGCATTGAGGTGTACATACATTCGTTGTTAGTAAATAGTGCGTATGGTGTGCCAGCTATTTTTTTTTAACGTTTTACACTATATTTAAAGCATGTTTCCTAGATTTGTTATAAACACTTTTTCTCAAATGAAACAGTTTTTAATTCAACACACACGGTTGCAAATATCACTGTATTTTATTATAACTTCCAAAGAAAAAGTGTTGCTTTTGCGAGCCAAGGTTTGCATTCTTGATCTACAAATGTTGAAAAACGAAACATGTAATAAACATACTCCACCTTTCTGCAGGCGTATTCAATGTTTTAAACACCTTTTGTATATTGAAACTTCAAGATTTCTTTGAAACCCTATTGCAGTAATTTATTTGTCGTACTACAAAGTAGTTAGTTCCATCTGGTTTTATAATTGTGATTACGAAAATATGCTAGAAGAAATTGTATCACTCTGTGTAGACGCGCACGAGAGATGTAAACTCCATTGCGTTTGATAATTTTCGTTTTAAAATCACCGTGGATTCTAGTCGTTGGACAAGACATGAAGTTCTTTCATTAATATCTAAATCATCATCCATCGAATTGACCGTCAGGATTTACTTTTCCGTAAAATTTCTCGAAGCATAAATGCCCACATGAGTCATTGGTATCGGAAGGAAATTTCAGTTTCATCTAAGAGTACTTTTAAACTTTCCCACTAACCGCTGTCTTAACACTGGAGCCATCATCGTTTTCAAAATGGATCGGAGATCTCACACTTGCGAGCAAAAGTGAGTTGGGATCCAATTCATCCTTATAAGTAGACCTCGGATTTTTAGTTTCTAAACAGTGTGCTTTTAGGTTACTAAAATAGGCTCTAAAAATCCCAAAATAGGGTCTGAAAATTCTAAAATAGGTTCTACAAGTCCTAAAATAGGTTCTAAAAATCTTAAATTAGGCGCGAAAAGTCCTGAAGTAGGTTCCAAATGCTTCAAAATTCATGAAAAATACTGAGTTCGGACATCTTCAAAAACAAAATTTTAAAAGAACCGTAAGAAATTTTAATAGCTATATGTAACAACCAAATATTAATTTTCTAACCAAATTTTAATGTCCATACATCATTTTCAAAATTATCCACAAATTATTGTAATCCTATATTTGTGTTGTTAGCAAAAGTTACTTGTTGATCTAAAGAGTGAATTAAGTATCTATGATTTGCTGCACAGTACCAGGGTGGCTAGTGACTGGGAATTCCTTAAATTCCGGGAATTGTCCGTGAATTATTGGCTCCGGGAATTCTGCGTGAATTTTTCTGCATAGACGTGAAAATTTGCAACTTTTATTAATGCAAATCTCATTGAATTTATACATATTTACAAATGCCCTGACGCATTTCACAGTTTAGATTTTATTTTTATCAAAGAAGGAAAGGAAAGGAAAGCTGCGTAGTAAATAATGGGAGGGAAATCAACAGAAAATGTGTTTCATTCACGTTAGTCATTAATTTGTTTGGTATCAAACCGATCAAATACCTCTGTGTGACATAAAAATCCTGAAAAAACCTTAAAATATATATAAAAACCTAAAAAAAGGTTTGATTTAGTTGCATAAACCTAAAATAGGTTCTAACAAGCAAAATAGGTTATTTTAGCTACTATAAAACTTCGTCAGTTGTTTCGTTTATTAATGAAACGGTGACGTAACTTGTTATTTCTTATTTACCTACAAAGGAAAAAATAGCTTATAAACCTAAAATCCGATCTAGTTATAATTAAGCAATCCGAAACACACAACAAATTGTCACCTTGCATAATGTTAATGGGTGGCAAAAGGATTTGAATGTCGAAAAAGGGCTAACATGAGAGTGGTGCAAAGCTAGAAACATAATCTGCGAAAGTGTCTATTTCCCCACAATTCTCTGCCACTGTTCCTGCTCACTGATATGCAATGCGTCAATATGTTGTGATATGCCGTTCGACAAAGACATTTGTTCGTCTCTCAAATTCCAAATTTGACTTTATTCATTATAAGCGAACCCCAACTCCGTTCTGTGTGTTTATTTGTCACATCATCTAGAATAGCAAGCGACAAAATGTGCAAAACTAGGGAACGAGACAGCAACTTTAGAAAGTTAAGCTTAACCCCCACTTAGACGCGGAGAAACGCGGCAACAGACGCGTTCTCGGCGTCTAAGTGGGCGATAACCTTTAAGATAAACTGCAGACTTCTGGCATGGAAATTCCGCGCGTTTTCCTGTAGTGGGCGTTACACCATTTGACTTCAATAAAAGCAGACAACAGAAGTTCTGTTTCCGCATTTCTCCGCGTCTCAGTGGGCGTTAAGCTTAACTCTTGATGAGAGTTTCATAGAAATTCTCGACTAGTTTGAAAAATCCGCTCTTCATTAAAAAAAATACTTATCATTGCCAAGCAAAGAATGTTTCTCTTTTTTCATTTCCACTGACTTGCTGACTTCTTCCTATATGCTTCCTATATTATATTTCCAATAACGAACGAAGATTCCGAGTTCGAGTCCTGACCTAAGCATGGGTGTCCCTTCAATCATCATTTCTCCTCGTCGTTGCGATTAGCCTAAAATGTCAGAAAAGGGGATGCAAATACAATACCTTGCATTTTCATATCCATTTCTTCCCGGCAGTATTTTTGAATTGTTGTAACCCAGTAAAGATACTATTTGCCGTTCTATACATGGTTTTGAGCGCGTTAGAAAATTAAAATTAATTTTCGGACCAATCTTGATGTAGTCTTTTTTCTCCTCTGGCCCAAGGACATGCTACCCAAATTTTGATCATATTTTAATGGAACACTCTGTATATTTATGTAAAATATAGTTTGGATAAATTTAAAAGGATTCCTATCCTTGCATTACTCTCAATATTTCATAATTTCACATCATGAATATACTGTAGGTACATGAAGGTATACTGTAGTCGGCACCGCGCTCCGCCCATCTTTATCCCTCAAGAAACTTACCTGACAGGAAACAGGATTGACCTCTGAGCCTACTGGATACCCAAACTGGAACACATCCCAGATACTATACTCTTACAAATTCGTCTGTCGTGTTGACTAGTACAGAATATTAATTTACATCTTTCGATTAACTGAGTTCTAGCATAACGTTTCGTTATAGGATCCATCTTTTTTCGGTCTTAAGAAAATTTGTAGGAATTCAAAATTAAGATGTTTGAATGACTTGCTGCAAAGTTACCATAATGGCAGTGATTCGATGGCGTCACGAATGTCCTGGGCTCGAATCCTCACACTGCAAGTTAAAAGTGAATCTACAAAGTGTCTTTGAGTTTGCAAGGGATAAACAGAAACTGTCAGCGTCACTAAAGCTCTTTGCATTTTGCATTCTGTAACAAAATGTTATTCTGAATTCGAAAAATGGCAATGGGTAAAATATCAATCCTTTTCTCTTTTCTAATTCCGCCTATGCATTTAGCCTGTTACAAAATCACTGTAATATGAAGGAAAGACGAAAAGTAATGGCGTATACATATGAAAAAAAAATTGTTTCGTGTAAAAAGAGATACCTATCATCAAGGAGTCACTCTACCTCATTTGAAGTTTTATTTTAAGTCCACTTTTTGCACAGATAGGATAATTGGGACTGGACCAAGAGTTTAAAGTGGAATCTGAATTACCATGTGCATCCGCTAAGCATCGAACTCGTGACCCCTTGATTACAAGGCAACCACGGGAAAGCCACTCTATCTTATTTACCATTTAAAAATATCAAGAAACTTGCTCCTCTCTCCAAAAATTGACAACAGGAATTTTCAAAATACCACTTTTCGTCTTACCCTGCGGGTTCTCACTTAGGACGATTTTGCGATGTGTTCTCCTCTTAAAATAAATATTTTCGTCTGAAAGTTTGAGACTCGTTGAAACATTTTTGAGCATCCGTTCTTTTTATTTCTTTCCTCCTTTTTTAAAGTAAGTTGTTTGAAATTAAAAGACCTATCAAATAAGGTGCCACTCGACACTCTTCACCAATTAAAATTTTTGAGGTTCCCCCTGGCGGGACTACACATACTTTAAAATTTCGTCCCATGTGTTTTCGATTTGATTTGGTTTGTTATTTAGCGTCGCTTTTCTGCCAACTTTGGCTAATCGCGACGATGAGCATGAATGATGAAATGATGAAGGGACATTCACAAAGAACACTGGGATTTGAACCTGGGGTCTTGCATTTGTTTTCGTGAAGTGATGTTGGTGTCTGCAAAGTTACAATTGGTGTCGAACTATTAGCTTGTTTGGAAATTACAGACTCACCCTGTGTATCTATGAATGTATGTGTCTGTATGCGTGTGTGCGTGTATTGAGAATGCACAGGATTTTTTCTTAATTAGTTAAATTACCGATTACCTTTTACATGAGCAATTTCCATACCCAGATAATCAATGAGCCTTTTTTTAACTGCAGGCCTAAAGTTGAAAAATGGAATAAGAATATATTACTGGGGCCTCTCCCATGGTATAATGGTAATTTCGTATCCTTGTAATCAAGGGGTCCCCAGTTCGATACCCGGTGGAGGCACATTGCACAGTGACCCGAATCCCACTTTAAACTGTAGGACCAGTCCAGATTAACCTATCTGTGCATATAGTGAACTTAACAATTAAAACAAACAAGAATGTATTACTATTATTTTTGTGCATTCAATCCATACATGAAAATTATTATCCCGTTTCTCAAATACGAAAGGACAAGATTGATAATTTTGGATGCTAGAGTAGATTCGAAAAACTTTGCAAAAAAAAAATTTAAAAAAATACTAGGAGAGGAGAAACTGAAAAGTTGCTCCTTGAACCTAGTTTTTGATTACCATACCATAAAAGCAGCTGTAAGTATGCCATTCAGTGCGCCAAAATTCAGCGATCTGTCTTCCGTAGAAGTTGAAATGCAATAAAAATAATAACAATACTTGAAAGACATCAGGAGCCTTCTTGAAGAAGTGGATGCAGAGCGTTGTTGCAATAACGTGATTCAATGCTACCATACTGATGCACTGGTGAATCAAAATCCAAGTGATCCTTCCAAGTGGATGTAAGCACTCAAAGAGGATAAATGAAAATGAAAAAGCTACCATTTCCAAAAATAGAATTCTTATTTGGTATAATAATAATAGCAGCAATCGTAACAAAGCGTATTTTTTTCTGAGCGACAAGCCAATGAAGCTGCCTGTGTATTGTCATGCGTGCATTAGAGAAAAATTCGATGCAAAAACAAATAGTCTTACGTGACGTGTCTCAAAGAGCCATAACCCCGTCGTCTTCCTCCTGAGTCGCTTCATTGTCGCCTCCTGAACAGGCCTTGAAGCGGAACTTGGCGTCCTCTCCCGTCTCCACGGTCTTTTGGCAGAGGACGAGGATGACGCAGGAGACCACCAGCAGGACGGACGGTAGGATGGAAGCGACCATAAACTGCTTGTACGTTTCCTCCAGGTCGAAATACAGCACGGCCGTCCTCTGAGGATCGAGCTCAGAGTAGAAGCAAGGGAAGCGTGCCCTTGCGTTGTGGTCCGACCCGTCGCGGCCGTAATCCTTGAAGAACTCCATGCACTCCCCTCTGAGGGTGTTGACGCACCCTTCCAGGTTGATGACCAGCTTCGACTCGTTGGCGATTATCAACTGGCTCTCTGGAGGCGTGATCTCCATGTTCTCGTCCAGCAGGCGGCTGTTGGTGTAGCTGATGTTGCTGAGAACGGTGTAGTTGGTGGTGTCTCCGAGGGTGTTCTTCTCCAGCAATGTCCCGTTGACGCAATCCTGCGCGTACACTTCTCTGGCCGAGTAGTCTATGTCGAAGGTCAGGCACGAAGTCATCAGGATGTCATCCGTCTCCTTCCACACCACCCTTTCGGTGTCGTTCGTATCCTCCCTCGTTATGCCCTTCTTGCATTGCCCCAAGAACACCTCGTCCCCGCTCATTACGATCACGTTCTTGTACCTCGTGGGGATGTCCCTGCACTTCCGCTCGCAGTTGTACGGCGGACGTATTCTGCTGCACTTGCCTCTGGAGCAGTCGTACAACCCATCCAGTTCTATGCACACCACCTTCCCTCTATTCCCTGTACACTTGAGCGGTCTTTCAGTATCCACGAACTTACACTCGAACACATTCGTGATGTTGATGCACTCCCCCATGGTGCAGTTGAACGTACCGGTGAGATTCTTGCACTGATCTCTGATGCAACTGTACTTCTTCACCTTCTCCTTGTCCACCCCGTAGCAGACCTTCTTGCTCATGTCGGAACAGTTCTGAAAAAGTATGTTGGTGCCGTTGTTCCTCATGCTGACGAAGATCTGGGTGCACCCGCCGGAACCTTTGCTGAGGCACCACTCGCCGCACGAACCGCCACCCTCGCAGATCTCCACCGTGATGTTCTTGAGCGTGGTGCACATGACCGGCGTCTCGATCATCCCCGAATCGAAGGCCCTCATCGAGGGCATGTACACGGCCACCGTCAGGTACACCAATGCGACGGAGCTGAGTACCGCAGTCATCTGACAGATGCAAATCGTCCCGCAGATGCGACTGTCCTGTGGCGGAATCAAGAGTTCTTCTGGGGGTATTTCCTTCCCCATCGTGTATGCTCTGTATGTTGCAGGAAATGTACGTTAAAAACTGCCAAACGTCACCCCAACTTTTCCGAAACTTCCACCAAAAAAATTTCTCTGCAATACGACACCATTACCGTACACCGCAAATAAAACACGTCCCGATATATTCCAATGGACAGACCCTTCACGGAAGGGAATAATGTGGACGATTTCCTCCTTCCCCTCACCCCCTGTAAGGCACCAACATATCAACGCGCTCCTCCGCACACACGTGTACTCCACGGGTTGTTTCTACCGCACTGGAGTCAATGTTGCAACTTTCGGTAGGCGCAATGCGATGTTCGCGTGACGAGACGTACAGCTTCCGTGCACCGCCGAGAGAGGGCAGGAGTGTGCTCCGACCGAATCAGTACTGCGTCCTCGCTGCAGATCCCCGCGCTTCCCCTCCCGTCCCTTCACCGTCGGCATGTGCCGCATGTTCCCCTCTTTTCGGCAACGTGAATTTTCAACCACCTACGCCCCCCTCCTAAATAATTTATACCAAACAAAAAAAATCTCCATTCCCACGCCGGAATAAGAAGAGTTGATTCGAGAGTGACGAATGTGTGGACATTTGCTCGCTCCAAGGAAAGACATTATATCGATCTTTTTTATTTTACGTCGACCCAAAAAAGAATACCTTTCGTGTCGGGACAGTTGAGCCCGTTCCAACATTTGACGCCGCTCTGTCCATGGCCTGGAAAGGCATCGATCGAAGCCAAAGAAGTATAGATTCCGTTCCAACTATTGGGACGAGACCACAGAAAATATACGAAATTTCACCAGCATTACCCAAAACAACAAAAGAGAAACGCAAATTCATAATAATTACTAAAACACAAAATTTTAGTTGAAGAATAACGCTGAAAAGTCACTGCGACATTTATAAATATGACCAAAATATCGTATAAACACAAAATTTTACTCCACCCGCGACGGCGCCAGAAAAAATTGCGGAGGGGGATATTTTGTAGGGGACGGTCACACTTATGACATCATATAAGAAATGCATACATTTGCTAAAAGTTTATTTATCTAGAATTTCTTCCCTGCACGGAGACACCTCTCACCATCCCCCTACGTCACAGAAACTACTGTTTGTTAGGACTAGCTGACCAAAAATTAGTTTCAATAGGCGACAGACAAATTATGGGTAAACAGCACCATTTTAAAAGTAATCCTAACCGAAAATGACCCGTTTTTCTAGCATTATCAACATGGGCGTAGTTATGTAGGAGCTAGGGGCTAAGTCCCCCAGAGCCTAGCATAACCCCCAAATTGCATTCGGCATATGCACAAAATAATTAACGAAAGAGAGAAAGCTTCACAAGAAATTAGAAAATTCATCATCAATTTGTGATGTGGCAGCCATACTTAAGGATAGAAGTTCAAATTTTGTTTTGATGAAGGCAATATACAACAGAAGGTAGATGCAGGGTGCGATTTATTCTCTATAAACGTTGAAGTCCTTGTGGATTTTGTGGACCATATGTACGGACGAGATTTCAAAGAAAATATATCACTGTTATTAAATAACTCACTCATTTCGTTTTCATTAAAAATAATATTTTGGAAATTGGTTTTTTATGGTAATCTCGTCACTTTTATTTGTAGTGTTGAAAATAATAATAATAATAATAATACTATAAAACTATTATAATTTTTGTACGTAGGTTACTGAAATTCACAAACAATAAATTGAAAAGAAAACTAATATAACAAGAGAGACCACTGTGTGTAATTTAAATAAACAATATTAACAAGCTCGTAAAAAAGAATATTACAAACAGGAACAGATAATGAAACATGTTTTTCCATACACAAGAATGAACATTTCATAAAAATAAAGTTAATTTATTATTTCAGGTACCAAAAGAGGTTTCACGTCGAGGGTGAGTGAAAATCGTAAACGTTGTTAAGTGCCAGATATGTGGAAAAACATTTTTTTGCGATTTCCCAACACTTTCGCTTTTGGCACTTACTACATTTACCACTTGTAGTCCTCCCTTCTCTTGGTATTCCACCTTGGAGCAATTGGTAAACAATAATGTTGTTACTTTCAAACAATAGCTGCTTGGCATACAGTGTTAAAATAAATGGAGTCTTTCAAGTCTTCCTACAATTGAGTATTTCTGAACATGAAAAGGAGCCGTCATTGTATAGAATTTACCTTGTAACCAAGGGGTCTCGGGTTCGATACCCGGTGGATGCACATTGCACAGCGGTTCCCATCCCATTTTAAACTGTAGATCACCAGTTCCTATTTAGTCCAGTCCCTGGCCATAAGACCCACACAAAATTTTGAGGTGGACGAGTTTTCTCTTTTGATCCTGTTAGGGCATGCCTAAAGAAAGGAAAAATCTTGGGTAGACATCTGGCATACCGGGCCCAAGTTTTCTAGAGGCCCATAAATTCAAGATGGCCGCCGCTTCACGCACCAACAAAAGAAATCGATCATAACTCCTTTAATATTGGTTTTTGACAATTTTGCATAAGGACATATTTTGTTCAGAATTAAAAACGGAACAAAAATATTCTTACAGTTGTTTTCAAATCTTGCACTGTTATGGAGATATATTCAGTGAAATAATTCCGTACCCTTCTCTGCAAGGATTCTAAGCAATATTTTACATTTTACTTGACATTCTGGCATATAAAGGGCAAAACAATTACTGCCTGTGATACTTTGTTGATGTGATGCCTACTGTTGTGGCGCATGGCCTGTGTGACGTTATACATCAAAGATGGCTGGCTGCCTCTGAAGACATTAACAAAGAAAATCGACCATGTCTCCTTATCTCATTCAGATGTCATTTTGACCATTTGTAGGTTAATTGGGTTTTTGAATGAAGGGAAGACATGTGTATGGAGGATGCCTTCATTATGAGGCATGCAATCACAAGTATAATACTAGATGTTTTGCTGAACAATGTCTCAAGATAAGGTACATGGTGTCGGGTATCCAAGATGGCCGCCACAGAGGTTCTGAGCACTGTCCATATCCTGATTTAGGGTTCGTTTATTAGAATTTTCCAGAGGTATTATCTGTTAATCAATAGCAAGTGACAATATATTATTGTAATTTTTGTAACTACGTACTACCACGGCGGCCATCTTGAATTTATGGGCCCCTAGAAAACTTGGGCCCGGTATGCCAGAAGTCTACCCAAGATTTTTTTCCTTTCTTTAGGCATGCCCTAACAGGATCAAAAGAGAAAACTCGTCCACCTCAACATTTCTGCGGGTCTTATGGCTAGGGACTGGATTAATTAGCATATATGTGCGTGAAGTGGAGTTAAAAAATAAAAATAACAATTCATTGTAGATACTTGAATAGAATAACAGTTTTGATGGGGGGGAAAGGCGTCAGAACAAAGAGTGAAGTTAGTTCCTGCGGATCTGCATTGCGTACGGGCCATTTAAAGACATACTCCTGAATGTCGTGTGAATGTAAATGTGTCGCGATCGTGTAGATCGCACGCAATCACTTTATTAAATGATCATTACAGTTCATTGGTGAAATCGTTCCTTTCCAAGTTATTTGTGTACGTTGCACCACGTTCACGAATGTGTATGCAGATATTTTGAATTTTCTATCAGTACAGTTGAAAGTTATGTTCAACTCTAGTGACGGGCGAATCTTCTGGATCACTTCCAATGGTGCTGCTCTAGGAATCTCAGGTATCTCTTGGAGTCTCAGGATAGATTAATTCTTCTGGAGGAAAGAAGAAGCTTATTTGTTGTTTCAAGTAACCAATGGTAAGATTATCGTCAAAGGATGCCTGCTTATGCTGGTTACATAACAGCAAAAATCTTAATCTTTTTTTGGAGATTGGAAATTATTGGAAAATCATTATTTGATGTTTTGCTCATACTGTTTGTGAAATTAAGTCACATACATGTCACATAGGAAATTAAGTAACACATGACAAAATGATCATTCCTTTTGATTAAAGAGTTTGTTAATAGCAAAGTCAGGCGCCGAGCAAACATACTTACACTATTGAATTTGAGAAAGAAAATTAAAGGATGCATATGCAAAATGATCTTATAAAACCTGTTTTGAATGCCATACTTGGTGTCCTTTTAAAGTCGCCTGGGCAGAAGAGCGAAGTAAAATGAAACAAATCAATCAATCAATCAAAAGTCTAGTTTTAGAGGGTAATTGAATAATTTAACTTTATGTATCCTTCACGCCAGTGTATGTGTAGTATACTTTTTTATATTAGGTTTAAGTCAGAACTTCTCTTTAGGCCCTTTGATAATTATTTTAATAAAATATCAAATTTATCCTTAAGCATACACAGAGACGAAGAATAGCACACCTGTCGCGGATAATTCAATAACTTACTAAAAGTAAAGTAAAGTGCTCCCCTGCGCTCGCTCTGAAGGCGTATACTCGGTGTGGACTAAGGGCCCCACACTTTCTTGATCCCGGCCGAAGGTGGAGATGATGTGATCAGCACCACTCCCCTGGCCGCCTTTACTCAAAGTTTCCTCCAGGTACCCTGGATGGGCGACGCTGGATGGGCGCCGGAGCCGCTTGAACAGGTGGAAAACTAGGTTCTCAATTTTGTAATAGTCTGGAATTCTTGGTTTCCCTAATTAATTTCTTCAGTATTTTTTCTTAAGATCCGAAAGCATAGGCATAACTTGACGAAGGCAAGGGGGTGGGGACACAAATTGCACCCTGGGTAGATGTTCATTTTCAGTTGCACAAAATGTTGAACATTGCACAGTGCATTCGGTTACACCTGAACGGTCTTTATCTGCAAAAAAACTTTTTTAAAAAAGGGCTAAGATCAACTATGAGGCAAGATACTATTGATCATAGAAAGGGAAATTGCAAAGAATTCTTAAGGAATTTTACAGAAGAGCAAAAAGGAGCACTTAAATAAGACAACTATGTAATTTGTGTAATATTTTAGTTTTTTTCTCCACGAAACGAATCGCAAGTTCTTCTTAGTGCTTTGCCTTGCAACATTATAATTTGTTCATTACCATGAACACTGGATTAACCAATAATAACACACTAAAATTATACCTTCTTTATCCTAAACAAGAAATGTGGCTTTCATTAAATTTTCAACCATCTATAATAGTGTATTTATTCCTTTCCTAAAAGTAACACTCGACATAAACACAATTCCATTTGTTTTGGATAAGATGTCGAGAGATGTTTCCTAAGGAGACGGGCATGATGTTTATTCGTAATAGATAAAAGTATGAATCATGTTATCTCCATTTAGCCCCCCCCTCCCGAAGTGGACGGACGAAACTACGCCTATGATTAGCAAGTATTTTAGTCAACAATTGACAAATTTAGTAAACATAGCTACTTTTGTTTGGGTTTAGCAAAAGAGATCTGTTACTCAAACAAATCAATATTTGGTCCGTATATTATACCGCGGAAACCTACAAGAGTTAGGAATACTAGAGATATAATGGAAAAGACACACATTATAGAGGAAGTGCTACATAATACTTATAATAAATCAGGAAATAACATATAAGTTCAAGATGCTCGTGTAATAGGTTTGAGTTTTGTTTATTGCTTTAAATCCACTTGATGCGCATACATGCTAATCGGGACTGGACATATAGTTTAGAGAGGGATCCGAACTACTGTACAATTTGTCTCAATCGGGTATCGAACCCGGGACCCCTTAGTTACAATGTGACGGCGTTACCATTACGCCATCAGGGAAGCCCGGTCGTGTATTAGTTAGCATTAATGATTGTTTACAGCAATATCCCTGCATAGAGCTCTGTAGTTTACCCAGGTTGAGGAAGGGAGGTAAAGAGAACGAAGCGTGGTGCTGATTACATCAGCTTCATGAAGGTCCTAGATTGTGAGAGTGTGCCTTTATATGCCTTCATAGCATTTTGCTTCATCCTAATTGCAAAGTTAATCCGTTTGGGATAACTGTCAACCTGTGCAGCACGGTTGCATACTTTCAGGATGGAAACCCTTTTTTGGAGGGTGCTTGCTTCGTGGCATGGAAGTCAAACAGAAAAACATTGACCTCTGTATGCTGCAACAAATTGTTGCAACCCTATAGCCCTACATGTTCCTTTCTAGGACTTCCGCTTCGAGACCGAGACGAGGACGAGACGAATGCTTACAGATCGAGCTGAGAGCGAGAACAAGGCAGACCCCTCACACACGAGACGAGACGAGACGAGAGAATGCCTAGTATTGTCTCTGTACCATCCCTAAACGTAAGGTACGCTATGCGTGGTAATAAAACGATATGCCCCCTGCTACCCCTTCGTGCACGCCACTGCGCTAAGTTTCGTGCAAGGAGTGGCTGCCAACTGGTGGCCAAACACACATTAGCCATAGCCGCCTTCTTTGCATAGGATCAATAGTCATCGTATGCGTGCATGAACGCCCGGTCCACATTAGGTCGGTCGATCAAGATTGCACTCAATACCCTAGGGGAGGGACACTGTAATGTTTTTTTTTATTTATCGGTATGTATTACTATCATTGGCGATGTAAACCAAGCTGCTATTATTACTTTCATGGGTGTATTTTATGTAAAAGTACATAGGTGATTTAGCACTGGTTTTAGTATGGTTAACATAGCAACAACACGCATGTTATAAATTACTTTTGCTGACCTGCGTTCCGAAGTGGTGACCGAAACATGTTACGAAGCCAGAAGCCCAAGTTTCGAACCCTAAACGCAGGACCATGAAATTAGGCGGGTGGCAGAAGTTCGCGCTGTTGCCACATCGGAGCACAGCCCCGTGTGTTCGAAGGTTTAAGAGAATGAAATATGTCGTTGTAGGCTTGGTCTTTGTAATCCATGTGATACAAACTGACAGTATTTGCTCGAAAGGTCAGGTATGGCACAAAAGTGACCCGGAGAGAGGTTGGTCTGACGCTCGAACTAGGCAACGCAGCCTTGTCGACGTTGCCACATAGTGCGCGGGAACCAGCGACTTTTGTCCCGCTCTCGCTTTGCTTTTCCCACATGTGACATCAGCGCATTCTGCCCAGCCGCCTATTTTCATGACCGTGCGTTTAGTTAACTCATGGATGCGTCGTTGTGTTTACTGTGCTTCCCCGATGGTTTAGTGGTATCGTCGTCGCCTTGTAATTAAGGGGCCCCGGGTACTATACCCGGTGGAGGCACGTAGTGGTTCGGATCCCACGTTAAACTATAGGCCTCGTCCCGATTAGCCTTTATGTGAATAAAGTGGACTTAAACAACAAACATAAACACATTGCATTTATGTATGCCATTTCAACAGTTTATCATTAATTCTCATCGTCGCGATTAATCGAAGAGGTAGAGGAGCGACGTAAAATAACAGAAATGGAGAGAATGGAATCAAGGTTAAGTTCGGAGGTGATGCTCCAGCGTGTTGGCCAATCATCTAGGTACAAGAAGTCGAGTTTTTGTAAAATTTGTCACACTTTAAAATAAACGGATTCCTATTCGGTATATCACAGGTTCATATCCCACGACTGGATATCCTCAGTGAGCTTTTTCCGTAGTTTTCCTCAGTCGCTTCAGGCGAATGCTGCGAGAACACATTCAGTGAAGTCCCAACTCACTTTGCTACCCTATTCTCTTTCATCCATGCCGGATTGGTTCAGTTGAGCGACGTCAATTACACATACTAACCTTGAAATCTATATGAAAAATAACAACTATCGGTTATTAATTAAAAAGAAACGAAAATTACTTTATTCTCTTAAAATGTAGAAACATTGAGTAGGAAAACGTTTTCATGCTTTGGAATACGCCCGTGGCCATAATGTTTGCGAAATAGGGCCAGTGACGCAGCCAGGGCGACAGGGAGGTGCGAGCGTGAATATTTTCTGAGGGAACTACAAATTTGAGCTAAAACAGCTCCAGTTTCTCTTCTACTCATGGAGGCGGTAAGGGGGCCGATTGGTCGACAGAGGGCAACAAGTGAACATGTGTTAGACGGCTGTGTCCCGCAGTCGAGTGATAACTCGAGAAGGGACGGGACGAGGAACGCCATGCATCTATGGTAGGCTTAATAACGTAAAGCTAATCGAGCTACAGTTATGCATACTGTGGAGATGGAAGAATGTGTGAAGAAAGAACGTGCCGTGTACTGTTTCATGTGTTTTTGTTGTTTCAAGTGGAATTTTATGTTGATCAAGAGTTATTCCACTTTTTCCAAAACAGAGAAAGATAGACAGACGGACGGACGCACACACGCGCGCGCGCAGAGAGAGAGAGAGAGAGAGAGAGAGAGAGAAAGATAAGGGGACAACGGTAAAGAATGAGGTACAAAGAGAGACAGATAGAAAGACAGAAACAAAGAGATATACAAAGAAAGAAATACAGAGAGAATGGGAGAAAGAAAGGAAGAGAAGGAAAGACGCAGACAGACAAAGAGAGATATAAAAGAAAGAGATACAGAGAGATAGATAGAGAGAGAGAGGTGTAGAGGCAGACACGCACACACACGTAAAGAGAGAGAGAGAGAGAGAGAGAAAGAAAGACGGAGACAAAAGAGGTGTATATATAAAAATACGAAGAGAATGAGGGAGAGAGGAGACAAATAGAAATATTCAAAGAAAGTGAGACAAGCAGACAGAAGCACACAAAGAGAGAAAGAGGGAGAAAGACCCAGACACGCAAAGAAAGGTGTATATAAAGAGATCCAATGAGAGAGAGGAAGAGGGGACAGACAAAGAAGAATAAATAAAAAAATGAGAGGCAGACAAACAAAGAGAGGCAGACAGACCAGCACACACACACGAGCAGAGAGAAACAGTGAGAGATAAATTCAAAGAGAGGTGTATGTAAAGATACAGAGAGAGAAGGGGAAGAAGAAGAGAGGGAAGGATGCAGGCAGACAAAGGGAGACATACAAAGAAAGAGATGCAAGAAGAAACTAGCAGACACATGAGATCCAAATAGGCAAAGGGAGGTATAAAAAGAGATACAAGGAGAGAGAGAAAGTGTGTGGGGGGAGATAGAGGAAAGGAGTTGATCACAAAGTGTTAGTTGGACAAAGAGAGGGACGAACACAGACACGAAGAGAGGGAGATAGGGGTAGAAGGAGAGAGAGAGAGAAAGAAGGTTCCTTGGACCGAATTGAAAAACTGTACACATAAAAAGGTTTTTTACAGTCCAGAACCCATTTACGCTTGTTGATTTTCTCCCCTAGACCGTAATTACAAGTGTATGTAAAATTCGTGAACCTTTAACAACTCAAACGAAAACGAGGACTTCTACGCTTCCCTGTGGGAAATTAAACGTGGAATTGCTTATTTTCCTGCAGCTGTAAATAATGGAACGAGAGATCACATGCCAGCCAAATATAAGGATTGTCCAATTTAGTACTTATATCCTTTTGCATTTTTACTCGCCTGTCTGCAACTATTGGCTAATAACGACGATAAGGATGAGTGACTCTAAGATGAAATGATAAAGGGACACAAAGAACATCCATGCCCACACCGTGACTCCAATCCGGGAACTTGGAAGGCAAAACTGAAAGTCGGCCACCAAGCCAGCTGTCAGATACGTGTGTCCGAGAAAATATATACCAATAAATAATTTAAATAACTCAACAATCGTTAACGATAGAAATGTCAAATAACGTTTATTTGGAAAAGGGAAGAAAGGATTTTTTTTTCACCAGAAGGGAAAAAATCGTAACATAATTAAGCGCATGCGCGGCTTTGTTCGTGAGTAGTCTGTACAATGGCGCCGTTTACTGTTCGTCAGAAAGTTGAGTGCTGCTTTTGGTTTACAGAATTGAAGTCTCCTGTAACGGTACAAAGAAGATTCCGGCAACAATATGGACAGGAAGCACCAGAACGTCATTACATTGTTAAATGGCATAAACAATTGCCGAAAACAGGGTCTTTGTTGAGGAAGAAAGGTAGTGGTCGGAAGCGTGTGAGCGAGGATAAAGTGGTTGCAGTTCAGGAAGCTTTCCAGAGAAGCCCGCGTAAATCTGTGAGACGTGCTAGTTCTCAACTTCAAATTCCACGTTCTACTGTGCATGATATCGTACATAAAAGGTTAAGGCTTAGAGCCTACAAGTTACAGCTTGTTCAGAAACTAAAGTGCAGTGATAAACCCGCTCGGTTTGATTATGCTAGTGAAGTGCTATCACGCATTGATGATGACAATGAATTCCTGACACGCGTAACATTTTCAGATGAGGCTACCTTCCACATTTCCGGAAAAGTGCATAGGCATAACTGTAGTATATTGGGTGAGCAGTTGTTGAACATGAACGCGACAGCCCCAAGTTGAATGTGTGGTGTGGTTTGACACGAGATTCCGTAATTGGGTCCTTTTTCTTTGAGGAAGCTACAGTTACAGGTGCAAGTTACCTGCAAATGTTGCAACAGTATGCTGTACCTCGTATACCTCATGGGTACATGTTTCAGCAGGATGCCCCCCCCCCACATTATGCCCGTTGTGTTACTAACTTCCTTAATAACAATTTCGCTGGTAATTGGATTGGGAGGGGTGGACCCATTAAATGGCCACCACGGTCACCAGACTTGTATTCTTTGGACTTTTTCCTTTGGGGTTATGTGAAGACTATGGTTTACCAAACACCTGTGCAAGACCTCAATGATCTCCGTGAAAGAATTATCGATGCATGTGGCTCCGTCACTCATCAAATGTTGAAGAACACTTGGATGGAGGTTGAGTACCGCCTTGATATTTGTCGCTCCACCAAAGGAGCACACATTGAGATCTACTAAGGTGAAATTTTTTCTTGTTCTTTGGTTAAAAAAATTCTATAATTTTCTCTTCCAAATAAACGTTATTTGACATTTCTGTCGTTAACGATTGTTGAGTTATTTAAATTCTTTATTGGTATATTTTTTCTCAGACACACTACTATTATACGTATTATACATAGTACAGTGTGTATTAAAAATGTACATTTTCGGATTAATTCTTGCTGTTAACTATCTGTAAAGGGGGTCAAGGACTTCACAAATTTATTTTACCGTATTTTGATATGTACTTTTAGTAACATTACGAAATCAATTCAGTTATAATACTGAAAATAATTTATGAATAATAAGTAGAGCCCGGAAGTTTGGCAAAATGCCTCTTTTTATCTACTGCATATATTGATAATTTTTTTCCGGATATACGTTTTTTATGTTGTTTCGAATGTTTTAGAAGCCTTTTCATTTTGCCTATTTTGCCTATTTGGGACTCCACTGCCTATTTTTAATTATAATGCCTTTTTTTGCCTTTTCAATGAAATTTGACCATTTTTTCTAAAACAAAATATGTATATAAATTATTTTTCTCCCAAAAAACATTGTTGGCATTTATTTTTCGTCCGTTTATTATGTGAATAATTTCGCATGTTTCAACATTGCTGAAGGAGAAAAGTGTGAGAAAAAAGTATTTCATGCTGGGTTAGGATAATGCCTTTCGGTTAACATTTCCTTGTGCATGTTGCAAAACACTTGCACAATTACGTCATCACGTCCAGCGTCCGTGTCAGGAGGTTATTAACAAGAAATAGCACTAATGCCCAAGGGCCTTTGCATGGATTCCAAAATCAAATTCTCTATCTTTAGTTTAGTTCTGCACTTTGGAGGGAAAGGATTGTGTAGTTGTCATCATGCCGAAATTTAGTGTGCCATTAAGTGGTAAGTTACATGGTTACGTGCGTGAATTTGGTGAAAGCACATTTTTGACAGATGGTACTATTCTTCTCTGCAAGATATGTGAAAAAACAATCAACCATGAGAAAAAATACTTTATATCTCAGCATGTGTCAACAGCAAAGCATAAATCTGTAGCTGCTAAAATGATCGGACTGAAGAAGATATCCCTAATTTCAACAGTGGGCACTTCATCCAACAGGCAATCTCAGTTTTCTCTTGAACTGTGCAAAGCTTTCATGGAAGCAGGAATACCTTTCTGGAAAGTGGAAAACAGGTCACTGAGGAAATTCCTGGAGAAATACACTAAAGAAACGGTGCTGCGGAAAACATATTTAAGCGTCTGCTACGAAGAAGCTCTGCAAAGAATTCGTGCTGAAGTTGGTGGAAAGAAGATCTGGATTTCAATAGATGAAAGTACTGACGGTATGGGACACTACATAGCCAAAGTCATCATATAAACTACGAAACCAACATGCGGAGAATCCTCGTCATTTCTTCTCACGTCAGAACAACTATAGAGAGCCAATGGTTTGTCAATTGCTCAGTTATTCTCAAATTCCCTACTTCTGCTCTGGCCAGATGGTGTACATCATGATGAGGTGTTAATTTTTATCAGTGATGCAGCTCCTTATATGAAGAAGGCTGCCATGGCATTGAAAATTCTCTTCTCGAACATGCTTCATATCACATGTGTAGCCCACGCAGTGCACAGAATCGCCGAAGAAGTTAAGAGTGTTGCACCCAGAAGTGAACAGGTTGATTTCGAACACAAAGAAGATATTTCTGAAAATCTCCCTCTCGAACCAGAAAATTTCAGGAAGTTGCGCCTGAGCTTAGTTTACCTCCATAACCAGTCTTGACGAGATGGGGAACCTGGATATCAGCAGCTATATATTATGCTAACAACCTTGAAAAAATCAGTGAGGTGATCGATGCTCTTCCAGAAAATGAAGCGGCTTCAATTAGTGGTGCAAAACCTCCTGTGCTATTCAGAACTGAAGAATGAACTGTCGTTTATTTTTGCACATTATGGTGCATTGCCAGAGACATCCATGAAAATCTTCGAGGAATCCATGCAGCAGATGATGGAAGTGCTAGGAGAAAAGGGGTCAGCTGTTGCGGAAAAGTGCAAACGGGTAGTGAGTGCAAAAGAGGACTTGAAACGATTTAAAACAATTTGTCATATTCTAAAAGGTGAAAATGCTGTTACCGAAATGAGTCCACCTACATTAGCTTGTTTTATGTAAGCTCCAATAACTTCTGTCGAAGTAGAAAGATCATTTTCTATTATGAAAAATATTCTCTCTGACAGACGACTATCAATGAATGTTGAGAACTTTAAAAAACACCTTGTAGTTATGTGCAATCAAGAAGGAGAAAATCGAAATGCTCTTCCCAATGTAGATTTTAACATTTTGCAAGAAATAATAGATAAAAGTAAGCGACTTCTAAATGTGTCTTTTTTCGGTTTATATTGCCTTTTTTTTTCATTTGAGTGCCTATTTTCCACATTATAAAAGCCTTTTTGCTTGCCTATTATAACGAAAATAAATGCCTGAACTTCCGGGCTCTAATAATAAGTAACTATTATATGATCATAATTGAAAGATTTTGTTTTTCTCCATTGGAAATGGCTTTAGAAATGTAGAGCCTGTCGAAAGTCCCGGAAGAGGGGGATACCCTGGCTT
Organism: Lepisma saccharinum; assembly: GCF_977018435.1. NCBI lineage: Eukaryota > Metazoa > Arthropoda > Insecta > Zygentoma > Lepismatidae > Lepisma > Lepisma saccharinum. The sequence goes on along the minus strand of NC_139234.1, from coordinate 67,310,066 downwards.
CTCCTTCAGTTCGAATGCAGGTTTTGGATAATAAGCCAATTTATACCAGTCACGGGGAGATTATGTGATGGTTGGCGCCACTGATTGCTGTTTTGGAACTTGGGAAAGAACTTACCAGGGCACCCCGTAAAAGTAAGTGTAGTAGCTTTCTCGATTTTTTTATGCCTTATGAAAGTATCGGCGGCACGTGAGGGTCTGCTACTTTTCGTGGCTTCCAGAAAAGAGACAGGACTTGACGTGTCTTCCCTGCCGAAAAAAAGCATCTCCTCCAGTGTTGCAAACTATCATGGTGACGACGTTACCAACGAGTAGGGACACAAATTTATGGTAAATAAAAACTATGTTAGGTCAGCGGTATATACCAGCGGTTGAAAAAAAAAATTGGCACACACTTTTTCATTATGAGAGGAAACAACATACAAAAGAGCTATAAATTGAAAAACTACTTCATTTTCATATACTGTACACATACACAAGTACTTAGCTGTCCAACCAAAAAGAAAACATCAACACAAAATAACTTCATTTCTAAATTTCATATTCGGGGGAAGAAAGGAATGCAGCTTGAAAGGGAGCGAAGTTTTCGAACTGAGATTATGTGCATGGGAAATCCCAATTTGCAGCGTCTTCCTGATCTGATCGAAGATAAAACGTTCTTCAGCTGCAAGTGGTAGGAAACTTTAGGCAAACGTTTCGTTACAAATCGATAGTTTGCGCGCACAACCTCGATTGCCGGTTTTTGCGTGCTTTCTACTTAATTTGATGATATTTCACGGTTATTTCGCGAAAAAGCGTTCATTTCGTGGAAAAGCACACATTTCGCATTACTTCGCGAATAAAACTCATGCATATTTCATCATTGGGGGTGTAGTTACGTGCAAAATGTTCAAAATTGCATCTTTTTTTCGCATTTCGCGCATCGCGAAAATTCAATGTCCCTACCAATGAGCCATTGGGGAAATCCTTTCAGCTTCCAAGAGTTGAAGTCTCTTCCTTTGATTCTATTTTTGTTACTAAGCGTCGCTTTTCTGCCACTTTTGCCTATTCGCTGCGATGAGGATGAGTGATGATATGGGGTGTAAGAGGTGACCATAACGACACTCCAATTTCAACCTCACTTCCACGTAGTACATCCTGGGCTAGCGAGGCTCTGGCGTTTGGACTCACGGGAAGTAGGAGCTTGTGTTGGGTGATGTCCTTTTGTGTCTGTGATTGTCCTTTCATCCGTTCATGTTATCAACATTCATCCTCACCTTCGCGATTAGCCAAAAGTAGCAGAGAAGCGAAGTAAAATAAATCAAATCAAATCAATCAATAATGAATGCTGAAGGGACACTCACAAAGAACCCTCATGCTCATGCCGGGATTCGAAACCGAGATCCCTGACTTCATAGCGTGCTGTGCTATCAACACCGCCACGGAGGTTAGCAAGAATTGAAGTATGGCACGAATGTAAATATTCCTGCTTTTGTACTCCGGTTATTAATCATTTATATGTAATGATGTTGGGGAGACATCGTATACTTCGTCTCCCTTAAAAGTCGTCACCGCCCCGTGCCACTCTTGGTTTCCACGATTCCTCTGCTTTCGATTATCTCTGCAGTTTCCACCATGGTGACATAAGCGTTTCCAGTTGCTTTAAGATTCAGAAAGAGGTTTCTTGATATGCATTTCCAATGGACACACATGCACAGCAGCAGATCAATGCTGATTTGTATTGACTGCCTCTAGATTTCTTACCTTCCTTTGCGTCACGAGCATGTTCAATAAGATATCCGTGTCTGCTTCATTTCCTTTTTCGTGTTATTTATTTATTGGAATAATCATTACTGGAACATGAAGATAACACGAACCTGAATAGGAAATGTTTCCATAATGGAAAAGGTCAAACCGGCCGTTACTAAGTACCCTTTGAAGATGTAATTATTCCCTAATTAAACTGTAGTATTGCTTCCCTTCACTTCTTTTCTATCGCGCGTGTGTGTTTATCAGGAATGGTGTCAGTTGGCAAACACATTTAGTCCTCCCTCTCTCTCTCCCGAAACAAATTTGAGAACAAATCAGTATGTGTATGCGAAGTGGTGCAGCAAGACGTGGTGCTGATCATATCCCTTTCGCTGTAACCAAAACGAGAACGTGTGGTCCTACCCCCACTTCCAAGCACGGTGTTATGCGCAAGGGATACCTTTAGCTTTTTTACTGGAACTACTGAGTTTATGCTTAATTGTTGAAAATGGCAGCAATGTCTGTTTCCATAAAAGCTACGATGCGAGGGCTCCCGTGTTGGAATTCCGGCCTTTCGCATGGGTGTTTTTGGTGCGTGTCCCTTAATCAATTTCTTCTTCACTCATCTCCATCTTCGCGATTAGCTAAAAGTTGCAGAAAAGCAAAGTGAAATAAACAAAATCAATCAATCAATCAATCTTTCCATAAATATCACTCTTTTTGGATACAACGCAGTGTTCGTATTTATGTAAACTACGGTGTGTCATTTTATGCAGGGCCGTATCAAGGTTTGTGGAGGCCCCTGGGCAAAATGTTTTGCGGGCCCCCCCCATTTTTTTATTATTTTTTACTAGGAGCTTTATTAGCTCAATATGTTAACCACCAATTTTCAGCAGTTGAAATGGTAGACCTGATTTTAGAATCAGTAGTCATTCACAATCGAACATATCGCAGATAGGTTTGCAGGGAGAATAGCGCAGGAAAATAAAGTTACAGGACGAAAATTGTAGCGCTATAGCAGCAGTAAAATTCTGCGTTTAAATGTGGCTGTTTGTCTTCTTGTGCTTCAAGCCAACTCTGTCATTCGTGCCCTTGTACTCATATCTATTGAGTGGTAGGTGCATGCAAAATTGTAATACTGATCTCTTTCCTAGAACATCCCCATAAAACACTTTAAAATAGTCACAAAATCTCTTACCGAACTACTAGAGAAAGAGGTATCAACATTTACACAAAATTTTCATTCAACATTTCAACATATATCCTGAAGCTAAGTGAATTTTAAGTAAAACGTTCACACGTCGCCACTGACAATCCATGACAATTCAACAGCAAGGCAACTAAAATGCAATAACCAAAATATTTAATTGATAGAGTAGCAGTATGTTTCATTATTGTTATAAACCGGAACATCATTGCCAACTTTTTACGATTATTTGTTATTTCCTTTATTCAACGTCACTGTTCTTTCTATTGAAGTTAATCGCGATGATGATAAAGCGCTGTTTAAAGTTAGGTGTCCCGTAGTTCACTGATGCACCGAGAGAGAGCTCTAGTATGTCCACATTTTTTCCCTAAAAAAACTCACAGTTCTAATACGATGTTATTAACGAAAGAAAGTTATGTATTCATTGTTTGAATAAGTTTGCCTTATTTCCACATCACAGCCAAATCAATCCATGGTATAAAGTATATTGAGGTTCAGATATCTACAAACAGATCGACTGACAGCTGTGTTACAATTGAATCCAGAAGAATGTAGACATACGACAATATTGAAGTTTTTTTTTTAATACAACTTCTTATACAATTTTTCACAAGCATAGCCAGCTAGTTAATTTTTTTTTTTTTTGATGGAGGCCCTTCACAGCTTTCTTTTTGTGGGGCCCCGGTGCAATTGCCCCAGTTGCCCATAGGTTAATCCGGCCCTGATTTTATGTATTAATAAACCTTATATTAATTCAGTAAGTATGGTTTCATAGCAAGGTTCGCATGTCTGCATTGTGTATTTCGTTGCTTTAAATTTCCTAACAATGTTATTCTCCATCCATTGTAAGAACGAAGTTAATGTAAACAAAATCACGTGACTTATGAGAAATATTTCCCTCCCTACGTGTTAGTACTGATATTATTTTGACCGTGAATATATTGGTTGTAGCTTTACAGCTTATAATACAAGACCCCATAACTTCAAGATAGTAGCTACGTTGAGTGGTATGGCTTTATCACATGCACTTTTATAGTGCTGCAGGAAGAGGATTTCTCTCGAGCACCAAATAGTTCGGACGGACGACGCTAGATAGCTTACGGAATTAATAGCTTCTTCACGCGACCGGATAATGCTCGAACAGGCAAAACGAGCGGCATACACTCGAAGCCCAGTAGTACACGTATAACCGTAATTTGTCTGTTGTAGTTTGCCCTCAAATATGGACCGTGAAATGATAGACTCAGTGAAATTGAAACTTAAGTGAACATCTCCTAGTTCAAATGTAGTTTAGTATATCTTACCAATACGCAGTGATATATGAAAATGAAATAGTGGATTGTGGGTATGTGTCTACGATTATTGTAACATTAAAATAACATTGCGCTCGAGCGTAGCACGCTCAAGGGTGGGATACTTGAGCGAGTACGCCGACCTCCGGGACGGAGTGATTAGCATAGCGCGCTATAATGGCAGGGGTCCTGGGTTCCAATCCCGGCATGGGTGTTCTTTGTGAGTTTCCCTTCAACAGTTTCATCATATCATGACTCATCCTCATCTTCCTGATTAGCCAAAATGGCAGAAAAGCAAAGTAAAATAAACCAAATCAATCAATCAATCAATCGAACGAGTACGAGCGAGCAAAAGTGGTCCCATGCAGTACTCTATGCAGTATAGTCCTACGCGCACAGCTCCATTTGGACAACCAATAGGATTTCTCGCAATCACGTGCATTTGTTTACATTAACCTCAATCTTACGACGGGTATAGAATAACGTTTACACGTGAAAAATTACTGGGGCGATTATAGAAACATTTGAACATCACTATTTTCAGTACGTTTTCTTTTAAACATGAAGAGTTAGTGTTATTGTTAGCAGAACGATTCGCTGATATTTTGCACTCTACGTACACCATCAGTTTGGTAACATTACTTAATGTTTTCTCGAGCGTTAAGCCATAACCACTTAGCAAGTGCAAGTACCTGGCATTCCAATGGGGAGAACAAATAGGCAAATGCTACCTCGTCCATAAAACTTTTCCTACAAGTACTTGAAGGAGGCTAAGTATATTAACATCCAGTTTTTTGACATTTACAGTACCTTCTACAGTTATTTGGCTCAGTTACAAACATAAAAATTAAGTTACTCATTTCTGGATATGCTAAAAACTACTGTAGCATGTTTTCATGCTAGATTGCAAGCAGACACAAAAAGGTCAGAATCAGCACCTTAATTACACTTAACCTTATATGTTTAAATTTGACAGTTTAGAGGCTCGAGGCAGTAGCAATGAAAGTAAACACTTATTCTTGTAAACATTACGTCGCGCTCAACATTTGCTCGTAACAAAATGGATATATGAAGATTTTTAAAAATATATTTGTTTTTTATACTGTTGAATCGTACAGAAAAGTAATTAGCAAATGTCGTTAGTTCTCAATTGAAAGAAATAAGTTACTTCTTTCCAATCACTGCACTAGTAAGAATCTATATCCTATCCCGCGAATCTCTGGATCAAGGTTGCGCAGAGAAGAGGAGAAAGTGAGTTGTCGAAGCGAATCAGAACACGTTCCAACAAATGGCAGGTATCTGCATTCGCTTTCCCCTCTCCGCGCAATTCCAATCCCTCTCACGCATTCATTGGTCGAGTCCTCTCGAGACACCAGTTGCGCAGAGACTTGTTTTAGCTCGCTCGCTCCAGGGTCATTCCATGCAAAATCAGCCATTTTTAAAATAATTGGTTGCGTCACCATTTTAGAAAAAAACCCTTTTCAGTGCATAGGTTTTTGTACAGTGTCTCTCAATAGTTTTAGGACAACGACATTTTAAACTAGGCAACCCAATTTACACAAGGCGTTGGTGGGTTGCATGTAGAGTTAGGCTCAATTTCAGGGTTGCCACAAACACATTAGGTATTTATAAAATACGCGAAAGAAAGATATCCAAATATTAGTGCATAAAACTAGAAAAAAATCAGTATTACATTTGTTGCAATACTCTCAGAAAGAAACAACGTCGATTTTCTAGTATTTCATTGTTGATGTGGAGAGAGGAAACGAAAGGGAACAAAGGAGAGGAGAAAAGAGAAAGCAAACGGGGAAGAGTAAAAGTAAAGAAGGGGAAAAAATAGAAGACAGAGGAAGTGGATAGAAGAAGTAATGAGGAGAAAGGAAAAAGATGCGAGGAGAGATGAGAGGAAGGAAAGCGAGGTGATAGAGGAGGAGGAAAGGAGTTTGGAGAGGAGAGGAGGAGACGAGAAGAGGGGAGTGGAGAGTAGAGTAAAAGAGAAAAAGAGAGAAGAACGAAAAGATGAGGAGAACAGTGCCGTGGAGTCGGAAATATAAGACAGGAGGGGAGATAAGAGGAGTGGAGAAGAGTGGGATGGAGACAAGAGGCGAGAAAAGTAGGGAAAGCGGTATGAGATAAAAATAGAGGAGAAGGACGGGAGAGAAGAAGGAGAAGATAAGAACAGAAGGGACTGTCGACGAGAGGAGAACAATTAAGAGAGCTGTGTTGTAGTAGATTCACAATGTCGAAAATACATCTCGGCGTCAAGAACTGGTGCATTGATAAAATTATCGACATGAAACATTCATTAACATTTTATAATGTATTGGAGAATGTATTAGATCGGTGCGAAATTCCTTTTGGCCGAGTTCAGAGCAAGATAAAATCTTCCACGTAAGATCTTTGATTTTACCTGCGATTATACCACTTAAAACATGAATGTAATTTTCATATTTATAAGAATTATCCAATTTTTCTCCTCTTCTCGCTTCGTTATTTAACATTTCCTCTCCCCCCATCGTTAATTTCAAACTGAATCATTCCGTTTCATACGGCGTGGACAATGAACGCAATGGGATATGTCTAAAACTTACGAAAAGTTTCTGCCACCGGAGGGGTTTGAACCTACGACCATCAGATTATCAATCCTTAACGGTAACCACTACCCCACAAGCTCTCGCTCCTGAACACAGGTATAAGGAGTTGACCAACGTGAAATGCAGATCCAATACCCCTCGTACATGTCATGTGCAAAGAATACTTGTTTGTAACAAAGAAAACGAAGGCAATACGACTCGGCGAGAACATTTAATGGAGAATTGCACATGATGGAAACTTTTCAGTCAATATTTGTGGAGGTATCTTTGCTTTGAACTCAAGTGGAAAAAGGGGTAATATTAGTCATTGAATTCTCACCATTTTCCAAGCTTTTGCCACATGTATTTTTGCTCTTTGTTTTATATTTATTTTAGCTATCATGTTTTTCAGTTCAATACCGCCCAAAATGATCTTTGTGAAGCGAAATTAGGCCCTAGACACGTCACTTCATCGCCGTTAAATAAACCCAATGAAATATTTAAGTGTTTTTAAATTATAATTTTCTAACGCACATATGTTGGCATAACAAATTTAAAAGATGTAAATTTTTACAAGCATGCATGTTATTATCTGTGGACGAAAGAACAATTAAGAGAGCTGTGTTGTAGTAGATTCACAATGTCGAAAAATTATCCATTCTGATATAATCAGAGTACATTTAAGTTTTTTTTTGTTTTAAGTACAAAATTGATTTGTGGTTTTATTAATGAGAAATAAAATGTGCACTTTATAACTATTAGGCTAAGTAGAATATAATTGTTTTTCATCGGTGTATTTAATCTTCCTTTTACCTTTAATAATTTATTATTATTTACTTCTTTTTTAATATAAAACATCTGTAGCTTAATTTATAAGCAAATGAACTTTCTTGTTTAATGTATTCCAACGAAACCATTGGGTTCGATACCCGGTGGAGGCACATAGTGGTTCGGATTCCACTTTAAACTGTAGGTCCAGTCCCGATTAGCCTTACTGTGCACAAAGTGAACTTAAAACATCAACTCAAAACAAAACGAAACAAAAAAAAACGAAACCATTGGTAGAGGATCAACATTGTCTCAGTAACGATTTCTATTGTTCCATAAATCTTCATCCAATGGCTCCGGGAACTGGTCAATTTCTTCGAGGTATCTTTAATTCTCTGTCACTTAAAAATTTCAAGTGATCCATTTTGTATCCGCTCCTTTTTAACAAAGTAAGCTCGAAGACAATCTGTATTCCACTAGCTTATATTGGAAACTTGCTCAAACCGGAAGTTCTTTTATCGCCTTCGACAATCGAATTGTCTGATCGACTATTTTTTGTTTACCCAGGAACATCCCCCATAGGAGATTTACGAGACTTGGTTACGCTACTCACTCGTAGCTCCCCAATTTCCTCACGATGGTGGGTTGCTACCGGTCGTAAACACAGGCCGAGAACCCAGAGACTGAACGCAGGCGGACTCGAACACATGCCGTTCCGCAGTCGGAGTCCAAAGCACAGTGCCTTAGAACGCACGATCACGGAGGAGGACTTTTCTTATTTTACTTTTGGCTAATTACGAGGATGAGGATGAATAATGAATAGAAAAATAAAAAGAAGGTCACGCAGAAAGAACAGGAGGGGTCTTCAACATCTTACGTGACGAGTTCAAGCCCTAAATATGAGGATTTCAACCTTAGACGACCTCAATTTTTTTTAAAAAATATAAGCAAAATTACTATTTACACTAAACTTCTTATCAAGGCCAAAATAGTTTGTAACTGTGAAACTACCCCCTGAATGCAAATTGACAACATTTTTTTTTCATGTGAGTAAGAATTAAATGTGTGGCACACAGAGATACTTCTTGCGAAAACAATTAACTGTGCCCTGTCCCAGCATGTCTGGAGCAAAGCCGCGCATAGCGGAAGAGAAGGGGAAAGAGGGGAAGGGGGATCGAGTTGACAGAGCGAGGCAGTACACGCTGCTGGAAAGGCTGCTAACTGCAGTGGATCTCCTCCCTCCACGCAATTCCGTTCCTCTCATGTGTTCATCGCTGCTCAGATACTTGTTTTGTTCACCTGCTCCAGAGATAAGTGGGACAGAGTGTAGTTCGCATACATGTAGCAAGTAAGGCAACTTATCTCAGAATGAAAATTCCACATAGTTTTCAAACGTTTGTTTATGCAATGGTGACTGGACACGGATCACACATAATCCCTTGCCAAAATCTAGTCGTCTAAAATCATTTGAAAACTCGAATGTATCTCTTTACAGATACCAAGTTATAAGGAACTATTTCGTAGATGTTCATGTAACCGTTATAAAATTACAAATAAAATATATTCACAACCTTAGGTATACTAATACCAAGAAAGAAATTAAGAGTAAGATTTCAAATGCATGTAATTATAGAAGTACAGAGCAATATGAGAGTATTGAACTTCTTTTTCGTTTTTTTTTTTTTGCAGGATAACGTTTACAATATTGAGGCGACAGAATAATTAAGGACGTAGTGTATAGGTTAGAGTTCTTGAGAGCATTGTAAGCGGTCCGAGGTTCGATCCTCCATACGAGGTGTTCTTTCTTTTTCTTTTAAAAAATATTTCTCCTTCTTTTAAACAAGAGCATGGCAACATTATTTGTAATAATAGTGCATGGTGGATAGATTGTCCTAAAACTGGAATTTACTAAAAAAAAAAAAATAAACAAATAAATGAATTGACACACGATCAAAGGGATATTTTCACGTATAAGATCTTGAATTATGATACTCTAACGATAATTGTGTTCTGCTTCAAAGACATTGACAAATATTAATGAAATAACCATTTATATTTGTGGCAATTCAGGACACACTAATATTACCCCTTTTTCCACTCGAGTTCAAAGCAAAGATACCTTCACAAATATCGACTGAAAAGTTTCCATCATGTGCAATTCTCCATTAAATGTTTTTGCCGAGCCGTATAGCCTTCGTTTTCTTTGCTACAAACAAGTATTCTTTGCACATGACATGTACGAGGGGTGTTGGATCTGCATTTCACATTGGTCAACTCCTTATACCTGTGTTTAGAAGCGAAAGCTTGTGGGGTAGTGGTTACCGTTAAGGATTGATAATCTGATGGTCGTAGGTTCAAACCCCTTCGGTGGCAGAAACATTTCGTAAGTTTTAGACATATCCCATTGCGTTCATTGTCCACGCCGTATGAATAGGAATGATTCAGTTTGGAATTAACGATGGGAGGAGGGGAAATGTTAAATAACAAAATCTCAATTTCAACGAACCGAGAAGAGGAGAAAAATTGGATAATTCTTATAAATATGAAAATTACATTCATGTTTTTAGTGGTATAATCGCAGGTAAAATCAAAGATCTTACGTGGAAGATTTTATCTTGCTCTGAACTCGGCCAAAAGGAATTTCGCACCGATCTAATACATTCTCCAAAACATTATAAAATGTTAATGAATGTTTCATGTCGATAATTTTATCAATGCATCAGTTCTTGACGCCGAGATGTATTTTCTGCAACTACCCCTTCTCTCCTCTCGTCGACAGTCCCTTCTGTTCTTATCTTCTCCTTCTTCTCGTCCTTCTCCTCTATTTTTATCTCATACCGCTTTCCCTACTTTTCTCGCCTCTTGTCTCCATCCCACTCTTCTCCACTCCTCTTATCTCCCCTCCTGTCTTATATTTCCGACTCCACGGCACTGTTCTCCTCATCTTTTCGTTCTTCTCTCTTTCTCTCTTTTACTCAACTCTCCACTCCCCTCTTCTCGTCTCCTCCTCTCCTCTCCAAACTCCTTTCCTCCTCCTCTATCACCTCGCTTTCCTTCCTCTCTTCTCTCCTCTTTGCTCCATTTTCCTCATCTCTCCTCGCATCATTCTCCTTTCTCCTCATTACTTCTTCTATCCACTTCCTCTGTCTTCTATTTTTTTCCCTTCTTTACTTTTACTCTTCTCCTTTTGCTTTCTTTTTTCTCCTCTCCTTTGTTCCCCTTCGTTTCCTCTCTCCACATCAACAATGAAATACTAGAAAATCGACGTTGTTTCTTTCTGAGAGTATTGCAACAAATGTAATACTGATTTTTTTTCTAGTTTTATGCAATAATATTTGGATATCTTTCTTTCGCGTATTTTATAAATACCTAATGTGCATGTGGCAACCCTGAAATTGAGCCTAACTCTACATGCAACCCACCAACGCCTTGTGTAAATTGGGTTGCCTAGTTTAAAATGTCGTTGTCCTAAAACGTTTGAGAGACACTGTACATGTATCTAGATATCAAAACCAGTGTTAAGAGAATCATGTCCTTGGTTCTCCTGGGGCGGCCATTTTTCCAACATGGCGCATGGCTTTTGTTGCTCATGAAGCAGTTTACAGAAGCCTCAATATCGCAAAAACCACTAGAGCTAAAGACCTGAAACAAAATTCACTTTGTAGCTAATAAAGTGTACTTTATATGATATTCAGGTATGGCTTGCTCAAAATTGCATCCTAAGTATGAAAATTATGGTGGAAATTCGGGTAACAGTAGTTAAAAAACTGGATTTTTAAGCCAGATTTTTTAAATGAAGGGATTTAGTCTACGGCTTGATTTTTTTATGTGTAGACCTACCTGCAGGGTGTCTGGAAATAAAATATCAGTGCTTAGAAATACAACCCTTTTATACAGCATGGGCTCACACATGGAATTTTGACAGTTTTCGGGGTTAAATATCTCATATGGGTCCTCATGATAAATTCTGAATTTTAGCGCAAGCCCTGCATGAATCTAACTCACGGTAAAAATCTCAACTTTTAGAATGGTTTGGTAAATATGAGGTAGCGTATGTGACCTAATTTGTGACGTTGCGCAGTAAGGTTAAGCTACATGTACGAGGGCTGCTGGAAACGTTTCTGCAAACTACCACCAACAGTGGTGCTAGTGTTCGGCTATTATAAAAATTGGAAGAATAGACAATTTTTATGTTTAAATTATCTTTGATTGTTTTTGTTTAAGCCTATTCGTTTATTTTTCACAGTAGTTTGAAGAAGTAATTTCGTGTGAGAAATGGAAATTTCTCGTGAACACTTTCGGGCAATGATTTTTTATGATTTCAAATGTAGTTTAACACTGAAACAATGAATCGAGCGACTTCATTTGGCTTTTGGGGATGAAGCTCCATCCAATAGGACTGTATACAATTGGTTTTCCGAACTCTAGCGTGGTCGCACATTTCTCAGTGATGAATTTCGTGATGGTCGTCCATCAAGGTCTGTTGTTGCTAGTAATGTTGATGTTGTGCGTGAAATGATTGAGAGAGATCGGCATGTGAGATACCGTGAGATTCAGGCATCCTTGAACATTCACATGAAAGCAATACATACGATTTTTCATGGTCATCTGAACGTACAGAAACTTTCAAGCCGTTGGATCCCATACAACTTGACCGAAGCTCAAAAACAGGCTCGTGTAAAATTGGTGTAAAATTCAACCGAGGCAAGTCAAATTTGGTGTACCACATCGTTACAGGGGACGAAACTTGGATCTATTCATACGAACCCGAAACTAAACAGCAATCCACTGTTTGGGTGTTTGAAAGTGAGCCGAAACCAACAAAGGTTGTTCGTTCGAGGAGTGCTGGCAAGCAAATGATTGCTTGTTTCTTCGGTTATACCGGATATGTGGCAACAATAGCTTTAGAAGATGGAAGGACTGTAAATGCTGAGTGGTATACAACAATTTATTTGCCAGAGATCATCAATGAATTGCGTAAAACAAACCCAAATCATCGCATTATTCTTCACCACGACAACACCAGTTCCCGCTCAGCATACAAAACTGTTGATTTTTTGTCCAGTAAAAATGTCGAATTAATGACTCATTGTCCGTACTCACCTGATTTGTCACCTAATGATTTCTTTTTGTTCCCACACATGAAAAATAAGATGCGTGGTGAGCGATTTGTGTCGCCTGAAGTAGCTGTTGATGCATTCCGAACAGCTGTTTCTGAGGTATCAGCTTCAGAGTGGAAAAAATGCTTTCAAAATTGGTTTGAGCGTAGCCTATGCAAAAGTGTATCGATCTTAAGGGTGAATACTTTGAAAAACAATAAAGCCATTCGTAGAATTTCACATGTCTTTTTTCATATTGATTGCAGAAACTTTTCCAGCAGCCCTCGTACCTATAATAATGAAACTTTTTTTTAATTGGGTTAAAAAAAAAGTGTCAGTAAATATAGTAACATGGAATTTTAATACTTGACTTACCAGAAATTGAAATTACAAGGTATGATAATTGAAGACCTGCGAAATCTCATTACAAAGGGGTTGATTTATTTGGTACCCACGTCTATTGGTGTTGTCAGCTCCAAAACTGTGAGTTTCCTCAACATTTTATTTACTGGAACCCAAGTGTCAGCAAGTGATTTTTTAAATGTAGCAGTGTATGCAGCTTAAAAGTAGACTAGCTATCTATTTGGGAGGGTCAAAGCTCGCTGGTAGAAGATATTATTTTATGTTCCTGTACTTTCCACTTATTTTTCCAAGGAAATACATTCGTAGAAGTAGATATGAGGCATGCACAACAGAAGATTCAAATACATGTTTTGATAGGGTGTTCGCAAGCCAGGAGTTGATTTGTGCATGAACAATCTGCGATTTCATTCTTCCTTTGTTAGACAGGTTGAAAGTAGTAACTTGTGAATGTTTGTTATTTCTTACTGGAAATTGAGTGTTCTGTAGGATTTTTGACTGGACAGGACTGTTATAAAGAACCTTTTGGTAAAAGTTGCCAAGGACTTAATTAATCTTAACGAACTTAGTAAAAACGAAAAAAAACTTCTTAGGTCAAGGCTACAGGTGGATGACTGAGACAATATGCAAATGCCATTCAAAAATATTTTTTTTATGTTGTAAAGTGTGTTGTGATCTTCTGTAATAGCACGTAAAGAAAACGTTTAGTAAGGTAATTTTTTAATCAAATTGTATCACATGGCAAGGCCAAAAAAGTGTCCAGTAAGCCTTAGACTAGGTAAATCAATATGCCCGACATGTTTTACTAAAATGTTCATGTCTGAAGAAAGTGACTCGCATAAATCCCAGGTTGGAAACGATGATGTCTTTGTGCCATCCAAAGAAACACTAAAGGAAATGTAATCACACAAGGAGTGCCAGTGAAACTAGATAGTTGTTTCTGAGAAATTATTAGAACTGAAAGAAAAGAAAGAAAGTGTGACAATCCTTTGATTAATTAAGTTTGTGTTTTAAGTCCACTTTATGCACTGATAGACTAATCGGGACTGGACCAACAGTTTAAAGTAGGATCCGAAACACTATGTGCCCTTGATTACAAGGCAATATTACCACTACGATATCGGCAAGGCCCAACAATCCTTTGCATGGATAGTACAATACTTTAATTTATATAAAGCGAGAAATGTAAATTAGCCAAAACTAATGTTGAAGAGGTCAGAATCATCAGTTTGATTGCTACCACTTCGTCAAGAGAAAATATGAACCTTCAGTGATGAACTGAAGGTTTCTGATCATTTAGTGAGAGTGAGTAGGACCTTAGTGAAAGAACAAGGAATTCTGCCTGATTTGACAAAGAGAATGAATAGGAAACTGGAGCTGACAATACCAACTGGACGTGGGTATCAAATAACTTAAACCCTTTGTAATGAGATTTCGCAAGTCTTCAATTGTCATACCTTGTAATTTCAATTTCTGGTAAGTCAAGCATTAAAATCCCATTTTACTATATTTTCTGACACTTTTTAACCCATTTTTTAAAGTTTCATTATTATAGGTATGCATGTAGCTTAACCTTACTCCGCAACGTCACAAATTAGGTCACATACGCTATCTCATACTGACCAAACGAATTGAGTCTAAAATTCGAGATTTTTACTGTGAGTTAGATTCACACAGGGCTTCCTTTATGCTAAATTTCAGGTTTTTTCATGAGGACCCATATGAGATATTTAACCTCGAAAACTGTCAAAATTCTATAAACAGCCATTTTTGAACCCATGCTGAAAAGAATTGGTGCATTTCTAAGCACTGATGTTTTATTTGCAGACACCCTGCAGGTAGCTCTACACAGAAAAAAAATTCAAGCCTTACACTATACCTTTTCATTTAAAAAATCTGGCTTAAAAATCCAATTTTTTAACTATTGTTACCCAAATTTCTACCATAATTTTCATACTTAGGATGCAATTTTGAGCAAACCATATTTAAATATCACAGAAAGTATACTTCTTTATCTACAAAATGATTTTTGTTTCAGGTCTCTAGCTCTATGGTTTTTGAGATATTGAGGTTCCTGTAAACTGCTTCATGAGCAACAAAGCCATGCGCCATGTTGAAAAAATTGAGAATCAGGGACAAGTTTTTTTTAACATTGGTTTTGGTATCTAGAAACATGTAAGAAAAATGATTTTTTTCTAAAATGGTCATGCAACCACCATTGGATGATTTGGTATGGAACGACCCTCCAGAGTTTCCCGGGACAGAATGTATTTTTGGCAATTCATGTCTTCGTGACTGTTGTAAAGCCGATTTTGATGGAAAGAAACCTTATCGTTATTACAGTTTGAATTATTTGAAAAGGAAATAACAGTTTACTTTCTACGTATAAAAAAGTACTATGAACGGAATGAAAATTTTCAGCACTCGTTTTCAATGGGAGTGCAAGTGCCCCTGCTTGCTTTCTCCCCCCGATGGATGCGCCCATGCCCTGGTTAGTTATCTGTCAGACGTTTGATTATAATTCCCCATCTTTCCTAGCCACAAATCGTTTTTGCCGTGTCTTTCTCATTGAAGAATTTTCAATGAAACTAAACGAAGTACTTTCAGTGTCTAAATTTGAATGGAACAGGATTGATATATACTGGATAATTTACTTATACATATATTTTTTTTAATATATAGTGAATACTTTCTTAAGGTCTTGCAATACAGCATCAGTTTTAAAAGCAAAGGATCAAGCTCATTTGCTATCCATTTAACTAACCGTTTGCTATTACTAAACCCGAAGGTTCAATGCCGCAGCTACATACGTTTTTATCTCTCCCTATAGGTGTGTTTCACGTACGTCACAAACTGTTGCATTGTGGGATCGAGCAGCCATTATTGTGGCGGCTTCTTGTAAACATTCGGAATTCAAGCGGGCGGGGGGAGATTTGAATCTAGTTTACGATGTGCAATATTAGGTTGTTTGGGTTTAACAGGCACTCACGTTTATCCTAGAATTTTCCGAGAAAGAACAGAAGGTGCAATTCACGGCACAGAGTTTTCCGATTGTTGATTAGAATACGCCGTCATGGCGAGAATAAATCGTGGCAACATTAATGAACAAAACAAACAGCACAGAGCGGTGGGGTGAACATTTCTTTTCAGGTAAGTTCATATATCGCATTTCTCTGTGACTTTTAGTACCCAAAATGGTTTGAACTTGTATTTTTTTTTATCATACTTGCAAGTAGCGTTTCCTTGTTATTGTTTTATTTGGTAGAAAGGTGTTGATAAGTTTGACGATAAAAATGATAACATTGAAAGTTAAATTCATCTTGATAATTGCACGCTTGTACTTGATTATTTATATTTCATTCATTAACATAAACTGTTATTAATTGTTGTCCCATTCATGAGAAGAGGACTCTACGTGCATTTTTCAGTGTGGTCTGAGCCGCTGTGCAATGTGCCCCCACCGGGATCGAACCCGGGACTCTTTGATTGCAAGTCGACAGGTGTAGGTTTTCATATTCTACCACTTAATCTAAGAAATAAATAGTTCCACGAGTTTTCAAAATTCGAAAAAAATGTCATATTTACAGAATATAAAAATCACGAATCGGACCAGAGCCCGTCTTCAGGAGTGTGGCTGTCTTATTACAAATATGACATAGTTTTTCTATAAAGAACACAAAAGGAACATCGAAAACGATATGCAACATGATAAGCAATGTAGTATTTAGTTTGTTTTTTTAGTTGGCCGGTGCGGTAGCGTTACAGTAGCTTATATCTAAGCATCTGAATATTATATGAATTCATATGTACCCCTCCCTCCCAGGTGCCAACAATTATCAAGCAAAAAGGGGTGCTGCAGTGGCGTGCCCAAGGGATGTTTGGTGGGAAGTCATAACATTTCCCCCTTGACCCAGTATTCCTAAAATAAAAGAACGTCAAAGGCAGGAGAAGATGGTAAAATGAGGACTGAGGACTAAAAAAAAGTATACCCCTTTCGAAAATCCTGGGCACGCCACTGGGTGCATGGCAACAGTGATCGGCCCTACCGTTTTCAAGGTCGCCGGAGAAAGAGAAGTCTTCATCAACTTCCGAGCTCAGATGACCACTTTCACAAAAATAGAGATTGCTCTAGAAGTATCACTATGTTTCTTTTTGTGGCTATGTTTCGTCACACTTCTCCTGGAACTTTTGTCGAGACACACGCTGCTGGTCAACCATAATCTATGTTGTTACGAAAGATGTAACAACAATAAGAAAACACACACAATTGAAGAGGAAGGAGGTACAATATGATCACAGCTCATGAAAAGAAAAGGCCACATTAAGATTTCATCCTCCAACATACACATATCATCGCGTATTTTTTTCTGGTTGCATACATCCTAGGATGCAACTTCCCATCGGTGAGATGGAAAAACTAATATGTGTTCTGTTCTGAGTTGAAGTGCAATATTTTTTACCCGACTTGTGCAATATTTTGAGGTAAATTATTGGTGGTTAAGTTTTTAAAGACAAATTTTTGCCATTGCATTTTAAGTGATATTTTGGTGCTTCCTTTAACATCAAATTAATAGCTTTTAAACAAAGGTATCCTTAAAAATACTTGTGAATTTTGAATTTAAAGTTATAATTAAGCTCAACAGGCCGACCACAAGCGTGTATCTCCAATACATTAAAAAATTAAGACTGATTTCACTGCAGTACATAACGTGAAAGCCGGATCAGCCAATAAATGTCATGACTAAAGTTTTAATATAATTTTACTTTCACCGCATGCATTGCAATCTGATTTAGTTTATTCTTGCGTGTGGGTACTTCAACAATGACTATCTATTCCAGTAGTACTCATTGTAGTATTTTACACTGTCAGAGTGATACAATATAAACAGATTATGCAGTAATTCTAAAAAGGCGCGCAATATTATAAAGTATGGCCTATATTGAATAATATAATAATAAAGAATTGGGGTTCGGTGTACGAGAGATCACCTGTTGAGATGAAGCTGGATATAAATGTATTGATATAAAAATACGATTCTTCAATTACACGTCATATGTATGGACTTGTTAGGAGAGATAAACAAAGCTTTCTCTTTGATCTAGGGATTGGTAATTTCGTGTTCCTATTCTGCACTTTTATTTGTTTATTTATTAGAAAAAGAGAACCATATTTTCACGTACACTCCAACATTGCAGGAAGACCCAATTAATGATGATTCTTGAACAAAATTTAACTTATCCCTATATCGTTTGTGCTCTCCATTCGATTGACACTTTTTCTTTCAATTACGACTCTTTTTGTTCCAGTCTGAAGTCTGAAATCGCTGTACCACATGTGCAAGGGAGAGTCAAATTAGAAACCTTACATATTCGAAAATAATTATAAAGAGAGACTGCTCACATTTACATGAGGAATAACAAGTGGTATTTATAAAATAACCTCAGGGTTGGAACTCTCATGAAGTGAACTTCAAAACTACATTTTTGTAACTTTAAAATGGCGTCTTCTCCACACACTTGCACCAGTGAAGAGCTGTGATTTCTTGCCCTCTGGAAGTCTAAAACTTATAGAAATTCTCCGTCAAATGAAAATTCAATATCTATGTTCACGCTTAACACACCTGCAAGTTTACAAATGGTCTCAGTTCGAGGACAGATTGGTAGGATGACTTTCGCAGTGGCTCACAAGTGACTGCTCGTGCGTCCCAAATATTCTTCTTCTTGAGATATACAGACACTAACTCAGACTTGAAAATATATGTGGATCAGCAATGAGTCTATGCTAAAATGCAGTGAACTTATGCAATCCTACATGCAGAAATGTGTTAGATGAAAACCTAAAACAACTTAAGATTTTCGTTTGATTTCCAATCGTATAATTGTAGTTTTACTGCCAGTAAATCATCCTATATTGTATTCACGCAAAGCTGATACGAACATTTAATGATGAATAAATAAGTTTAGACTTTTATATTTCGCAAGTTCGCCTACTACATTATTACACTAAATAAACATGAGAGTTGAACAATCTAAATCAACTACATTGTTATCTTAACGTTTTAATATAATCAATATACATAAACTCTGTGTGTGTGTGTTTGTGTGTCAATCTCTCTCGTCTCTCTCTCTCTCTCTCTCTCAATCTCTATCTGTCTGCTTATCTCTAGAATAAGTAGGTATGTTCTAATACGCTTTGGAGCTGGATAATCTATGTAAAACCAGCGCTATGGTGTCATAAAAACATGACATTGTTAAATTCCTACATGATCAGAGAAAAATGTTGATTCACCTCTAAAAATAGTGCTAAAATTTCCCTCTTTAATCCCTCGTAGTAATCTAAAACATGTAATTGGAATTGTCTTGCTGGGTTGCTCAATAAAACCTAAAATACAAACTTAACTGAGATACCTGTGTCATAAAACATAGAGGAAAAATCTGATAAAAGTTTATAACCGCTAGAACTAAGCATGCAATGTTGTTATGTTTATTCGAAAAAATATATTGATATTCTTCAAAAAAATTTCTTGTTATGTTGACGCAATTTCGATCATATTTTCGAAAACATGTGAAGCATATTGCTCATAAACATGTTGGGATTTAGAGGGAATGGCATTATCCCTATACCTCTATTTATAAATGATGCTCAAAGGGAGGAAGAAGTAGAACACATTTTTAAATCCTGTGTTTGGATATCTGCTTCCCCTTCAGTTCTATTGTTGTACTCGGAAAGAATCGTGTTACCTCCAAGCAGTAGGAGTCATAAGGTACCCCTGGTCTACACACACGATAATGTGTATAATCTAGGCAAATAGTATATTCATATAAATAAAACTGTTACGATAGGTCAATGTCAAGATCGAGCAACAATGCCTCAATTGTTGGAAATTGGTATCAATAATCCGATCGCACGTATTGTTTACCATGCCATTTTAGTGTGAACACATCAATGTAACTGTATATTAATGAGTGAACAACACTACTCTCAACTGTTAAGTATTAAACAGGTAAAAATTTAGGGGGTCGTAATGCGGTATTAACTCACATTGATTGTCGGATTCTAGATATTATCTCGGTGTGTCGTTCTGACATGATGATTGGAATTACTAGACTGCCCTTGTACAGTTTGACCTAGCACTCATTCACAGCAAACTAGATGGAAACATTTTCATTGCAGTATTTTTAACAAGCATAGTGCACTATCTGCAGCATGTTGACTAGTGACAAGAAACATGGTGTTTACAACAGCCATATCTAGCTTCAGATCTTTCAAGGATTAACATGCGTATTCACGATAAAAGTAAAGAGGTACCGTGTCTACTCACCTACAAGTTTTCTTGCCATGTTTTTTGGAAATTTCCATGTATATATCGTCTACCTTTCAAGTTTCTGTAGCACACGGTGCGATGGTATGGATGCCACACATACGCGTACGCTGCCCCATCTAGCGGAAAGAAAAGGAACCATGTCCCCTAGATCAATATCGAAGGCGTCGAGCGATATTCCTCTGCATGTAGGCACACTGCGCATTTCTCGGAGGGCACGTTGCATTTTGTTTGCATCCGCAAAGCCCCCCTTTGAAATTTAATGCGGGAAAATTAGCAGGTTCTGACCTAGAGCGAATTGCTCTTCAATTTATTTAAATATGGTCAAGCAATTTAAGATGTAGTTGCTTCTTGAATAGAGTTGCAAAAAAGCCGGCGTTTTTGAATTGACGGCTTTTTTTTTAAAAAAAAAACAACGGAAATTTGGCTTTTTTTGGCTTTTTAACAATTACAGCTAACTTATTTCACTTGAAGTTACTGTTATGAATTTGCAGGTTTGTACTGATATACTTATTTTACAACTAGCTAAAAAAAATTTACATGATGTAACAGTCAAGAGACAGATGTTGGCCAATCCCAGTGGACGCTTATTGCATAGTGCTTCAGATACAATTTTAACCCTAGCTTGCCTAGGGGATACTTGAATGCGTCTCATTCGAGACACTGATGCCAGTGACAGTGTACAATTGGTTGGTAATTATGGTAATTATCGTAATTATTATACAGGTTGTTTCTGTGACTGTGTTACAGACTTGCAGGAATGATGGAAGGGGACAAACGCAAAAAAATGAGGTAGGGAACCCTGGTCCGGAAATGCCCCAGTCAAAAATTACAAGCCAGAACCTTCGAAGGGCAGGCAACCACGAACAACGCGGAGGGGAACCATAAAAGATGTCTGGGGAAGTGGAAAACAAACACAGAAGAATTACTCTAATGGCTTTAATGAGTAGTAACTGCAGCCATCATTTACAGCAGTTGTTCGAAGTGACGTCCCCCCTGCCTCGATACAGACATGACAGCGTCGCAATAAGCTCTGTCGCACCCGCTCTAATATCACAGGAGTCGTTCGGATCACGTCACAGGCTGCAAGGATTCTTGCTAAGAGTTTCTCTACATTATTCACAGGTGTCTCGTAGACAACACTTTTGACATGACCCCACAAAAAAGAATCAAGTGGGGTCAGATCAAGTGAACGGGCAGGCCAAGCAACAGGTCCGCCTCTCCCTATCCGCAGCTGTGGGAAGTCTGAGTCGGAATATCACGAGCACAAGCTACGAAGTGGGCTGGAGCCCCATCATGCTGAAACCACATGCGTTGACGAACGAGAAGTGGGGCATGTTCCAATAACTCGGGGAGGATGTCTCTCAGAAACACAGTGTAAACTGGTCCAGTTAATAGTGGCGGTAAAAGATACGGACCTATTAAATGTTCGCCGACAATGCCCACCTACATGTTTACAGTAAATCTGTCTTGATGGTTCTTCACGATTGTGGCACGAGGATTTTCATATTGCGACTATTCACCATCCCGTCTCTCGTGAAATAGGCCTCATCGGTGAAAAGCACACAGACATGGAACTGGGGGTGGACCACACAGCGCTGCAGTAACCATTCACTAAACACGACGCGGGGTGCGAAATCAGCTAGACCTAATGCATGGACACGCTGTGGTAAGGGCGCAGCTGCTGCTCCCTCAGAACTTTCCAAACAGTACTATGGGCCACACCAATTTCACGTGCCACAGCCCGTGTACTAATGGATGGTTGTCCTTTCCTTCCACCGGATCTAGCATTGCTTCTTCAAGCTTATTTTAGAAATGGAGAATAGAATGAAATCTATAACCTATTTGGAATACGCCCTACCAGAAATTCACCACCACTTGTTTAGCGTCTGGCAACAAGAATGGACACAAGCTACACAAGGAAGGAGACTTCACAGCTTCCTGCCAAACGTAAAAGAGCGACTATCGATGGACCATTTCCACCCCACGAGAGGTCTCATATATTTCCTAACGGGACACGGTCCCTACGGTCAACACCTAAATAAGCACAACCTCAGACAGACTGATAAATGCCTGAAATGTAATACCGAGACGGACACACCGGAACATAAGGCCTTCAATTGCCACACATCGAACAAACAAATCGAAGATTTAAGACAAAAGCTACCAAAGTTCAGCACGTACCAGTTAATAAGGAATCCCGAGCACTTCACATTACTAAATGACTTAACAAACCTGGTGTCGAGAGTGGAACTTTCCAACTTCATATCCGGCATCACCCACCTCCCCATTCAACCCCTACCTCCGGAATGTAATATACCTCCCAGAAGATCGCAAGGAATCCACCATCGACAAACTCAACAACAACAACAGGACATCCCTCCTTTGAACTAAGATCACCAAGAGATAATGAAGCAGAACCACTCACTCACAGGAACATCAAGAAGGAGACACTACTACACAAGACAGTGCTGCGGCGGAAAGTAGAAGCATGCATCCCTCACGCCTCCCCGGAGAAAAGCAAAGGATAACACTGCAAGGACTCGACTAAGAAACTAACGGAATTCGAACTCAGATTTATTTTTAATTCTTTTTATTTTATTTTATTGTTTTTTTTTTAACTGTGATCTTACACTCCCTTTAATATTCTTTATTCTTGTCACTAAACACACTGCATACTCCTCTCACTAATCTTGACAATTCTGCATATTTCTTATACCGAACATACTAAAGAACCCGACACTTCCCAGGAAATCTCTCCCTCCTTATTTCCTTCCTGATGATGTCCCGGGTACCAACCGTCGTACCGACGTTCATCCCAGCCCGGCCAACTCTTGCTGGTCTCCCGCAAATATCCTTGCGTCAAGCACCACTCGTTCTTTCATATCCCTTCTTCATTCCTAGTATTAACACTTACACTTCAAAGCCATTAATAATACTTCGCTCTCTAAAACATTACATACTCTAACATAGACCCTGCTTAACATTCTTAGAATCGTGTTAAGGACTACCCCTCATCTCATTCATAAACACTAATACACACGACACCCAATATAACCTATCCTAACAAAATATTAGCCAACCACTTACATAGTTATGTAATTTTGAATCTGTATTCATAAATATTATTAATGTTTACCACTAACACACATTTACCTCCTACTATTACTAACCTTTATTTTAATCTTACTTATTTCCTCGTAGAATGCTGTAAAAGCAACTTTGTTCAGGAAAACCGAACAAATTTGGTTCTTCACACTGGGGCATTCATACCAATGCCACAGTGAATTACTGTAAACAAAAAAAAGGAAAATAAAGGATAAATGAAAGGAAAGCGGGGGATTCCGTAAAAAAATCGCTGAACTGACACCCTGGGTTAATTTTCAGGTACGTACCTGGGCATAAGCGCATACCTCCGAAAGTATGCGGGTGGAGGAGGGCATATTTTGGGGGTTCCCCCCTCTTTTTTGTCTTTGCAGTTCTTTGTCCTCCTTGCTCGTGGAATTGAGGTCGCACTTGCTCGGTTTCCCGTAATCGTTGGAAAAGTCTGGGAAACATGGTGTGCGCTGGATCTCTTCGCCGTGGATACGTGGTCCGATACAACCTTTCTGCTTCCCTAGCGTTCCCATTTGCTCGTCCATACACAAACACCATATCAGCCAGTTCCTCTAGCGTATACTCCATAGTACTGGATTCAGCCGCGACACTCGTGCCCTTCGAAGGCTTTGGCTTGTAACTTTTGACTCGGACATTTCCGAACCAGGGTTCCTTATCTCATTTTGTTGCGTTTGTTCCCTTCCATCATCCCTGCAAGTCTGTAACACGGTCACAGAAACACCCTGTATTTAATAAACAACTGCACTTCTACAGACAAAGACGCATTAATAAAAATTCGTTATGGATTTTGTGAGTTTCAGTGAATGATAAAATATATGTGAGACACACTTTCAAAAGTTGTTATTTTTTTTATTAATAGTAATTTTTGTAATTATTATAATTAATAAATAACTGCACATATATAATCAGCAAAGGAAGCAGTGATTCAATTATAAAATGGTTTCTTGAATCTTAGTGATAAAAAAAACAGGTATGCAAGTTACTTGTACGGCACGGGTAAGCTAGGGTTAAAACTAAATGTGTAGTTACTCCTGATGAGCACATCTGACCATGAAATGGACTTAAAACAAGGATTTACATGTTTGTGTCTCAATTTAAATGTTGATTTCATAAAGTATGAAATAAATGTTAATATCAAGATATTCGATGTTTTGGGACAATTAAAAATACGTAGTACGTGAATGTGTGTCCTGTTTAACGGAGCTCTGAAACAGAAGCGACACGTGGCTCTTGGAAACCAACCCTTAGAAGTAAATGCAACCTTTCGAACCGAAGTAACATAAGCTGCAAGTGTCGCTTGTCACTTGGTCTGTACCGTTTTCTCAGGTAACTTTCAGACCGAAGCAACAAGTGTGTCACTTGGAAGCAGATTACTTAGTAATCCACTCAACCTTTTCAACTGAAGTGCGACAACGAGCTAAACATGTCACTTGCTTGTTGCTCGGTCCATACTATTTTCTTAATGGCGTGCATCGTGCTGCTTCAGTCTGTTATTCTTGCATGCACAGTGAATGTTTTGGTTTATACTGAAGGAGACTGTGTCGCTTGTCATCTGTGACTTCAGTCTGAATGCTCCTTCAATGGTGCACATCATGTCGCCTCGGTCTTGTTTGTGCATGCATGGTGGATTCTTCCTTACAGATTGAGGGGGCCCATGTTGCTTGTCACTTCAATGTGACACCCCACATTGACATGTGTTCTCTATACTTAACAAGATTGTTAGCTACTTCATCAGAGATTTAAGATTTAATCTAGCCTGTAAATCACAGAGAACAAATTGCAAGTAGTGCTGTTGGAAAAAGACCGTTTTTTTTATAGAAGATTCCTGTTATAATTATGAATGGGCCTCTGGAGTGGAAGAAAGAAATGTTGGTGCCTTGTAATAAGAAGGAGTCTGAGGTTCAATCCTCAGTGGAGGCAGAGTGCTCCGGATCTCATTTCAAACTGTAGGTCAAGTCCAGATTTCTTAAATAGATTTTTTTTTGCCATTTGCGGGCAGTCTTATTTGCTTCTGCTTCCGTTTTAGTGCCAGTATTTTTCAACCGCCGGACCGCAAAAGGTCCATTACACCCAGAGGTATGGGTGCTAAAGCATGTCTGGTCGAACAAACGATTTGAATTATTTGTTCAACACGTTCAATTTCACATTAATAATGGGAAACAAGCACACAAACTATTTTTGAAAGACAGAAAATGCATGATAAATGCATACCGAATTTATTTTTTTCTTTCTTACATTAACGTGTATAATATATCATGAATGTTATGTTTCACACATATGCAACATACAGCGACGTAAATTAAAAAATACATATGCAACGTGCCAACACTAAATTATGTACTTATTCAAAGTTTCTTTAATACATGTATACACAACATATATTATTAAAATACATTACACAATCAATTCATCGACCTCATAATAAACCAACAGCAAGAATTATATAAATTGTCTCTGAAATGTGCACGCTCCCTTTCCTCAAAACAATTGTTTATGCATTTGAGACAAAATCAATTAAGGGAAGTATTTCTTCTCTCTCTGGTAATTTACAATGTAGTACAGAAAGCAACCATATGTTGCGAGCGAAGCGAGCAAGAAAATTTTTAGATCCATTTTTTTTTTTTTTTTGCAGACTGAAATCAATATTGATTTAATAGGACGCAAATAATTTAACGGGGCGCCATAGCATTCTCTCTTTTCCAACTTTTCTCATTTACATCGTTTGGCGCCCAGGGCCGACTCCCGCCGCCCCCTAGCTACGGCTCTGAACTTGATAAGAGTAAGAAAATGAAGCAATGCGAGCAAAGCGAGCAAGAAAATTTTTCAAAATGAATTTTTATTATACTTACATAAAATTTGAAATTTGTGGCGGTAATTGCCCCCTGCAGGTACCCTTGTTTGCCCCCTAGAACTCATGTCCGTCCAAGATTTGGGGGGGGGGGAATGCCCCCTGTGGTTGCGCCACTGCATAGTTGATATATTAATATTAATTAAGGGTGCATATTAATTTCCTCATAAACTTTAAAAATCAGAAATGTATTTATTGATATATTAATATTAATTAAGGGTGCATATTAATTTCCACATACACTTTAAAGATCAGAAATGTATTTATGAGTGAAACGTTTGGGATCAGGGCATCGACTTGTAAGAAATACATTTACTGGGCTGTGTCTCACAAAGGTTGAGAACCATTGCCACAACCAGCCAAAATACGTGACTAAAGTAAGAATCACGAACCTTCCGACCCTCTGTAAACAACCGTCTCACTTCGAGTAACGTATCACTCCGCGCCAGCTGTTTGTGAATGGTGCGGCTATCATATGCTGCTCACTCGCAACCTTTAATTTTACGTAACATGGAAAAACGTATTCTTATTTTAACTGATAATCTACACATTGAAGTATAAGAAATTTTCTACAAGTTATTAAATACGTGTTCTTGTTTAAGAATGAACATATTTTTCTACGCCAAAAGTTCCATTTATCTGACACTGGGTTTACAGATCCCCCTTTCCCCCCCCCCCCTCCTCTCTCATTATGACAGCGCCAAAGTTATACAAGAGAGTTAGAGATTCGTTTCAGTAAATTCAAGCCTTTTGGTTTTATTACTTCCTCTTCCACCAAATTATTGCCCAACATTGTTGACATGTAGACAGTGGTCAGAAGTAGCGAGCTACTTGCAGCGTCGCTACTGTAGCTAGCTACAAAATTTGTAGCTGTAGCTGTAGCGACGCTACATTTTGAAAATTGTAGTTGTAGCGGTAGCGAAGCTACAAAAGTCCTGTAGTTGTAGCGAAAATTTCGCTACAGCTACATTTTTTCTCAGCATTTTGAGGTGAATTTAATGTGACAACAGCGTCAGAAAAAATCGACAATAACCCTTAATTTTGCAGGAGGTTCATTAAGATAGTCTGTTACATGAAGACACAGATTATCTAGATTGTAGATTATATATATATCCGCGTAATTTATTTAATTAGTATCTGAATAATTCAGATATCCACATAACTAACTGACATATATGAATATATTCCAGCTAACAGCTACGTTTTTTTATCTGCATCGCTATTTTGAAGAAAAACATGCCTCGTTTGCTGCATCGCTGGAAAAAGTGCCTCGTTTGCTTCACCCCCGGAACAAATCCTGTGGATATCCATGGTGTAAGAGACATCAAAATGTCATTAATTGCTGTGTAAGATACAACTTGTAGTGCAAAAAAGAGCGATGGATTTTCCACTACAGTGACAAGGGAATAGTGCCAGCAATAAATGGCTCAGTACGTTAGCATTGATCATCGTCAGTATACAGAATCTCACCAGCAAGAAATTATTGTTACAGGAATGATATACAGTTTCTGGAATTACAATTATTTTCGCGATAATTTTTGTTCACAAATTTTAAAATTACAATACGTTTAGAACACTCAGGTTTACACGACAGTTTCCTAAATATATTTTATCATATTGCAAAAAGTATGCAGAAACAACAATTTTCTTTAGTTAATATACATTGTTTTCAAATTTATGTATTTTTCCTACTTTCCTGTAACTTTTGCTAATCATGACATTCTCATCATCATCATCCTTCGCCGTTTCCTGCCTCTTGCTGGGTCGGCATAGAAGTCAAGCCTCTCATTTTTTCCTGGTCTTCCACCACTCCTCTCTTTCCACGGTGTTCCAATCTTGTCCTCTTCTCCTAACACTCTCTGCTATCTGCTTTTTTCACCAACATCTTGGTTTCCCCCTTGGCCATATTCCCACTCCTTTTGCATTATAAGCTCTTACTGGTAGTCTTTCTGCATCCATCCTCTTCATGTGTCCGAACCATCTCATGTGTGCCTGATCTAGTCTGTCCTGAACCTTCACCACACCCACTGCCTGTCGGATCTCCTCATTCCTTATTCTATCCCTTCTAGTCTTCCCCAATATACTCCTTAAAAATTTCATCTCCACTGCCCGCATCTTCTTTTTGTTTCTCTATGACATTGTCCAAGTCTCTGATCCAGTAATTACTGGCACATAGTATATATTATATATTACCTTCTTGCATTTCATAGGTACACCCCTGTTCCATATTAATCTTCGAACGCTTTGGTATAGTCCACCACCCATTTGTCCTCTTCTGTTTAACTCCTCATCTATTCTTCCACTTCTCTCAATCATGACAATGAGTATGAATAGTTTATTTAATTATTCTCTTATCTAGTCGCTTTCTGCCACTTTCCGCTAATTGTGAGAACGAGGAAGAATGTTGAATGATGAGCAGTGTGGGGAATGGAGGAGCAGGACGATCCCATCCTCCTAACTTGGCGTCTTTCCTAGTTTTTGTTTTGAGTCCATTTTATGCATAGATAAGCTGATCGAGACTGGATCCTAACCACTATGTGCCTCCGCTGGGTATCGAACCTGGAGCCCTTTTGTAATCAAAGGGCTCCAGGTACTTTTCATTCAAAATGCTGCCTTCCTATCAGTCTACAAAAAATGAAATATTTATTCTGAAGAAAAATATGTTGATGTGAACATGAATAGGCTACATAATCCTACCAAATTTTATTTGTGTATAGTTTTAATCATTAATTCGGATAACACCCTAATTGCAATATTCATATATCAAATTTGAATTGATATGCCACTTGCATAGGTATGGTATTCTCAAAAACTATAGTAAAAATAAGTAACTGAAGTGACAATGCTATCAAAATTATTGAATGACGGGAATCATAATAATAAATAACAGAATTTATTTACCAGTAGTAGGAGATTTTTAATACCCATCCATATGGTTGTTTTTAATTTTTTTATGCAGAAGTAGCGCAAAACTAGCGAAGTAGCGAGTAGCGCACATGAGTAGCGTAGCGAGCTACTTTTTGGTAAATGTAGTTGTAGCTGTAGCGAAGCTACATTTTGGAAGAGTAGCTGTAGCTGTAGCGAAGCTACTTTTTAAATGTAGCGTTCTGATCTCTCCATGTAGAGTATTGTTTTCTCCTTTGTGCAACAAATATATCGCCAGTTTTAGCAGTAAGCTAAACAAAGATAATCCGGGGAATAAAAGGAGATTGTTTATCTTTCTCTCGATTTCTCGTGCACTAGAAAACGATAATAAGCACATTATTTACGCACGTCTCATGCAAGTAATGTATTTTCTTACCTTGATTCAGCAGTTCCTTTTTGAACTTGAGACATTTTAGGCGCTAGACATCATCCTGTCAGAGTACGGTCTGTCAAATTTGCTTCCCAAAAAGGAACTCAACGTGGCACAATAGGCGATTTAACGTCGACTGATAAAATTGGGGAGATCGTCATCAATCATCACTATCAACATCTTCCCCACAGTGGCCAGGACGGCTCTTTCATTGGAAGAATATGAAACCACCTCGCGTTGTATTGCGCTTATCTCAAAATCGGTGTACTTGTTTATACGAGCAACAACGTTGTTTTTTTTTCGCGGGACTCACAACTTGACCGGTTGTTTTCCTTTCTTTCACCACACCGAAAACACAAAGACGCAGACAGACAATTACACTTGGACACCAACTTCACTGCTTGCTCTGGATAGCACCGACACAACGTTACATAAACGGTAAGAACAACCTGATTCTTGCCACGTTTCAAACGGCTGTATTTCCGAAAGAGTACTCTGAAAACACGGGAGACACCTTCCTGCACGCATGGAAGTCGCCATGTTCGAAACTGGCGCTATTTTCTTGCTGTTCACGTGATCGATTGTAATTTATACAATAATCACGTATTATTATTATAAACAGAAACCTTTTATGAAAAATATATTTTAAAATGTATAATCCAATGTAATTTACACATTTTTCTTCCATTAGCGTACTTTCATAGAACGGACTACATGATGCGGAAGAAATCCGTTATTAGGCTGTTGCCAACCTCAATACTTCTCACTAAGTCAAGTATAGAAGCGGAACTGGTATGTGGAATGTCGGCATATGATAGTGTGATTTCACATTGTCAGTGACGATCCTCCTGGGTTGGGGGAGGAGTGGGACGCAGGAGTCGAATATATATATATATATATATATATATATATATATATATAATCAAGAGGTGTTCACCATCCGGATGGTGACATCCTCACACTCCGGAATACTTTTGCGGGTGAAGGAGGGCAGGCCGTAGGCTGAGGGAGGTTGATTTAAAATGAACACCTCTCAACAAGAGAGAAGAAAAATGTGACAATATTTAAAAATTCACCCCCAAATATGCATTTTATTTTATATGTAGCGTACAATAAAATGTGACTGCCTCAAAATATCTCTGTATTCTACAGTCTTCTTTCCCCACATTGCGCTACGATGCCAGGGGTCCCGGGTTCGAATCGTGGCCTGGGCATGGATGTTTGTGAATGTCCATTCATCGATTTCATCATATCATCATCATTCATCCCCATCTTCGCAAATTAGCCATAAGTGGCACAAGAGGGGAAGTAAAATAAAGCGAATCAATCAAACCAAATGAGTTATTTCCATTATTTTTATCTAATTAATAATTATTAATTTAGTCAATCAAATCATGTGTATTAGCTTACTTTCATTATCTATAATAATAAATCATAACACTTTCAAACATCAAATAAATTTAATGAAGAAACCCCGGTTTCAAAACGTAATTTATCTCAATGTGTCACATTCTTCTAGCAAGGTTTTTTTTTAGTAAAATATGAGAGAAAATTAATCCTTTGGTACGGAACCGTCTTACTCCTGGGGGATAAGATGTAAATTTTGTATTTGAATTTTTTAATTTAGCGTTGCTTTTCTTCCACTTTTGGCTAATCCCGACGATAAGAATGAGTGATCGTCATATGAAATTGATGAAGGGACACGCACAAATAACACCCATGCCGGGATTCGAGCCAGGGAACTTCGGTGATGAGTCTGAAAGTCGGCCACCAGCAGGGACGTCGTTAGGGGGGGGCCGGGGGGGCACTGGCCCTTCGAAACGTTCACGTGGCCCCGGCAAACTGTTCTACATTTGCTGAAAATGTTACTTTCATGACAAACATTGCAAAATAGTTTTTCAGTATTTTTTTCTTTCAGTTAGAAATACTGTTCTTAATTTGAGTAACACGAACCTTGTTTTCCTGGTTCTAGCTATAGTGGATGTCAGTGTAGGAACCTAGAACTTCGTTGTTTCTCGGAATTTTGAGGGAGCGGTCTTTCCACCCCTAGCATTCACAGGTCAACAACAGGCAGGGTTGGGCGTTGAGTGTTGCCGTTGCGTCAAAAGAATGTTTTGAGCTTGAGTAGATTGAAGAACGACCGCTTGTGCAGAGGTAAACCACATATATGAAAACAGTTATAACTGGTCCCGAATCAGAGCGCAATACACGCTAAATAAGTATAATGGTGGCAGGATGCCTCATATCTCCGGGTAAGTAGTATTATTCGCACCAAATATCTATTCTACTATTGAAACAGTCTAAAACACGCAACGTGTTAAAAGTAATTATCTTCACAAACTGTACGATTTCTCGAGTCGCATATTTTTCTCGATATCGTGAAGACAGATTTTGAGAATCCTCCCTAACAAACGATGCCTCCCCGATTGCGCAGTGATAGCGTTGTTGCCTTGTAATCGAGGGGTCCCTGGTTCGATACATGGGTGGAGGTACACAATGGTCCGGATCTTACTTTAAACTGTAGGTCCAGTCCCGATTAGTCTTACTGTGCATAAAGTGGACTTAAAAACACCAACTCAACTCCTTGACAAACTTTTCGAAGAATCGAAATTTTAAACAAGGACAAGTAAATACATTTTTGTAATTTTGAAGTAAATTATTATTATTATTATTATTTTGGATATTTTTGGTTCGTATGAATCTGCCTCACACAGTAAGCTTATTTTGTTGAGTCAAGTACAATAACAAACCCTTGCAATAAGTCACTGGAAAGACATGTGAGGTTGCACATATATTTAAGCATCTATAAGTAAATAATAACCCGTGGTTCGACAACCCCGGAAGGGCCTTGGTCTATCTCCCGACTGCCAGTCCCTCCCACAATCCTACCTATAGGTGTGGAGATCTTCAACCAGTAATGGGGTGACGTGGGGTCAGCACGTCGAACCCCCAACCGTTATAGGGGATATTCGTAAAGAATAATTATATTCTTGTGGTAAGGAGTCGTTGTCATTTAACAAACGTTTTTGATTTATTCCATCAGCATTATTTAAAATGTAGTGCTATACTTAAATGAGGCATTTTTCTTGTGTTGCAGAGTAGGTTCAGTTTTTGGAGTACCGTTCGAAGAATTTGAGAATATTGAAGTTTTGTCATCGGGACCACCCTCGAATAATTATCTGTGGATGTTTTACAGGTATCATCGTATTTAAGAAGGTAATTTTTCCGGTGCAACTTTCCTCCGTACAACATGTCTTTTGCCACTCAAGCTGAAGAGCCGATTCATAGGTGCAACGACCTTGGCAGAAAGAAACTCTGATTGGCACCATGTTGACAAAAGACTCAAGTCCCGCAACCGACGGAACTCGAAGCGCTCGGATCCTACGGTGACATACACTTTGGTTGAACACAAACGGATGCATTGGTAGGAAATGCAGTGATTTTATGGGCCGTGTCTTTCTGGGAAGTCGGGGAGCTTTTATAAACACACTTTCCCTTCATGCACACCAGGGGGCCTAAGCCAGGTCACCCCTTCCCACAAAATCTTCTCTTCATGTGGCTCTGGTTATCGGCCGCGCCGAAACGCACTGCAGGTAGCTAGGACTTTCTGGGTTAATTACTTTATGGTTCAAATTGCAAGAGACAAAATTCTACTGTTTGTCCCTTTTCTGGCGGGAGATGAATGACAAAGATGTCGCGGTTCCTTCAGGTTCCCACACTCAACCCTTGTGTTCATAACCTGCAATGAAGGGACTTTATATCCTTCCTTGGTAACTTTCCACTCATTTTCAAGGAAGCATCTGCTTCTTTTTGCCCTATTGTGTTGATTGGTCGACAATCGATGACTGTCAGCTAGTTCGAAGAACAGTTTGATCCAAGAAGTGGTTTCATAGTTAGCTTCTGTAAACGTGAGATTCCGGTAGGATCACGGAGTGCTTGAGATCTCATTTTCATGCATTGCGAGTGAAATTTCGATCGATTTGGTTCATTTTACTTTGCTCATCTGCCACATTTGGCTAATTGCGAAAATGGGGATGAGTGATGATATGATTAAATTGATCAATGGACACAACAAACACCCATGCTCAGTCCGGAATTCGAACCGGCACATCTGGCATCGTAGCACGATGTCCTAACCACTCCGCCACGGGGGTAGGAGAAGTGAAATTTCGAGTGTGAAGCTGCCAGCTCGTTTTCCTCTCGAAAAAATTGAAGTAGGATCGACTGATCGACCAAATGTCCAACACATTGACTTTCTAAATTGGTGCCACACAGGAGACATGGTTTGACTCCCAGGGCGGTTGATCTCACATGTGATGAAGAATAAGTCACATTTCAATTAAGGAAGGAAACGAGGTATGTAGTCAAGTTTATATAGTAGTGTGCATGCTCTAGAAATAATGTTTCAAAATTCTGCATATTTTGTGATTTTTCTTTATTTAGCGTTCACCTGGGTTGTCTATAACTTCTATGGGTTCTATTGGGTTCCGTTGCAGGACCGGAACCTTTCTTCTCGCACAATTTAAATTCGGTCCTCGTAGTGTATTGTTCCATTAAAAAAGGTTTCTGGACCGAATTGAGGCCTAGAACCCATTTACACTTGCTGATTTTCTCTCCCGGATGTGAAATGAATTTATTTACAATACCTGGACCATTAACAAACCTGGGATTGTTAAAGATTAGGGAACGCATACATTCTAATTTGGTCTATAGGATTCCGTTATAGGACCACAACCTTTTCTCTCGCACAATCTAAATTCGTACCAAGTTGCGAATTGTTTCATTTCAAGACGGAACTTTGACCCTATTTAAACTGATCCGGAAAAATAATGTTCGTTGACCGTATTTGAATTCTTCAGGAAATAAGGTTCCTGGACCGAAATTAAATTCATCTGCAAAGAAAATCATGGACCGAATTGAAAACGTTACAGATGAAGAGTTTCTTTACAGTCCAGAACCCATCTACGCTTGCTGATTTTCTCTCCTGGACCTTTAGCAACTCTGGCTTCCACCCGCAAATGCAGACGCTGTGGCTGCTGCTTAGGCGGGAAAGTTGGCTAGACATACAAATAAAATTAATCCAAAGTTATATAGTGAATAATAGTTACTTACATAATAATATCATGAAATATGGAGAGCCAAATTACTTATCAAGCATTTTCTGTTATTTGCCTATCCTAGTGGGAGCGAAAATCTTTTGCCCTTGCTGGTGAACTCGGTTCCTGCAAATTCAAGACGGCATTTTCTAATTTTCATTTCTATTTGGGCCGACAACTCCGTGGTGGAGTGGTTAGCAGGTTACGCTAATGTCCCATGTTCGAATCCCGGCCTGAGAATGTGCCTTCTTTGTGATGGTCCTTTCGTCAAGTTAATCTTAACTCATTCTCATCTTCACGATTAGCCAAAAAGTGTCAGAAAAGTGAAGTAAAATGATCCAAGTCAATCAATAATTTCTATTTCGTTATTTTACGCCTTTTTTTACCTCTTGGGTTAAATGCGACGATGAGATTGAATGATGATCCGAAGGAATAGCGATGCGAGACATGATTCAACCACACCTGTCCAAGGTCCGAACCTTGGACCTCTGGTTTCGTAGTGCGTCATGCTCATGTTTCGGGAGTGGAATCCTTTGAATGAAAAACTATAAAAGTAGGGTGAAAGAAAACAACATTGTATTGTGCAAAAAAGCCATGTTTAGGTCCTCTAAAGAAAACTACAGTTATTCAGTAAAATTAATTTTGAAGGACAAAGCCTCCGAAGTGTTTTTCCATTCGGTGACGCGTGGTTATCACATCGAGTCCCATCTAGTTTTGAGAGTGGTTCGCTTACATATTGATATCAAGTAGCTTCTCAATTGTCTTCACGATGTTAGGCCATCACAGAAATTTTGGAGTTTCTACCAGGGATGGAACCCTGAAAGACTAGAGCGCAATAATTTGAGCGCGCGGAAATTTTGTTCTTTCTATGCCATCATATATTCAGTTTTGCACGCGCAAAGAAGATTACTTTTAAGAAACTAGATGTGTGCATAAAATTTCATATATATCGTCATCATTCTCCAATGTGTACAGTACGACGCCACAAAAGACTCGTGCATGTCCCATGGAATAGTGGTTAAGGGTGTCGCCTTGCACTAAAGGCCACCGGATTCTATTCTGGTATAAACAATATACATGGGATGCCTATCTTGAACTCATTACACAAACATTTCATTTTCGCACCGTTGTCATACTTGTGCACCTGATTCCAGCACCTTTTTATATCTAAACTGACGGAAGAGGGTTTTCTGTACTTCTTAATTTTCTTCGAGGAAATTTACAAGTCTAAGGAGTAAGGTCTAATGAAATTGTTCTTGGAGTCTCAAAAATCTGACATAAGAGAAAATACATGGATTTTTGAAGACTATCTAGAAATTTTTGGGGGCTACAGGAGAAAATAATGTTCTCTTCCAACAATTTTTTATATATATATATATATATATATATATATATATATATATACATACACACACACATACTGTACATATACTTATGTAGGCCTATATGGTATATTAATAATTTGTTAGTTTTTAATGGTTTGATAGAAAAAAAATCTTAAGTTTTGGGCCCCCCCCCGAACTGATCAACCTAGCTACGTCCCTGGCCAACAGGCAAGATGTACATTTTTTTTTTACATACATTCAATAACTTTTAACAGGTCATCTGTGATACACTGCTTATTCCGCATCTGTTGACAAATGGAATGTTTTTACAGCTTGTAGGCTATGTGAATTATTATTTTTCATAAGTTTGCAACACTGTTAGGGTACACGTGCTTTTGTTTACAGAAGGTCTTAAGTTCTATGATTCTCACTTTAGTTGCTCTGTGACCAGGTTTAGCGGCCATTTAACCAAATTATGCATGATGCACTGGAAAGTCAGAATAGAAGTATATTTTACTAAACACAAATTTAATGTAAAGAGATTTGATACTAGATTTTCAAAAGGTAGAGCAATATTTTCTTTATTGCTTCATATATGAGTTCGTATAACAAATTCAAACATTGAAAATCGTATCATACTATTAGGTTCCACTAAAAACACATACAAAACTATTCTAGTTATGTGCATGTGTTTATACTACACAGATATATTTTATAAGCCTACCGAAATATGAAGATAACGGAAGGAACCGCCCATTCAAAAAAGCCAGCTTTTTTAAAAAAAACACTGTTTATGTCTAGCCACAAATTTCATATTGTAAACTGTATTTTACATTTAGAAATGATTGTCTATTTTACAGTAGGGAGATAAACGAAAACCATGGAACAGGAAAAATACTGCCAACTCCTGTATTTCCAGTGATTTGAGACACTTTTGTGAAAATACCCGAAGAAAGTCCGACCAAAAAAGCCGCGGTAAAAAACTCCGTTTTTCCCACCCCAAAAAAGCCGGATTTTTTTCCGACCACTTCCAAATCTATTCTTGAATGAAGTGGTGTTGTAGTGGGCATGTATTTGTATTATTCGTAACGAATAATGTTCAAGGTGTATTAAAATTAAAAACAATAAAATGACGTGGAGATGTTATGTTATGGTTACGCTTACAGCTTACGTCGTTTACATGGGTCAAGATCAATAGATTTTTATTTTGTATTTTTTATTACTTTACGTCGATTTTCTATCTCGTCGTGCTAATCACTATGACGGAGATGAATGATGATTAGATGAAATTGATTAAGAGAAAGTCACAAAGGAACATCCATGCGCAGCCGGGAACTCGAACCTGTGACCTCCGATGGCAAGATCAGGACTCGACCACTCAATGCGCTCGGCCACAGAGGCGCCAAACCAAACCCCCTCCCATGTGCGGATCTACGGGGAGGGAGATGGGGACGATCGCCCCACCAAACTGCCAGGTTTTTGGATATATCTTTTATTAGGCGTAATATTTTTGAAGACTCACTTTTCAGTCTTTTTATCACAAAGTTCAACAAGCTCGAGAAAATTTTTTAAAGTTTGATTTAAGTCTACTTTACGCTCAAGGTATGCTGATCGGAACTGGACCTAGGGAAGGAAAATTTTCTGTTTTAGTCGTCGTTCTGGGGAAATTCCTTACTTAGCAAGAGGATTCGCTTTACACCACAACGATAAAACATCTATAAATTATGTGGGGAAGAACCGACGATTTTTCATAGAAAGAGAAAAGGAAAGCTGCATTTCTGCCCAATGAGTAAAACCTCTGAACATTGATTATTCTGGTTCAAGTGGATAGGCACTAACGACTTGTAAAATAGGCAAGCAGATAGGTATCAAAATTATGAAAATAGCCAGTTACACTCTTGTCTCGATTTTTTTGTATTCTATTGCATTTTTTTATTTTTCGATTCGCTTTTTGTTATTTTTGGCTAATCGCGACGATGACTATAATGAATTGTGGTGAGATGAAATTTATATGGCTAAGAGGACACGCATACAAGATATAACCGTCTACACTGTGCTATAGAGACACCCAAAGTAGTGAAGGAATTCAGGAGTAAGTAAAAAGTACCCCAAATGTCATTTTTGGAGATTAGAAACCAAATCTCAAAGTAGGGTTCTTTCTGCCACTTTTGGCTAATCGCGAAGCCAAATTCGAAGCCGGGATCCCTGTGCTAACACTTTCTCCACGGAGGTCGGCCAAAATGGGCATATGTAGGCGTTACAAGGCTCGAAACATTGCGATACTAATTAAAAACATTAGAACATGTGTTTTTATACAAATAAATAAAATATGAAAAAATCCCCATCCTAGTAACTAGCGCCGTAAACGTATCTCTCCCTTGTATGTAAAATCTCTCAGATGCCACCTTCAGGATTATTCTTTCTTTCACTCTGGCGTGCAATTCGAAGGTTTGACCTTCTGCAATGTAGAAACGTCTGGCATAAGAAGCCGCTCAATCCTGGCTTCGTGCCAGTCCGTCCCACGTATAAGAATCGTTATGAATAATATTCGACATCCCCCGCCCGCACTTTTTCAAGGCGCGAAGAATTCTCCTTAGTATCTACCGGATTTACAGCACATATTTTCGTTTTGCAAGTTTGTACACATGCAAAGCCTTCTTCGGCCCTAATGTGACGTATACGTAAGATACTTGTCGTGCAGTCGGAATACAGATGAATGGTTGGTCACTGTTATTTTAAAAATCACAATTCTCCCTGATGTTATTAATGTCTTCAGACGTAATTTTATCTTTGAGTCAAATCAGGCTTTGGAGGAGTCCATGCGGATTTTTCTCCATCGAAATAATTAAATTATATCCACGAACCACTTACACACAAACGCACAGTACTTTTTCTGGCAATACGCAACCGTACGTCGTTTCGACACATTTTTTTCACAAATGCGAATACAAACTAATAATTATTCCCTGGCCAAAAAAATATACAGATAAATACACCCGAGCGCACGATCATGGAAGAATATATCATAGTGTTTTTCAGGAGGACATATGATTAATGTTGCATCAAGAAATTTTGGTCAACATGGGAAACTGACTCTATATACAACCTTAGTGACAATGAAGTTCGACCAGTCACAAATATAGGAGTGCGTTGTGAAAGAAGGAGAACACATGCATATGCTGAACATATTTTATTTAGCAGGCTACATGGAACAAAGGAAAACATAAATTTCCGCTGCAACGCAGCAATGTATGGTGTCCACACAAAATAAAACATTTTCGTCCAACTACAAGTGACATTGAAGTTCGACCACTGTTAGAGGGAATCCTGTTTACCATGGTGTGACGCCGCCCCGTCGGTGAATAACTGTGGCAATGCGTCGGGGCATGCTGCGGACGAGTCGTTCAAGGTATTCCACATCGATGCGGTGCCATTCCTCCTGCAGGCAGGCGATAAGAGCAGCCACTGTCGTGGGTCCCCTCTGTTGCACACGTCGCTTAAGAACTCGCCACACATTCTCAATGGGCGAGAGGTCGGGACTCGATGGTGGCCATGGCAGAGTTCGCACGTGATGGCGAGTCAACCATTCTCTTGTCAGCCGCGCTGTATGAGGCCTGGCATTGTCGTGTTGAAAGATGAGACGCCGCCTGTGGAACAGGTGCCATCGCACTGTGGGAAGATGCCGCTCCAGTATGCGTGTATAGGCGTGTGCATTCACAATGCCCTCACAGACGTGTAGTGGGCCAACCCCAGATGCCGTCATGCATCCCCATACCATCACTGACGCAGGTTTCCGTACCCGACGTGCATAACATTTTACTTCATTCTGTTCCTCCTTCCGACAATTGACTGTTTTCCGTATTTTGCCGTACACAACATTCAAAATGGATTCGTCCGTCCACAAAACCCTGTTCCACTGCCGAAATGTCCATCCCCGGTACATTCGTGCCCACCGTAGTCGATTGCCTTTGTTCAACATGGAAAGGAAGGGTTTACGTTTCGCCTTGTACACTCGGTAACCGCATCGCTGTAGGTAACGGCGAATGGTTCTGGTTGACAATTCAATGTGAAAGCGTTCTCGAGTCCACAGTCGTAATTCGGCCACAGAAACATGATTGTTGGTCTGGATATAGCGCCTAAATATCCGTAGGTCACGCACGCTCAGCAGGCGTTTTCGACCGGGGGCCTTACCTGGCTCTGTAGTACCCGTATTTTGGTGGTGTTTGATGATGCAGTGGACGGTTGACGTGGGTAAGTTCAGTTGGCGACCTATTTCCCGTTCATTGAGTCCATCCCGTTGCAACTCCACCACTCTTCTCCTCACGGTGTTGTCAATAGGTTTGCCCCTGGCCATGGTGATGATGCACTGCGGTTTCTCGGTGCACAGCACGCGCTTATATACGGCGGACTCCCTTATCGTGTCCGTGACGTCATGCTTCCGTCGAATGCGCCACTATCTGGAATTTCCCGTATGGGTCTGGTGCCTGGTCGAAGTTCAATGTCAGGCGTATAGTTCCCCGTTTTCGTTCTTTACTTGACCTTGGGTGCAACATGCTGGGATCACGATTCTTGCCTGCTCACACGCCTCCTCTTACACACATGCGTCACTTCTGCGGGTCACCCATTCCACCACCTATGCCTCTGTGAATTTAATCACGTATTCCTTTCTGGTCGAACTTCATTGTCACCAAGGTTGTACTTAGAGTATACTTACTGTATATTTATACACAGTGCTTTCTTTTCAGCGATGAAATGTTGGTTTGTTATTTTTATTGTGTTCATCATAAGAACCACTCAAAATATTGTGGAATGTTCATAAATGAAAATGATCGTGCATCCATGATATTAATATGAAAACATGTTTTCATATTTTTTACTAAAGTGCCACCTCCCCAACATTTGTCTGGAATGAATTAGGAATAATATAGTATATCCTATATTCCCAGCTTATTTCGCTGATTTTTGCCGTAGGCTGAATCTCCCCGACAGTCTTTCTACGTATTTTGATTCACTAGTATAGATCACATTTCTCAGTTTTTACAGAAACGAGTTTATGGCAATATCTTTACAAGACTTTACGAGATTTTAAAAACTTACAGGTTCTCACAGATCTCTTCCCAGGCTGAATTAAAACTGTGAGAGCAGTCTCAGTTAACCTATCTGCGCATAAAACTGACAAACTCTGGAGAAATAATGTGCCACCTAACGAGACAGTGAGAGTGACAGCACGAGAAAGAAATTGAGGGGTAGTCATTTAATATCGAAATACCACAAAACTTAAGACCACATATTTCTAGTTTTTTCTGGAGTGAGCTCCCTCCCCTTCAATGGGGCGCCGTCACTGTAACCAGAGAGAAAATGAATAAGTGAAGAAAACATTAATGTCGTCACATTCGCATACAAACCCACACGCACAAACTAACAGTGTACGTTGTGCGATCACGCAATATGCAGGCGTGGTCCT
Source organism: Lepisma saccharinum (assembly GCF_977018435.1). Lineage (NCBI taxonomy): Eukaryota > Metazoa > Arthropoda > Insecta > Zygentoma > Lepismatidae > Lepisma > Lepisma saccharinum. The sequence goes on along the minus strand of NC_139234.1, from coordinate 67,268,575 downwards.
CATAAAGGCGATGCAACTGAATGCTCGTCTCTCCGGCATTGTAAAATTTAAACTTCGGAAACAAAATGTCTTCTTTACTAATATCGGTGACAGCAGGTACGACCGATAACATGTTAATATAATAATTTCAGTAAAACCAATAGATTTGTGGTGCGGAGTCAGAATGCTTTGCAAATGACGATACGGAGTAACCGTCTGTAATACACTGATCTGCATGTTATCCTCTTTCTTGAGAATATTCCTATCTAACATTGACTTTTAGCATTGGCTCTTATTTACTGAACTAACGACTGGTGCCACGGTGGACTTCCGGTATGTCGTTTGACTCCCACGTGAGAGATTTTGGTTTGATTGCCGATCTTAGGTAGAAAATTTTCGGACGGTGTCCGTATATAAGCGGCTATGAGGCTTTACCCAACCTCTCATTAACAGATACCTGGGGGAAGGGGAAAGGCGGCCGAGCATGGTGCTGATCACATCACCTCCACACCCTCTGTGTGCCTTCATGGGGCGGTGCAATTCACCTTTACCTTTTAGTGGTAGCGTCGTCGCCCCGGGTTCGATCCGCGGTGGAGGCACAAAGTGGTTCGGATCCGACTTTAAAACTGTAGGTTCAGTCACGATTAGCCTTTCGGTGCATAAAGTGGACTTAAACAGAAACAAACATTCACCTTTTACCTAGGCTATACAACGATTTGGTGGTTTGTCCACCTATCATATTCTTAATTCTTTGTAAAAGAACTTTATAAAAGGGATGGGGTAGAATACGCAAAGTATGTATATATGTGTGTGTGTGTGTTTGGAAGTACTGATACTGACGAAATAGTAGTTATGTTTTGTGAAGTTATCATACGATTGATGCGATATATCGGTTGAATGAAGATAGATAATATTTTCTTCTAGCACCTTTTAGTACCTGCAATCTGAGACGCTAAAGAAGTATCTGAAATGCCATACAAAAGATTGGTCGGATGCTAGAAGACAAGATGTCCTAAGCCTTAACAGGAAATTATTTTCGTGTCACGGGTTCAAATCATGCTTGAGTATTTCTTATTCATTTTCTTTAACAAGTTGGAACTTGTTGAAATCCTGGCGAGGTATTTGTTTTCATGTATTTCCCTGTTACGTTTAGTGTCATGGATACAAATCCTGCCAAAGTAATTCTTTTTTTTTTTTACACAAGTTGAAACGCTGTTATCGTGTTTCGCATTTTTTAAAACCGTTAGGAATGATAGGCCTATCGCAAGTTCAAATCCTAGCGAGGTAATTTTTTTATCCTTTTTTCCTTGTTGCATTAAGTGTCACGGGTTCAAATCCTGCCAGGGAAAAGTCTTTTTAAAAAAACGTGAAGCGACACGTGTTCAAATCCTCTCGGAGTATTTTTTTTAAATTTTCTTTCCCATTTACATTAAGTGTCACCGGTTCAAATCCTGCCAGAGTATTATTTTTTAAATAAAGTGACACGTGCTAAAAAACCATGACAGCGTGTTTCCCATCTTTTGTAAGATCTTGAGGAATATATCGTTTTATCAAATCCTGACGGGGTATTATTTTAAAAATAAATCCCCTGTATCGAGTTCAAATTTTGCCAGAGTAACTTTTTTCTCTCCGTAAAGTGACATGTGTTGAAATCCTGGCAACGTGTTTGTGTTCTTTTGTAAGGTCTTCATAACGGTGTTATCGAGTTTTCCAATTTTTTAAACTGTCAAGAATGATACCGCATGATCAAATTCCAGCGAGGTATTTTTTATGCTTTTTTCCCTGTTGCATTAAGTATCACGGGTTCAAATCCTGCCAAGTAAAAGTTTTTTTTTTTTTTTTAACGCAAAGCGACACGTGTTCAAATCTTCTCAAAGTATTTTTTTAAATCTTTTTTTTACCTGTTACATCAAGTGTCACGGGTTGAAATCCTGCCAGGATAGTTCTTATTTTATTTACGTAAAGTAACACATGCTAAAACCCTCACAATGTGTTTCCCATCTTTTGTGAGCTCTCGACAAAGATATCGCGTTTCTAAATCCTCACGAGGTATTTCTTTTTCCTCCCTGTTACTTTATGTGTCATGGGTTCAAATTCTGCCAGTCTCTCTTTTTTCAACGTAAAGTGTCACGGGTTCAAATCCTACCAGTCACTTTTTTTAATGTAAAATGCCACGTGTTGAAATCTCGACAGCGTGTTTCTCATCCTTTTGTAAAACATCTTGTGAAAGATATCAGTGTTCAAATCCTGTCAAAATATTTTTTCTATTTACATTCCCTTTCGTGTTCAAATCCTGCTCGTGTAAAGATTTTTTATACGTAAGTTGGAATTTGTTGAAATCCCATTTTTTTAAGCTATTAAGAAATAAATCGAGTGTTCAAATGCTGGGGAAGTAATTTCTTCTATCCCTTTTCCCTGTTACATTAAGTGTCATGGGTTCAAATCCTCCGAGAGTTAGCTTGCACGTGTGATATCAACATATTTCCTATCTTGAAAACGTCAATTAAAAAAGTGGTACAAATCCCGGCCCGTAGCCAGGAATTCTTTGTAGGGGGGGGGGGGGGCGAAGTCAATCCTAGAGGGGGCAAATTTTTAATATATTGTGTCGCATTGGCAGATATAGCAGGGCACACAGAGCCACTTGCTCCCTCCCCAAAAAGAGATAAGTAATAGAAAAGGGATGATATTTTGAACAAACAACGAAGAAAAAGAAACTTCGAGCAACATCAAATAGCAATATTTCGATAATGAGTCAGGGCTCGAAAAATCTCGGTCGCCAGGTCGCCATGGCGAGTAAAAATATCAGCCTGGCGACTGTGATCTTTTGCTGTAATATGTACGAAATTTTGATGATTCTAAGTTCAAATTGCAATACATCGTAAGTTAGCAATTTTTTTTTTTATCAACGTTGTGAACATTCCATAGAGTCAGTAACAATTTCTTACCCTTTGTCCCCCAACACCCCATTTCCTGCTTTCTCAAATAATTTAGCGATGTTTTGAATACCGTGATGCTCAGCATCTTATACAGAGTGTTTCAAAAATCGCACAATCCAAACTTTGGAAATGTATATCATGAAAACCGTAAGAGATATTTACACCGGGTTTTCTGCATTATAAAGCCTCATCCATTGATATATTTTTCAACGCTTAAAATTATCAGTTCACTCCGTACAGAAAATTATATAAATTAATAACTGACGGAAAACAACATTCATTTTTTTTCCAGAAATGAACTTCTGAGTAAGAAAAATATGTAAGAAATTATCGAAGGGTCATAATTAGGCATTTGATGACTGATGCCATGTCAGTCTTGTCATTTGCGTATTGGTCATGTGCAACATTTGATGAATTTTTGACTGGCGATTTTATGGGTAAGTGAAAAGTGCCATTTTTGGGACGTATCTCCGTATATGGCAGCACCAGCAGGTCAAAAAATTGCCAACAGTCGCATGCAACATGTGCCCGACCCTGTGGCCGAGTGGGTAGCACATCGCGCTGCGACGCCAAGGGTCCCGGGTTTGAATCCCGGTCGGGCTTGGTTGTTTGTGAATGTCCATTCATCAATTTCATCATTTCATCACTCATCCCCATCTTCGCAAATTAGCCTAGAGGCACAAAACGCGAAGTAAAATAAACTAAATCAATCAATCAATCAAAGCATGCAACATGTGTCTAAGTATTGGTTATACATTTACGTGAAAAATCGTAAATCAAAATTTTGTGCCGGAATTGAATCCTAGACTGCCGTGTGCATTGGTGAAGAGTATTTTACTACTCATTCTTACACACATGTGCAAGAGGTTTTCCAATAAAAATGCCCTGCTTCTGCTGTACCTCACAAAACAACTGTTTCAAAACCAGTCAAACACCAACATATGATCCCACAAATTGTTATTTTTTGTTGAAAATCAGTTCTCAGATGTTTTCAGCAAATTAACAATGTATTTTTAAAATAATGTCATTGCTTTTATTTAGTTAAAGGCTAACATAAATTTATGAACGCAGTGATAGCCTACAAAATTAGTTTAGTGCAGATAACGCTGTGTAAATATCTTACGATTTTCATGATATACATTTTCAAAGTTTGGATTGCGCGACTTTTGAAACATACTGTAGTATGCACAAATGCTAATAGTTTGTTTCCTGGCGCCTAGCTTTGAAGACAATTTTTCGAGCACTGATAATGACCTTTCCGGATAGCTAAAGAATATAACGTTTAACATAAATAGGCTAATCGGGACTGTATCTACTAGATATTTACAGGTCAATAATGTTAAGAGCCGATTAATATGTACCAACAGCTTTGAGCCTCTCTGCAGCGCTGATTAAGGGAGCCCTTTATAAATCATGCTTCATAATGTTTCCCTCTAGTTTCCAGTATGCAAGATTTTTACGCACAAAGGAAACTAAGGAGAATCCAACACCACCATTGTGTTGTGTTATGCAAGAAAAATCAAATTAATTAAATAATAATGGTTACCACTTTATCTACATTTTGATGAATTGTGTAAAAATTTGTAATACATTTTTTTGTACTTGCTAATACATTAAAACATGGGTCCCTTACTCCACCACGGACTCTATTACCTTCAAAGGAGAGACTCTTGCATCACTACAGACAATGTTTGCCTACTGGTTACGTTAATCAATTTGCAAAATATTGTGAATTGTATTATATTATAGTTGAAATACATGTGTTTGACACCTGGCAAACAAATAGGAATCTCTTGATTGACCAATGACTTATTGGATTACAGTGTCATCATTAATATTTCATATTACGTTTCATAGAAAGAAATTGTTTTAATAGGGCGCAAATAATTTTAAGGGGCACCATGGCATTCTCTTTAACATTTTTTTCCCCATATAGATCGTTTGTCTCCCAGGGCCGACTCCCGCCGCCCCATAGCTATGGCTCTGAACTTGGACTGTAAGAATAGCAGAGATTGCGAGCGAAGCGAGCAAGAAAATTTTACGAAATGTATTTTTATTTGTATTAAATTTGAAATCGAGCGGGGGGGGGGGGGGCAATTGCCCCTCTGTGCCCTTAGCCGTCTGGAAGAAAATGCAAGGAACACGTAAACACTAATTCCATTATGAGTATCCAATTGTTTTGCTATTCTTAGATTATCCTAGTCTTGTTTTTTTACTTCAATTTTGCTTCCCCTAGAATTGTCTTCCGTCCAAGGTCGGGGGGGGGGGACAATGCCCTCTGCCTCCTGTCGTTGCGGCACTGTTTATGAGTGTCTCTTCATCAATTTCACGTCATCACTCATTGTTGCGATTAGCTAGAAGTGGCAGAAAAGCAACGCTAAGTAACAAAAATCAAATATCCACTCCCTCTCTCTACCACATGAATCACTATTACCAAAAGGTAGACTGCAGAAACAAAAATTTAAGCAGTTCCAAGTTCATAGCAACACATCCAAGAAAAACATCCAAACACATTAGGCACCTTTAATACAAGGCTATTCAAAATGTCACAACTGTTCTAGATACTGAAAATTGCGAAATCATTTCCCGAATACTGAATCTGGAAGGGAATTCCCCCCCACCCCAAATCCTGATACGACATTATACGGAATCCCATACATCCTAATAAATCACAAAATCAATAAGTGTTTTTATTATGTTGCTAGAGTAACACATGATATAATTGTAAAGATTAGTGAGAATTCCAGGTATAGTGGAACCGCAAGGAAAGAAACCTGCGCAGAACCTCATCGCGCTGGCGGGTGGGGAAAAGGACAGGGGGAAGGAGCCTTCAGCGCGGCCAATGTCAATGTTGCCAGACCTATTGATTTCTCGGGAAAATTCCTTAATAAACTATTGCTATGGCACCTCCAACGGCTTGCTCAAAAACACGTCTCCTGCTCATCTTACTTGACAATGGGGGGGGGGGGGGAGATAGCGTGGAACTCCACAAAGCCACGAAAAGTGCTGTTTTAACTGTGAAATTATGCCAAACAATACTCAATTGTGCTAGGACATTATTATTATTACTATTTTATTACTTTTACTATATTACTATTTTTAGATGGTTGTTTTGGGTGAAATTGTGCTATCGCTGGAATTTGTTGCTTCGCAATATGCTCTGGAAGAATGCCTATGTTGACAGGAAAGTTGAAATGGATGCAAAGCTCGTTTTCTCTTGTGGTATCTGAACCTCTTGACTTTATGAAAGAATGAATTTTCCCCTTCCTTCTTCTGTTAGCCATCTGGGTAGTGTGAAAGATCTGGTTTCCTCTCCATCTTTCTTCATATGGCCTCTGAACGACGTTTCTTGGGAAATATGTTCGATTTTCCTGCCATGTTGTTCGTCCTGCGTTGAAGCTTCCGTTGGAGGGCTTCCTGAGGTGTGTTGTTGTCCGACATCGCTTGTGTTGCCATAGGACATCCTGGTTGATGTACTATGACCTCCAATTTCGAACATCCTGGCACGTGTACTGGTATTCCCAGCTTCTTCCTGGCCTCCTCCAAGAAATTTATCCTTGCTGCTGGTTCGATATATTCCATCGCTAGATTGAGGCTTTCCTCTAGAGCTTCATAATAAAATGCAATGTGGCGTAGGTTGAGGATGAACTTCAATATCACTTCTTTATAGTCCCATATTTGGTAATGGGGTATTTGCATCATCCATTGTAGTCACTGGCGAGCAGCACCTTGTACTACGAACGGTAGGAAATCCTTTCTTTGCTGATCATTCCATTGCAACTGATCAGCCCTAAGGTCATAATTCGTGAAAAATATTCCAATCTCATATTGGCAGTTTGCAAATAATGTTGGCGGGTTTTCACTTCTGTGGTTCGCCATTTCTCTAAGTATCCTAACTTTTAAGTCTCTAAATGTACTACAAATATAAATCTACACACACAACTTATATCTGCAAAAGTATACAAAAGAAGAGTAAATATGAGAGTAAGTATGATATGATCCACATTGTTATGTGACGTCATCAGTAAAAGATATGTCACTAATGTATTTATTTTTGTAAAAGAAAGCGTAATTTCTTTGTTATTAAATGTAATAATGCACCTTGTTTGTAATATATATCTTTTGTTTAATGTTTATTGTATTTTATGCTCTGTTATGAGTAACTTAATGTATCTTTGTTTGCAAGAGTGCTCTATACGAATTTGTATTTCTAAAGATGTATAGATGTCAGTCTTGTTGATAGTATCCTTTTGTAGATAGTGAGTGATTCATCTGTACTTTAATCTGTGTTCTCGAAAAGAGTATAAAAGCGAGGATATCGCGTAAGAATCATCACACTTTCGCCACGGATCGTCGAAGCTTTTTAACTTAAAAATAACTCCTCGGTATTGTGCATACATCCTGGTATGGTAGTTCGGGGCGCAAGCTAGGCCTATGTGAACATAGGTACGCCGATAGCCATGCATTGATGATATGCACAATACTGCAACTATTCTACGTTAAATAATAAAGCTAGCCTAAAGATTAATTTGAAAAAAAAAAAGGCTAAAGAGCAAATATTGGCTCAGTTATCATTGCATATCTCTTGGTGTGGTAGTTCGGGGCGCAAGCTAGGTCTATGCAATCATAGGCTTGCCGATAGCCACGCATTGAGTTTATGCGTTTTAGTTGAGTCAATTCATCGACAAAGCGAAATCCTCGCTTTCATCTCAAGTATATTTGCATTATAATTGCAATGAATAAAGAATAAAACCTTTCAGTTTATATATACTGCAATAATGTGATTTTATTTCTCTGTGCAGTGAATATTGTCTTTGCCTAACACTACCCCTGTACCTGAGAGGAGTCTGTGTACTTCACCGAGTCTCATCGTTCACCGCTGAGTAATATTAAGTTAATATTAATAGTATAATAATACGATGCGTACGTTCTAAGTTAGTTAGTCGTTTAGAACGTGTCAAGTATTATATCTGTGTTAAAGTTTGTTTTCTGATTTCCTTTTTTTTTCAGTTTGTGGGGTGCTCACCTTTAACCGAATATGTTTTATTTCTTACTCTACTTTTATTTCTTTTAGTGTTTTTTTATTCCACTAGCTTTTTTTTATTTAAGCTTGGTTTTATAATTGTATTAAGTTATGCTAATATTAGCACTTACCTTTTTTTTTTTAAAAAAAAACTACTGTATTATAATGAAATCTATCTCTATGCTGTAGTCTATGTTACTCTGCTTGCTACCAGGTTTGATCCTAGGCGTCACGAGCTATATTCTACCATGTTATGAGCTATATTCTACCGGATTTTAACCCAGGTGCCATCCACCACGTTACGAGCTATATTATACCAAGTTTTAACCATGGCACCATCCACTATGATACGAGCTAAGGTTCTGTCCCAGGGCTGGTCCCTGGAGACACAATTGGGGGCATTAAAACCTTATTCGTTCCGGATTTCACCTGTAGGACCCGTTGACCAACTGGCGACGAGTCAGAGGTAGAGCAGGTAATTAACGTAACATAAATTAAATAGTTCAGTGACAGTTTTATTTGGCAAGCACTCCAATATATTATCGAAAGGGAGAAGCTAGGGGCGAAAAGATTAGCACCATAATAGGATCTCCGGATCGCCTGAACGCTGGAATGATCGGCTGGGCGCTGGTCCGCCTGAGGCGTCTTACCTCTGGATGGGCCCCGGCTTGGGCCTCACGGCTTCTGGGTAGCCTTGTAGACGATTATCCTCATCCGGTACTGTTGCACTCTCACGACCCTCAATACAATTACAGACGGAGAAAAATGATCACCCTTCGAATGTGGGTTTGACCCCAAATCCTCAGCCCGAATTCCATTTTCCATAAAATTCTTCCTAACTGCAGTAATCTTTCTCTTGGTGGTCTTGTTTGCTTCTCCTCCTGAGGCAGGTTGTTAACCCCATTTATAGTGCTCTTGGGTATTGGGAAATGCTTAGGATAGGGCTTCCGGGTATGGCAGGTAATGTCCAGGTATGGCCGGTAACGATATTGCAGACCTCTGCGAGCTACGACGCTACAGGTCCTGGGATTGAATCCTGGACTAGGCATGGGTGTTCTTTGAGAGTGTCCCTCTAGCAATATAATCACATCAGTCATTATCATCTTCGCGATTTGCCAAAAGTGGAAGAAATGCGAAGCAAAATGAACCGAATCAATAAACAATACAGATATAGTAATTTGAAATATCATTTTCGAGTGTTGTCATGATTTTAACAAATTAAACAGCAGGCTGAGAAGGGGGGTTTAGAATACTGGAAATGAATATGGGAGTAAGTCTAATTTTAGGAGAAAGTAATATACGCCTTTTAAAGTAACAAAGAAACAGTGTGTGTGAAATTACGTATTGAAGAGTGGATTATGTAAGTCGTCAAATAAATTAAGATTTTGGTTTGAAGCCCTGGTCTTGTCCTGTGTATTTCTTTGCATGTATCACTTCAAGGATTGTACCTAATTTCTCATTGTCGTGATTAGATAAAATGGTAGCAAAATGACGGAAAATATATAATTATGAATTGTGGGTTTAGTGAATGTAACTGTTAAGTTTGGGTTCTTTCTGTTCTTCGGTAAACCAGGAAATGGAGTAAAGAATGCGACTGAAGTTCCAACACAAACAAAAGTGTATAATTCACGAACACTACAGTAACTACACCAGGAAGTTAGTGTAATTTTAGTACTATTTTATTAATGTAATAATATTGATATGAGTATCTGGTTAGGTATATTCGTCACAACAGCGAAGATACAATTTTAACTGTTCAAATTATCCAAAATAAAATGTGCACATAAGTTGTTGGTATTGTGAACATTGGCACGGGATACTCGGAGTAGACATTCTTCCCACCGAATTTTCAGATCAGTCATTAACGTTATACTGCATTAAGGAACATTTACATAAACTCGGAGTTTCAAATATCAAAACTTTATTACAATAACACTTAAAGAAGTAATAACATTGTACATTTGGTAGCAGTAAAAAATATTGTAGTTTCAATTAATGGAATATTTAATATCTTGTCCGAAGATTTATACAGAAATTTGGCTTCGTCTTTAATGCATGTACAAAATGTTCTTTGAACTTATATAGGACATTCGTTAAAATATTTTAAGATTCTGCAAATCATAGGGAATAATTTACATAATAATCCATTTACTTTGTCCTTTTAGAAATATAAGTCCATTTGAAAAAGGAAATAAAACCACTTTAAAATAGCTACGAAGAATTAAGTGTAACTATCATACAATACGCTGTTTATCTACTTGATAATTTCTGTAACCAGATATTATTTATTTTGTACTGAATAATAAAACTTTTCTCTCGATTCAGTTTAAATATTATTTGTACTCATGGCAATCATTATTATACATATTACACTTGCGTAACAGCATGAATATTCACTTGCACAATTAGAACCAGAATCATAAAGTACAGTTACACTTGTTTCGTCTGTATAGGAAGGGGTGAAATATGCATTTTATTGTTTTCACTTTTATGAAGAAATTATTTGTACTCACTTGTTGAGAGGAATATGTAAAGTTATATCCTTCTTAGTAAACTTGAAAATTGCAGTCTTGTGTGGTACAATGACTCACAATCTTCATAAATAGTTGTTAGAACTGGAAATATGAGCCAAAATTTTGGCTTTAAGTTGACCCATGTTAAAAGGCCCACGACTCCAGTCTGGTACATCGATAAACTACGAGAGAGATTTGTTAACTCGGTATTATATTCTGTGGCCTTAATAAGTCACTGACGATGCTAGGGTCACCTACGAGCAGTCAACCCAACTATTTCGATATGTTTCTCTGTGCACACGCTAGATGGCAGTGCATATCAATGAATGGGTCTCACTCATTGCACCCATAGCAGACACCTTTCTCCCGTTCATTGCACCCAGAGCAGACACCTTTCTCCCGTTCATTGCACGCAAATCAGACAACTTTATTGGATCAGAAGCCTCCATTCGTTGTATTATTTATGCTGAACCTAACAAATCCCTTAGAAATGTAGTGTATTTATGCTAAGAGAACTAAACCTAACAACGAAGGCATATTGCACTTACCTCACAACATAAAGGTGACTTGCGATGAGCAAGATCCCAAATGGGGGTTAATCCATCCACATTTGTATTCAGAGACCCTAAATGAATTACTACTTCAAAATATTAGTTCATTAAAACACTATCGAATAATTCAGTGCATCTGTCCTACATGATCAGGAGGTATATTTATTTGCAATGCACATACACACATGTTTGCCTACATAAAAACAAACAAAAATTGTTTTGCTGCTCCTCCATGTGAAAAGTGTTTTTTCTATTGTGAAACGTGGGGTGTTGTATGGAAACTAATATGATAAAGTGACAGGTGATTAGGATGGCAGATGAAAAGTAGATATGATATCTCATATTCAGAGCATTCTTGACAATAAACCTAACCTTTCCTTGGAGTATCCAATTAAATTATTGCCTGTTGATCATATCAGTGGTGGTTCATTAACAAATGTTCAAACCCATTCTGATATTACAACAGTATAGCCGAAAGTAAAATTCCTTACAATATAAATAACAAATAAAGGGCATAACAGAACATGAATAAAGTATTGTTCTCTGTCCCATTGTAAAGCTGAACCAAATGCGCAAAAAGATACCTGTAAAAACATACAGCCTTGCTCAGTGGTGTAGTTTTGCTAGTGCCACCCTGGTAATTTTTTATGTAAATAGGATGCACCCTGTTGCACAAAATGACAGTAAATAATGAGTATACAAATTTCCAAAGCATTAATATGTTAAACAGAATGTAGCACAATTACTTCTCTGTTGTATAACAATATAATAATTATTTTATATTTTAAACATTTGAGACAAAACTATGCTGCTGCACTATACTCTGCCAGTCGACACACTGCAGATAATATTAAAAAAATACTTGGCAAAGAAGAGAAGAGCACACTGAAAGAAAGAACCAAAGCATATAGGTATTTAATTGCAGTGACGTCGACACTTGGGGTAGCAGTCAGTGGCATGCTCAAGGGGGGGTTTGGTGTGGGTCACACCCCTCCTCCCTTTAGGGCCAGTATTCCTACAAAAAAGAAGAATGTCAATAACAGGAAAAGATTGCAAAATTATGAATGAGTACTAGAAAAAAGTACACGTAACCCCCACCCACATTCGAAAATAAAAACTATTTGATTTGACTCTAAGCCAGAGATCCTGGGTTCGAATCTCGGATTGGCCATTTGTGTTCTTTGTTTGTGTCCCTTCATCAATTTTGTCGTACCAAAGGTGGCAGAAAAGCGAAGTAAAATAAACCAAATTGAGCAATCAATCAATGATTTGATTTCATTTTTGTTACTTAGCGTCGCTTTTTTGTCACATTTGGTTAATTGCGAAGATGATACAATGAATTGATGAAGGGACGAGCACAGGGAACGCCCATGCCCGGGTCGGGGTTTGAACCCGGAACTCCTGGTGTCGTAGCGTGCTGTGATAACCACTCCCCCACGCTTGGTTGATTTGGTGAGAGGTAACAAAACACAACACACTTTTTTGTAGTTTCTTCAATGATATTCATTTGACTTTTTGAGTTCTGAGATACATTTTTCATTCCAAATTATTTCATTATTCACTGCAACACATAGGACAAGAATGCGCACTCATCACGGGTTCGAATCCTGGCCTGGATTGTTCATATGAGGTCCCTTCACCAATTTCATCATATCATCACTCAATCCTCATTTTCGCGATAACCAAATGTGGCAGAAAAGCGAAGTAAAATAAAACAAACCAACAACAATATGAACGCGTTCTCTTGCCAAAATAAATACATCCGTATTTATGACTGTTAGAGACCAAGAGTAGTATATTTAAATAAAACACTACTAAAACGAGAGTCAGAGAGAGCCTGAGCACATATTTGTAATTTAATCATTATACTATATTCCATATTTGAAAATGAAAAAAAGAAATAAAGCATAACATTATTGTCTGCACATAACACGTTCCTATTTCATAAATAATAAAACTACATTCCATATTATACATACGCACATATTGTACAACGTGTAAAAGGTTGTGTAAATACAGAGAACATAAGTACTGCAGAAAATTTTACCCTGTGTTCTTTAGAGGATTTACAAATAAAATATGAGAAACCAATCCCCTATCTGTCCTATAGGAGATAGACTGGGGGACCTGAAAGCCTGGGCTTTCAACCATTGCAGCGGGGGGCGAGGGGACAAGGGAGGTAGAGGTAGAAATCTTCCTTTTCCTTGGGCCGGCCGTTTCTACCTGGAAACTGGTCAGGCGGAAGAAGAGCAAGCTAGGGTATCCAGCCAGCTTTGCCCGCGGATCACACCGATGGACGAGAAGCACGTGGAAAAGAAAGTGTTGCGTATGAGCTGTGGTGGCTTTAAGAAGACAATAAATATTGTGATTTGAATATAATTCGAGATGAGATTGATTGATCTATCTCTGCTAGACTAGCTACTCCTCAGTGAACGTCACTGTTTCGTTGCAACTAGTTATATATGTATCATGGCGATGATACGATCAGCATATGCATCAATTTCTCACCATGGAAAATTGTGCCGGCACAGCGTACGCCTCCGATCACCAGGGAAAGAAAACAGAGTTTGAGTATGTTTGTTTGTGTGTATCTACACATACACACAGAGTCAGCTGACTCGGAACCGAACGAGTTGAGTGGTCTACTTTTGAAACTCGCTATCGAGGTTCCCCGGTTTGAGACCCAGCCTGGACATAGATATTATCATTCATCTTCATGGATACGATTAGCCAAAGGAGGCAGAAAAGCGACGCTATACACAGTGTGTGTCATAATTTTCCGGACTAGGACGAGAAAACAGGAATCGCACATGCAATGAGACTCTGGGGTGTATATTATTCAAAGTACATTCCTTGTGCTTCAACACACTGAATGCAACGTTCATGCAGTTTGTCAAAACACTTCTAGAAGTCTTTGACGGGAATAGAGTTGAGATACTAGGTTGAAGATCTTTGAATGTCTGCAACAGCATCAAAGGTCCCTTTCAGCCGCAATTTGAGTTTCGGGAAAGGGAAGTAAATCAGGAGGAGACAGATCAGGGGAATAGGGGGATGATCAAGCAGAACACTTCCCTTGGAGGTTACAAACTGATGGACAAGCACAGACCGATGACTAGTGCATTGTCAATCAAAACATGCCCTGTTGTCGGTATTGTTGGCGTACCTGTCGAATTCGTGCCCACAGACGCTTCAAAACCTCAAGCTAGAACTCCCCTGTAAGCACCTGTCCATTGGAACAAACTCTGTATGAGTGATACCCATGGAGTCAAAGAACGTGATGAACATTGTCTTGATACCTACCGGACTTCTGCAGGGGAACTTTCTTGAGTTTTGGGGACCCTAGGCTCTTCCACACCGAACTCGGGCACTTTGATAACGGCTCATATTGGAAACGCCATGTTTTGTCACCGGTTACGAGAGTTTTCAAGAAATTGGAATCCCTGTCCACAGCCCGAATTACGTAGGTCTCGGCAATGTTGATCCTTTCAGTTTTACTGGTCATTTCCGACATTGTGACCTAGGGTGGTGTCGCTTGTGTTACTGTAACTTTTAAGAGGATCCGTCCCCAACGTTCAAATTTAACAGCAAGGTAGAAAAACATCAGGGTAACTGGGGAACGAGCAGTTTTCCAAATGATGCAATATGTAAATGCACTTCGACATCAGTCCGGATAATTATGGGGCACACTGTGTATAACAGAAATACAAGAGACACTCGCACGTACAAATATTTTTTTCTAAATTTTGTTTGCTATGAAATGTTATCAGTTTCATTCGTTTGAAAGAACAATAAAATAACTATATTTTGCCTTAAAAATAGTTGTAAATTTACAGTTAAACAATTTTATGTGCAAGTATTATCCCTTTTCATAATATATTTTAGTCAATTAATTCATAGCCACCATGTGCAGTATGTCTATAAAACAACAGTCCATCAGTGCTTAACAAAATACTTCATTTACAATATTTAACCTTTTGAGTCCCAAGGCATGTAACCCCCTTGGTCCCGAGCCGATTTTGAGCAAAATGCAGTTTCAATTAAATGAGTGTAGATCGGAGGCTAATTGCCCTAGGGAGATGAGTGATATACCGTTGTACGCGGAATGAACCAGAGATTCAGACTATATGAAATTTATGCAAATTCGGTGTATATGTGGTGGGGGGAGGGGGCTAACTCTCAAAATTCCAAAATTTCGGTAAAAAATGGGGTCCCCCTCCTCCCAAAGAAAAAAAGTACATGACAGTGTCGACATGCACATGGAAATGATCGCTGACATGTAAGGAACACAAAAATATTTGCATCATTATCATATGACCAATGTAACGTGAGTTGTACCCCCAAAAGGAATGGTCGGCACGCCACTGATTCAAGCTTCAAAATGCAGCAGTACCTTGAAATGACTTTAGCTCAGAGACTATTTGCCCTGGAGATTTGAACAATATACCGTTGTACGCAGAATGAATCACAGATTCAGACGATATATAATTTATGCACATTCGGCATACATATGGAGGGGGAAAGGGGGGAAATCTCCTGAAAATACATTTTTAAAAAAATTGGGTTTCTCCCCCCACCCCCGAAAAAAAGGATATGAAAAATTCAAAATGCTCATAGAAATTGTCGCTGGCATGTAAGAAACAGAAAAATATTTGCATCATTGTCATATGACCAATGTAATGCATCGTCAATGTGTCAAACCTTCAGTCCAGTCTGTCCTAGGAAAGGATGGGGGTTGGGAGCAGTTGTACCAGTTCGGGAAGGGGGTTGCCAGTCGGATGGAGCAGGAGGAGGGGAAGGGGAAGTGACATATCATCAGAATCAGATTCTGATGATATATCAGAGAGAATGTCAAGCTCTTCTTCATCCCACTCGGAGTCTGTATCCATATCCTCCAGCTCATCTCGGATTTCATCAGAACGGAGATCACCGGGGGCAGCCATGGTCGACTATAAGCCTTTTGGGGGGACACCACGCACAAACGACACTAGCACACTTTTCACACCACAAGAAAAACACGTAGATGACAAAAAAGTCCTTGGAAGTCTGTCACTTCACTCAAAAAATATCCTCACACTTGGGCACAAAACGACACACACCTATGCACAACTTTCACGGACGAAAAGCTAGAACACAGTGAAAAATGAGCGCCGATTCGTGCAGCTGCTTGAAATTCTATTTTTAGGCAATGCAGGGTAACCTGTGTTGCAACTTGTGGAACACATGTGCTCACAAACAAAGGTTTCCTTCAGTGTGCCTCGAAATTCAATTCTCACAATGCAGATTCAACAACCAGTCTTCCCCCCACCCCCACCCGCTACTTGCGCCCACATGGAAAACTTTCATTTTGACATCTGATACTGATAAACAAGGGGCGGGAGTGAAAAGCATTGCTTTAGAACAACAAAGCTGGCCTTCCTTTGTCGGCAAAAATTTTCCCTTGAAAAGAGAGGCAAAAGAGAAGTTCCTTTTCCTGCCTTTTCCCCTCCATTTTCATGAAGAAAAAAAAAAGTGCAAGAAACACTTCTGTTAAATACATGTGTTAGGAACAATATATATATATATATATATAAATATCGAAATTCTAGCCAAAAATAGAAAAGTTATAACGTAAAAGCTACGACCTTGACACAGCATCTTGATTGAGACGCTTGGGACCCAAAAGGTTAATGCAACGAACCATAAAAGATAGTATTTAGTTTTCTGACTTCATCCTTCTTTCTTATTCATTTAGAATGTTGCCTTCACCTCTAAGAACATTTCAAATTTTATGTAATATTTGAAATTAAGTATATAATATTGTTGAAAGTAAAATGCAATCTTTACTGTTTTGCATAATCTAACTTTATTTTTCAAATTACCAAAAAAAGGCAATACAGATAAAAATATTATCAAGATTTGAAACTTACTGTGAATTCGTCAAGAATTATCAACGTTCTTGTATAAATGTTATCTAATAACATGTTGTTATGGGTCAAAGTTCCGTATCCAAGATAATTTTCTAAAAAATGTTACAGGAGGATGTGCTAAATGTTTGTAAGATTGGAATTTCGTATCAAATAAGCTTTTAAACTTTGGAATCGCAATTTCCGTGTATAATGTGAATTAATTTCTAATTTTCAAGTAAAATTTTAATTTTTCGTATTTAAAATTTTTCGTACACATGCACAGGCAAATAGTGAAAGTGTACTAATAGTAATGCAAAAAGCATAACTAGCCTAACCTACTCGAATCACCTAGATGCTAAGAACACTAAACTAAAATTACATAACCCACTAATTCAAGCCTATTCAAAGGTATTTACAGTCACGTGGAAAATGAAACTCATTGGGAATATTAGGGAAATCAGCATACTTTAATTAAGAAATCCAAAGCAAGAAGCAAAATAACCAGTAGGCCTCATGTACTGTACTATGAGGAGAATATTGCCATTGTTAGTGGCCACTGGAATTTTTTGTTCTACAATCCCTATAATTTATATTCATTTCGGTAGAAATCAAAGGGCAATACATGATTAAAGTTGTTTTTCAAGTTAAGAAGTCAGTTTTAGGCATGTGTTTCATTGATCTCTAACTGTACATTACATGTTTCGATATCGTGTCATGTAAAATAGGTGTGTTCTGTGTATGTAAAATGACGAGATAATGACTCTGCAGTCTAAATTTTAGGCAGATTATGAATTCGAGAGAATAGTAATCCATTAAATTGATAGTCGTTGAGCATATATTACAACTTTATATTCCATGACATGTCAGTTAATAATTATATTCTCCCTTGCACACAGGTTGAGATAATATCTCGCTCTCCTACTCCTCCATACGGACCATACATACATGAAAATAAAGCAAATAGCTTACTTGAAATCACATTGACTGGCTGTGCAAGCGTACAGAGCATTTTAGTAGCAACTTTTCACTTTAGGATCTTGTTTAAACTTTCTTTTACATATACAGGCACGTTAAATGCTAGTATTTGGCACAAGACACATTTTAATATAGTTCATTAATTCCATTGAAATAATCACGACAGAAGTATTTTTTAGAGGAAGAAGCAATGGATGTTATGTGCATAACATTCATTGTTCATACTGAGTGCAAGGGTATAAAGTTATCCACAATATATTTGTGATATAGTCCATAAAAATAAAACGAAGTTGTAAATTTCATTGATGGACATTATATTTATTCCACGACATATTTATCATCGTGCACATAATGCTTTTAAACTGGAACTAGAAAGCAAATATGTGGACTTTACAGTTCCAATTATACAATTTTCGACAACGTATAAACAATAATACGAACGCACAAACCACAATCAACTTTTCTCGTGTCAATTAAAGGAATATTAGTAGTTACAAGTTCGAGATTGATGTAATCAACTAGGCTCACAAATTCTGAAATCGATGAACACAAACATATTTTGCACTAATGTGTAATTGAGTTTTGTATTACATAGAAACTCACAAATTTACGTATAACTGATGAGGAAATGATAATTTTAATATTGCGATGACAATTATTATTCTTACTCTAAAATAAATAAACTTACAGGAATTCGTTATCGCACTACTAGAACCAGCTGTTGGTAGACGTCGCCATATTGTACGTAAATCTCAGCTCCCCATAAAAAGAATGTATACCGATCGTCGATTCTGCCATCTAGCGTGACAGTTGAGAAACAACTAGAGACAAATAGTCGACTCGACTGCTCATAGATGTCGCCAACATCAGCCAAAGACAACAAGAAACGTCATATAGTTTCACCCCCATGGTCTGGTACCTTGAGGTCTGTGGATCCAGACCACTATGTGCCTCCACCAGATATTGAACCTGGAACCTCTTGATAACACGTAAGGATGTTAGTATTAAACCATCATGAAGACCTGAAAAAGGTAGGGAAGTGGAACTGGAAGTAATATCTTGTCTCACAATGCACCAACATCAGAGAAAAGTGATAATTAAGACATTCAGAAACATGAGTATTGACGGGAAAAATTGACATCCCAGGAAAGATTGTATCCTGGCACGGGACATATTACTTTCATAAGGGACTGGCCCTTACAATCTTGGATGCCTGTTTTAGTTGTTTTAACCTTGATTTCTTAAATACAAAACATGTAGTACAATGATGAAAACATGAAGCAGAAAGGTAGTTTTGTGTTCAATAAAATGATCTTCTACAGGGTGGCTCATATTGTATCTACCAATATAAGTTGGCAACCCTGTCGGAACGCAGGTGCACATGTGCAGCTTAGGCAGCTGCAAGTCTCGCAATTAGTCTGCCATGGAACATTGGCCGGTTCAGACACGAATCGTGGCAGTAGAGGTGTTCATCCGAACGGGTCCCATTCAGGAGATGCTGTAGGTACTGCACTGGGAAGCATCAGGGTGCCAGAGAATTCGCCTCCTTTGACCTGAAGACTTCTGTTTCTGCATGCTGCCATTGGCTCTCTATTATCTGACCCATCATATCATATTGTGACGCTCTGGCACTGGTTGATGGCGACCCTCATTTGGCCTTCATCGCAGTGTCTCCTGCATCTCCTGAATGGGACCTATTCGGATGAACGCCATGCCATGATTCGTGTCTGAACCGGCCAACGTTCCATGGCAGACTTGCAGCTGCCTAAGCATGGGAAACTTCTGCGTCCCGACACGGTTTCCAACTTATATTAGTAGATACAATATGTGCCACCCTGTATGACAGTCTATTAGGATAATGGATATCACATAATAATGAAATCTGTAGTTTCATTTTTTAAATTCAAGTTTATTAATTGACTGAATTCAATTGTTTTAAAATAGTTTCCATTCCGTTTCAACGTTCATTTCTTTGTGTATGTGATAATAGGGTTTGGATATCTTGAATTCATGATGTAAGTTGAGCATCATTGCAATGCTTACATGATTAGTCAAAATAATGTCTACAACTTTAAATTAAAAAATACTTATCAGAATAGTTATTTACAAGCAATGCATTCTACTCACACATCAAGGCAATAATCAACTATGGTCCATACTTTCTGTAGCATCTCCCAATCGACTTGTGTGATGAGACATCCTCTGAGGTACCAGGGAAAAGGTCAAAAAAGTGGCGTAACGTTAAGAGATCTTCCTGCGTGTGAGTGACTACAGTTACAAAGAAGCGTTAATTACTTTTCCTCTATATTGTCAAGTTCTTTTTGAATAACCCTTTAATATGTGTTGGTTATCTTGGAATAATGGAATCTGCCTAAGACAGATGTTGGATTGGCCAGACTGTTTGGTAGAGTTGGAATAACGGTTCAAAACTGAATATTGAACAACTAGAGCGAGATATTTATTGTGAATAAAAGATCAAGATTTTTGGTACAAGAGGTGGGCACATTTTGGGATCAAAAGTGATATATTAAGTCGTATTTTGGTGTTGAAATGGTGTGTATAACCCTAAATTTGATTTTAAAAAGAACAGTTTTCTGTGTTTAAAATAACACTCAGGATAATTCAGACTTCAGAAAGTGTTCTGTTGGTAAATATACCCTAAATTTCATGTTTGAGTTCATTTCACATTATTTCATGACAAAACATGGTAGGAAAATGCACTTCACATCATTCAAAAATATGAAAAATGAACATTACAGCATGTTATTTCAGTTTTCTTGTTTCTGTCAAAAATTAAATATGAATCCCTTGATGAACAACATCATACAAGACAGTATGAATAAATGTGGTGATGAATGCAAGAAACCAACGCAACATTCTAATTGCTGGTTCATATGACCTACAGGATCTGAAGGAGGTTTGTAAGTGTCATTTGCTGGAGAAGAAAACTCAGAGGAATCTGTAGAAGTTTTTGTCAATGTCCTGTGATAAAAATAATGCAACTGGAATCTAATCACGTAAGTAATCTTTAATGCATGTTTCTTCCATTAACTTGAAGTCTTTTGATGCATTTGATATTATCCACCTCTTCATGCAACTATGTGAAATAGATAAAGAGTGGCGAAAAAGCTCAGAGACTTTTTAGAAATGTTTCAACAGCATAGAACTGTTCAAAGTTGCTTCCTTTTGTCTCAGAAAATTATTGACAATGGTTGCACACTGTTCGATACTTAATTTTGTCCCATGCATGTCGTAAAGCTATTTCACTGATTTTTACGGAACATGAGAAATGTCTCCTCCAAAATTTATCACAGTCCTGGCAAATTTGAAGGCCAAATGCCCTTCCCTCCACAACGATGAAACAACTCTTCACACATTGCAATTGTTGATCAAGCTGAATGCACTGGAGTTCAGTCTTGCCGAAGCGTGAATCCATCTTGGCCAAAGAGCTCCACTGCCCATGGTTCCAAAATGTCACAGAGAAAGATTTGCTAATAGTTAGCAGTGTGCACAAACCTTTTCACATGAAAATCTTGTCATAAGTAAAAATACATTTTTGAAGACTTGCCAACGACCAACTCAAGCAAACAAAATGTTTTTTCCAAGTGCTTTTGTTTCATTTCATCTAGTCGAAAATTAAACTAGTAATTAAAAAAAAATGATGTAAATAACAAGAAAAATAGCTCAAAACAAGTCTCAGAAATTTTTTACCACCCTGCATATTAACGAAACTTCCAATGTTAGAATAATCAAGAATGAGATGTTTAAACATATTCTACAATACTGTGATTCTTACCTGAAATAAAATTTGCAAGATGATAAACAATATAGTGTTGTATTGTTCTTTTGTTGAACAATAAAGTAAGAAATGTGGTTATATATATATATATATATATATATATATATATATATATATATATACACACTTACTTTCAGTAAGTAGCATTCGATTTTCTGCTTTGCACACAAATGTGTTTGTAAGAAGACTGTATGCAGGAGTATAAACAATGGGGTGTAGTTTGTTGTTTTATATTTTTCCTACATTTTGGGGGGTAGGACTTGATTATAAGGTGTTAGTGTAGCACCTAACATAAACATGGGGGATATACAGGGTATTTCCAGGCTGATGATACAAACTTTCAGGGATGATGGAGAAGGGCATATGTATCAATTTGAGATAAGGAACCCTGGTCCAGAAATGACTTAGTCGAAAGTTATAGGCGAAAATCGGTGTATGAAGATGTAATACTTTTATTATCTGCACAAGTTTCACAAGCTGCTACATCCACAACAGTTGTTCAAAGTGGTATCCCCCAGCTTCGCTGCAGGCATGACATCGTCGCACAAAGGTTTGGCGTACCCAGGCAGCGAGAATTCTTCCGAGGAGATCCTGTGACATTGTTCGAATGACCCCAGGGTTGTTCAAATGGGTACGCCACTTTGAACAACTGTTGTGAAACTTGGCAGATAATAAAAGTATTACATCTTCATACACCGATTTTAGCTTATAACTTTCGACTAAGTCGTTTCCGGACCAGGGTTCCTTATCTCAAATTGATACATGTGCCCTTCTCAATCATCCCTGAAAATTTGTATCATCAACCCGGAAACACCCTGTATACTATACTATGGGTTTAGTTGTGCAAGGTTCACTGTAATGAGTAATGGGGATAACAACTTTGAAAGTATTGAATCTGAGCTATTTTGTAACTTCTGGGTAGCTTATATTCCTGGTTAAAAAAAGGGTTGATTTCTAAGGTACGATAGCAGGTGTGAATATTTCTAAACATAAGTTGTTAATTTAATTCCACTTATTTACTTGAAAATGTATTTTAAGTGTATATTAGAGTTGTCTATTCAGAAATGGGCAACAGTGAACATGGATGTTTTGAAGGAGGTCCTGCCGGACCCTGTGGCCAAGTGGTTAGCACATCGTGATGTGATGCCAAGGGCCCCGGGTTCGAATCCCGCTCAGGCTTGGTTGTTTGTGAATGTCCATTCATCAATTTCATTTCAACACTCATTCCCATCTTCGCAAATTAGCCAAGAGGCACAAAATGCGAAGTAAAATAAGCTCAATCAATCAATTGAAGGAGGTCCTAATGAGATGACAATAAACAAAAGACAGCGGCATTGCTTGTGGTTCCAGAGGCTTGAATTATTTCAAGCTTTGATGTGCACATAATACCTTGAAACTGAGGAGGCAATAGCATGGATCAAGATTATGTTGATTATTGGCTTAGGTTACACTGAGTAGAACCCATGATCAAATGACATGGATGGAAAAATTACATAGCCTAAAAAGATTTTGTACTTCCACAGCAACAGGATCTACAGGGAAAACAAGGCATGAGATTGGAATCATGTAGCAGCTTCTTGAAGACACAAAGAAGACAACCGAGGAGAAATCTGGAGTTACAACAGAAATTGAATCAAGTAAGTCATCTTGAATCCATATTATTAATATGGGAATATGAAATATCATTATGGAATGAATACAGTGGAACGTCGCTTTTACGTTTTTCAGGGGAGCAAGCTGAAAAACTTAAAATGCTGGAAAATGTAAAATTGAGGAAAATTTTATAGTATTTTGCTACATTTGGACCCTCAAGATTGAATGTATAATGTGGGAAAATGTAGTATCCAGGACCATAAAATCGAGGTTTTGCTGTACTAATATGTGACGACAGATGTTAAAATTGATTTGGATACTTAATTTCTTACTGTTGGAAATTTGCTAAAAGAAGACATCATTCTTATTTAATACTTTTTGGTCGTAGGCTGTTTCTCACAGGACAGAAGCATATCAAATGTGGTGTGGAATCTACTTAAGCTTCAAAATCTCATACACTTTGTGATGTAGGGGGAAATTACAGCATATTGCTTTTTGGTGCCGAGTAGCATTACATTTATATCTGAATTTGCAAATTCTGTGATTTTCTGCTTTATCAGTTTGGACACTGTGAAGGTAATAAGTCATTGTTACATAATTTCAATTACATTGACGCATGCTTGTTTTAACCAAGTCATGAGAACCTGTTTCTCAACATTAACGGCAACATTGTATAAAAAAGTGATATCTTGTTTTGAGAGCACCTTTCCCAGTAATTTGATTTTCTGTTCTTATTACACTTAGGTAATGTGTGCATTTAATTAACAAATTATTGGATAAATACACACATTAAATTCGGGGCTACATATTTGAAATATCCATTAACACATTGAGCACCATGATGTACGAGTTGTCCCTCCTGGGTTGAGTTGACATTTATGAGAGTCTAAGGGTGATGTGTCAGGAAAATCAAATTTATTTTATCTTGGCTTATTTTTTTTTAATTGTAGCCGTTTTTGTACTGTGTATCAAAACTTATACACAAGGCCTGGTACGTTTTTATATATTGTTCACCATATGTATCATGTACTTCTCTTATGAGTACAGTAAGAAACCTAGCTAAATTCATGTATGATTTATTGATTAATTTGATTTATTTTTAATTCAGTTTTGTGCTACTTTTGGCTAATTTCGAAGATAGTGATGATATGACGGAATTGATGAATCCATGCCCAGGCTGGGATTCGAACCCAGGACCCCTGGTGTTGTACCGCAATGTTCTAACCACTCTACCACGGTAGCTGGCTTGTATGATTTATGTTTGCTGGAAAATGAAACCTTATGTAAAAAAATGAAATTTCGTTTAGTATTTTCTTCCAACTCATGAAGAATCTCTTAGGCCACCCTTCACACATGGGCCGAGTAATGTGGCCGTGAATCATTTATGACACATGACTATATTTAGAGTATGCAATTTGTGTAAGATTTCGATGCTGAATAATTGTGGTCATAATCTTCATGGCTATCGTTAAATCAATGAAGAACTAATAACTGCATGTATCATTACTGATACGTGTGGTTTAAACTGTAGTATGCCATTTGTATCAGAATTGATACACCAGGCCCAGTTGGAAAGTATCCATGTGTAACCTGTTTGATACACATGGCAACGAATGTGCCTATCATAAATATCAGAAATATCAACCTGGTCCAGGACAGTATGCTCATGAATTTACCTTTGGCACTTAATGTGTGAATTATCTCATCATGAAATCCATTTATCTTTAAAATGTTGTTGCAAAAACAATGAAAATTACATTTTCATTCTGTGAAAGTGTCACATGGCTTTTGGCTGATGTCGCGAGACTCCACTGCTCTGCAAAAGTATCGTCTGATATTGGTAATTAAAATCCAACTGATAATTTCAATACATCGGTATCGGCTTAGTTCTATAGTTAATTAATGCATGCAACCAAGTGATTGCTATGGCTAAACTTATAATTCTAACTTTTCAGAATATTTGCACAACAATGCAATCTTTATGACATTTGTGCACAACAACCATAACATCAAAATCCTCTCAGTTGATGAGGGGTCCACCATGGTGGTCTTGAACTCGCACGTTTACCTGGCAGCGGCCACTCACCAGCTGGCTGACTCCTCCACCTACAAATCTACCGCAGTTGACCTGTCCTCCACACACTTTCAACAAATCCAGGACTTCATCCACACCTGTGCCCCCCTGAGAGCCTGACAGCTTCCACCATAGCCATGTTCACTCCAGACAACCCCCATACCCCCACCTTCTACATACTGCCCAAAATTCACAACCCTGGCAGACCCATTGTGCCCAGCTACAACTCACCTACCAAAATTATCTCAGCCCTTGTTGACTTCCACCCCCAGGCCTCTTGTGAAAGCTCTGCCCTCCTACCTCCATGACACCAATCATCAGAAAATCAGCACACCATCTTTGCTACCATCGACGTCACTTCCCTTTACACCTACACATCCCACTCCCACGGCCTCTGCTTCATGGAATTCTACCTCAATAGCAGATCCAAACCTCACAATCGCAACACCAACTTCCTGACCCACCAAGCCCACCTTGTCCTCACATGTAACAATTTTACCTTTGAAAACCAACATTTTCTACAGATCCAAGGTACTACCATGGGTACCAGAATGGCCCCATCCTACGCAAACCTTTTCATGGGCCAACTTGAACAAGAGTTCCTGGAGACCCAACCCCTCAATCCCCTCCTCTGGCTCCACTTCATCGACGACATCTTCATGCTCTGGACACATGAAGAACCATCCGTATCAGCTTTCCTGGACCCACTCCCCCAACCAGATCACCCTCCTGGAAGTGGATGTGCACATCGAGGAAGGACATCTGAAAACCTCAATCCACATAAAACCCACCAACAACATGCAATACCTACACTTCACCAGTTCCCACCTGTTCCACACCAAGAGAGCCATTTCATTCTCCCTGGCCCTCAGGGGACAGCGCTTTAACACTTCACCCACCTCCCGTCAGAATTACAACTTCTGCCTACACCAAGCCCTGGTCAACCGTGGATATTCCTCCACCCTGGTCACCAAACAAATATCCCGAGCTGCCTCACACACCAAATGTTATTATTAACTATTACTCCAGATGGCTTTCTAATGCCCCTTGCCACCAACCCTCCTGCACTCATCACCCAATATCACCCCCATCTCAACAAAATAAGGCACACACTACACTCTCTCCTCCCCATTCTCCACAGTGATCCTGAAACCAGAAACATCTTTCCTGATTAGCCCAGAGTGATTTTGAAATGCCCCCAAACCTCCAAAACATCCTGGTCCACTACATGCCTTCACCACACAACCAACATCCCCCTGCCCACAAATACAACCATTCTAGGTGCAAAACCTGCCCCATTCTCATCACCTCTCACACCCTCCAGATGCACACACCCCAAAGGAACCTGCCACACCAAAAACCTGATTTACATCCTCATCTGCAACATCTGTAGTGACTTTTACCTGGGGGAAACATCAACTGTCCTCAACCTCAGAATCAATAACCACCGCTCCTCCACCCACAACCTGGACTTCACTGTCGCCGTCCATACTAACCACCACAATATCCCTTTCAACGACTTGCTTCCGGGTAGGAATCATCCATCTCTTACCCCTAGCAGCCAACACCTCAGTTCGTAAAAGATGGGAGAGGGCCTGGCAACTCTGCATGTCTCGAACTTCCACTTCAATCTTTTCTTCTTCAACTGATGCAGCTCGTGTCTGCGAATATTTGACTATTTCTACTGTCTGGTGAGTGTTTCCTTTCTCTTTCGTTGCTTTGTATACATATCCATGCCAAATCAACCGGGGTCTGAACTTTGACATCTCAGAAATTGATAATTTTTGGTACAATCGTAGTACCAGTAAAGTTGATGAAAACTGCCAAATTTCAGATTTTTTCGGCTCTTAATTCTTGAGTTATTGACTTTCAAAAATGCAAAAAATCATAAAATTTGACATTTTGAAATCTTTAAACAGCCTTAGATTAAAAACTATTTGACCTAGAGAGCTCAAATTAGTGTCATTCTCTTCTGCTTTTAATGAGCTTTAATTTGAAATGCAATATGACTGTGGTGTTTGAATTTTGTATTTTTTAAGACTTGAAAAAATATGTTTTGAAGACATCAATTGGCTATTTGTTTGCAAAATTTCATAATAGGATGGCAATGGGTTCCTATGGAAATTATATTTTTTTCTTTGTAATGTGTGCGAAATTTGTTGACTTCCATGATAAAACCATAACTATATATAAGCTGAGTGGTTGATGTTGAAGTCTTCATATTAGTCTATTTTATAATTTTTGGACTACAAATAATATAAAAATTTGTATTATTTATCACTTTTAATATCTGGTAATCAAATTGAAATTTTTATATTTGTGTTTCCATTTTAGAATAGGATACAAATACAAGGTCTTAATATCGAAAAAATATACATATGTAATATTCATAATAAACTAAACAACCATTCTTATCAACCACAGACCACACATTAGTTTAATAACTAATTTCAATTAATTTGCATTAAAAGCATCACTTGGAGAGTATAAAACACAGCTACTTCACTGAGCATTTCGCAAAAGACAACTGACTGAAGATTGCAGTAAACAATTGGTGATGTTCACTTAGGTATACAGAGTCTAGCAGTGATAGATTAATTACTCTCACATTTCTAATCGCAGTATTTATTGTCTTGTGGAAGGAACATTTCATAAACAACAAACTTTTTCACATGCTTCTCACCCTCACAATAAGCTGGCAGACTGAAAGGAGCTACTCAGCACCCTTTTCGACAACCTGAAGGGATTCAGGTAGAGACTGCCACCAAAGGAAAACAGACAGACTATTTCTATTTCTACCTCCCCACCTTCAACCCACCGGCCGCTGAAAACGTTGAAAGGTTGTAACAAATTGCAACATTCTCGTCACAAATGTTATTGGAACAATACAATCTATACATTTGTGTGCATGTTTTTTTTTTTTGTTTGTTTGCGCGTATGCACAAAAGGAGGGGGAAACTGGACAATGCATTAAAGATTACCCACTATCAGTTGCTACCAAAGTTCCAAGGTCACCACATATCACTGTAAACAATCAAGAAATACAACTAGTTTTCCCTCTTGGGACTTGTTCCTTTTCTGTTATAACTCGTAAAACTGACTGGATTACTTCACATATCTTATCTCATCAATCATTGTTGTGTTAAGAGGCATGAATTAAATACTTTTTATTCTTCAAATACCTGTAAGGGGGATCTCAGACCAAAACAACAAGTAACAGGTGACAAGCGACAGCCAAGATTCACACCGAAGGGGCCATCAACAAGGGTCCCCTTCAGTCTATAGCACAGACAAATGTAATAGGCAGACATTCAGTTCAGGTAGCAAACCTCTTGCGGTTTCTGCAAGAAGTTCAGAGGATCCTCCACTTGGTGGTTCCCACTTTCACTTCTGGTCAAACTCACAAACAGCAGATGACGCTGGTAAATTTCAAGCAGCTGGGGAACAGGACTTCACGGGAGGCACTTGGCGGGATGTGAATTTGCAAGGAATGGTAAAGTGCTTATCACATTATGAGAGTTGAGGGCAAGGTACGTCGAATGGTAGTCTTCCTGACTGAGAAATTTCGTCCATGACTGTACTTTCTACTAACCCCCGTGTTTGCAAAGAAGCTGTCCCACATGCCATGGCATTGAAGAAAGAAACTCATCGGTAAGGGGTGACTATGATTGCAGTGCCAGCAGTTGGGATTTCCATCCATTGCATTTGGCTATTTTCCTTTTTGTACAAAAGGTTAGCTGGAAAATTTAGCACCACAGATATGCTTATGGAAGTTGTACTCACACTGTCATGTACTTGCTGGGTCACTGGCGAACCTGGGGGGGGGGGGGGGGGTGAAGCTGCTACAGGCCCCGAAATTTATAGAAAATAAAAAATTCGAATGAAGGCAGTAAAGTAATAAAAAAAAAAAGACTTAAAATAACCCCCTATAACCATTTTTGGGTTTGAATAACTTTTAAAACGAAGGTTTAAAATGGTAATTGTAGCTCATATCTAATGAAAATTGAACACTGACAACGGGATATCACCGAAATTGATTTTCGGTGATGCATTCTGTGATCCAATCTCACTCTGTTCAGTAAATGTTAGATTCATGGCACTGAACCCGCGTTCAAGACAACAAAACACTGCAGATCTCAACAAGCGCTCGAACAGGATTAAAAGACTAAACTACCCAACATATGTCAAGAACACAGCCCATCGATAGAAAAGTATTTGTGAAACACCAGAAGTCTGAAAAATAATTTAGTATTTGCCTCACGAACATAATGCGTGCTAATTTTTAATTAAATTAATTTTCCCTTAACTTGCATGAGAGCTGGTGGATTTTAAGCTATATTCTTACACATTGGACCGAACTTTAAACACATTGGGGTCTCACGACCGGCATAGCCCGCAGTGCACTTAAAATCAATGTGGACGAACGACTGGCATATGCAATCGCTTTGCCGATTGAACTACGGGCTATATTCGTAGTTCGTCTCATGTGTGTGTTCATTCAAGCCTCTTTGTTGAAATTCCGACCCCTAGGTGACTCATGTGCTATTTTTATCTTGCACCTGCGACCATTTTGTTGTCGGGTTGATGTAACGTTGCATTGTTTAGAATGGCATCGTTAGATCCAGACCGCATAGCTGAAATTCTGCATGAGGATTCTACCTCAAGGTTTGAAGTTTGCGACGATTTTGATGATGCAGATGAATTTGAAAATTTGGAAGGTAGGTTATATTCGTAATAATTAATTGTTGACAATATAAACAGTGTTGCAAACTCTAGTATTTTATGAATGAAGTGAGAAGCGGTAATTTTTTTGGGTTTATTCATCTTGCCTCTTGCTTGATTCTCCTACATGCACTGATGTATTTTTAGATTTTCCATTTATTATTTTGTATAGTTTATTTCAAATGAAAATTTATTTTATTTATTTAGTTTATTTATTTATTTGTTTAATTTTTACAGATGACGCAGAACCAACTGATACATCGTCTTGTCCTGTCCTGCAGCCACTTTTTCATACAAAAGCTAATTACCTGCAATTTGTAATTATTTTTTGTTATGTGCAAGATTCAAAAGATGTATTGATAGTTTATGTAGTTTTTGCATTGTTAATTATTGAAATTTCCAGATTACGAACTTAAAATATCTCTATATTAACATTTGTTACAATGTTGTACTTTTTTTTTCACAAAACATTAAAACATTGCTGAAAAAAATATTCAAAAATGTCTGAAAATCAGAAGAAAATTTAACAAATTTTTGTTCATTGAAAAGAGGAAGTTTCTAGATTTAAGAAATGTGTGGTAAATAAAAACAAATTAAAAATATATTTTTTCTATGAGTTTTTGAAAAACAACCAAAAACCGCAGACCAGAGGTAAAAATGCTGTATTATGAGGCCAGACCCGAATGTGTTAAGTTGAAGAATATTCTCATTTCAGTATAATGCTTTTAACTTAAATTTCAACTGAACTCCATCTGAAGGCCAGAAATGTATAGTTTTGCAACTTAATTATTGCCATCTCTTTCTTGCATCAATCATGATACGTAATGATAGGCACTAGCCTGTGAATTCCAAGAAACTCTAAGAAGTTTGAAAGGGCATCCTTTTTCAGCAATGTTATCAAAAATTGCGACCATCATCCTCTAGCAATAGCGTGTACAGTCGTCCCTCTCCCCGTGACAGCTGTGGCACGATACCATGCAATGGAATTTTCCAGTCGCTGACCTTTCCAAGAAATGCCTTCCTGCTTCACTTCTTTCTTAACAATAAAACCTCAATGCAGTGCCGGTTCTACAAGCTGCAAAACCCCGCAGTGCAGAGACAAGTAAACCTTTAGGGTTTAGCCTATATGCGTATGTAAAAAAATAAGCGTAGTTCAAGCATCCCTTGAAACTGGTTTTGTTTACAACATTGACCTTGTTTCTCTGTAAAGTTCCATACATTGTTACCCCTGTTTGGAAGCTTGCAATTTCTACAGCTTGGTGGTGCCAAGATTTCTCTCGTCGAGTGTACAGTTGTATTCATACCGAGCTATACAGGGTTTTCGTAAATGATTGTCGGGGTTACAAACAAGCACTGTATTTTACGTAATAAAGATAGATATAAATACGGAGAAACTAGTACTCACTTTTATCTGCGAAGCTGTTTTATCTTTTTAAGTAATAGACAAACTAAACAGTGACTCGTACAGTGTCATCAAAAAGGACCCCACAGACAGGTACAATAGAATTGTGAAAAATGCAGTGAAATCTAGTTTCATACTCAGTAAACAAGACCACAAATTCCTTTTCAACCCCACCCTTCCCCTTTCATTGCCTATGGCATTCCCAAAACTCATAAACCTGGAATCCCCCATGCACCTTATAATAGCTGACTTCAATTACCCCATGGTCCACCTAACAAACTGAATAAAAAACAA
The DNA here is from genome assembly GCF_977018435.1 of Lepisma saccharinum. Lineage (NCBI taxonomy): Eukaryota > Metazoa > Arthropoda > Insecta > Zygentoma > Lepismatidae > Lepisma > Lepisma saccharinum. The sequence goes on along the minus strand of NC_139234.1, from coordinate 67,236,829 downwards.
AATATCTCAATTCAACCACAAACCAACACAGGGTGGCTACAAACAAGCAGAAATGAAATTCCCTGACTTTTCCAGATTTTCCAGGACAAAATTTACATTTTTCCCTGACAATTACAAACTAAACTAAATTGATGTTTTTGCAAATGGAAATAATAAACTCATACAGATCCACGTATGGTTTTGCTAAGTACCAATATTATCTTCTATTAAATTGACTTAATTTCTCTATTCTCTATGATTTTATTTCAAACTGAAAAATAGTGAATTTGGAAAATTATTACAATTCACAAGCTAAGGAAGGATTATGGAATTTTGTCATACGCAGTAAGTTTAAAATAAAATACTTGATTATTTTTAAAGTTACGATTAAATGAGATAAGAGTGAAGAGTGATTGATTAAGAAATACAATTTGTAATTTATCAGTCTCCTTATACATTCTCGGTATTATATGTTGATAATTCCACTGAGGTTTGGAACCCTCTGCTTGCAAAAAACATGAGTGCGCACTCATTTTTCAATGCATAAAGCTACTACTCTCTTCTCTGTAAAGCAAACAACTTAAGTCTTGGATATAAGTGAAACAACTGAATCGAACAAAAGAAAGTGTCATATTTCCTTACATTATCGATGGGATTTCTGCTTCACAGTACAGTATATCCAAGTGAAGTGCTGTGAAACTGACAACATGCAGTTATACCATTAATGCTGACGAAAAGGGTATGTAAGTATTAGAAATTTAACGCAAGGAATTTATAGAATTGCATTGTATAGGTACCTGATTTAGCTAACCAACACATTAAAAACAGGAACACTCTAATAATAAAAGCTTCTGAAAGTTCATATACGAGGGGCATCCTGAAAAAGCTCCAATGGTGCCTATACTCAGCACTAGTGGTCGGAGAGCGACACACACACATACAGACAGGAAGAAGTGGCATGTAGCTGTAATCTGGTACAGTTGCAATGTAGCCGGTTTAGGACAGTTCTAGGTTAAAGATTGCAGCTTTCATAAAGTCTCCCACTGACTGCGATGTAGCATACATTGCACGCTCAGAATTTGGCACAGAGGCACCAGCAATCATGTGAGTTGTGCAGACCGGACGTCGTTGTGCATACAATTCACGGAAAGCCAATCGAATGTGCACAACCCCATAGAGCTGAGTACACACGGGCCCTTTGCATCACTTCAGGTGAGAGATCTTAGACCACTCCCTGTACAGCCCTGGCCTTGAATGTACCTACTTTCATTTGTTTAACTGAAGAGGTTTCTGGCAAGGCAAGGATTTGACAGCTACATTGCGGTAGAGATAGTTCCAGTCTTTGCTGTCAGACACATATACCATGGGCATACAAAATTTAGTGCCATGCTGCAACACATGCCAGAACAACGGTGGTGATTATGCCGAAAATGTTTCCGAAAATTCACATTTTCATTTTAGCGCATTTTCTGGCAAATATCTGAAATTATACCTTTATGGTGTTTTTAAACTACTGTTTCAAATTGTAAGTCACATGGCTTATGCCTCTTTGCGAGAGTTTGATATCTTGAAAGTTATTTTGGGAAAGTTATTTTCCATACCCCTTTATTAATTTTAAGGTAAGGATTTTAGATAATGGAATTTTGGTGTGGAGTTAGGGTCCCACACTTTCTTGATCACGGCTGAAGGTGGGGGTGATGTGATCAGTACTACACTCCTGGCTACCTTTATCCCTCAAAGTTTCCTCAAGGTACCAGCTTCATATGATGCTGGGTGGGCACTGGAGCAGTTTGAATAGGTGGAAAACATCCCGGTTCTCCCCTGCAGGGGATCAACCCCGGGTCTCTCACATAGTAGTCAGATGCCCTAATGACTGAGCTCCATTATTACAAATGCCGATAGTGCACACTTAGCTTGGTAATTCAAAACATATCTCGTGCGACAAATACGAAGATGTGGCTCCCGTGTGACGGTAGATACGCACGCGATCTCATGTTAGAACCCTGCCACTTTGCTCTGTGATGCAAATGGTTTTGATAGAAGTTGAAAAAATCGTGGGAAATAAATGATTTAATGTGGCTGTTGGAATTATTCCACGTACGTATAACTCTATAGTTTACTCTTGAGTAAAATGTTGGAAAACTTGCATTTTCTATGTACACAAACATGGCCTAGAAAAGACAAGGATGTTGGATTTCATGGAATTTTTCATTGTTTTAGGACATTTCTTTAAAAAAAATCCCTAAAAATGCCTACAATTCGCATTTTTTTGCCAAATTCGCATTATTTCGATATTTCGAATGGGTGAAAAAAGTGTCCAGACATCACTGCACATTCATAAACATAGTTTCACAGCAATTACCATTTTTCACGGTTTTGGCGTTTGCGAAAAATCAATGTACCTACTAATTGGAAATTACTTTCTGGCCACCTCTCGTATAAATCAGTAGATGGAAAGTGAAAATTTGGCAGGGCTGGCAGAGAAAAGTCAATTCTTGAAGGAAGTGATTTGCTGTTATGATTGAATGATTCGAGTAAATATGGTATTAAAATATTTACGTATTTATTATTAGTATTTTATTTCATAATGTTGGACATTAACTTCACTCAGTGAGAGATTTAAGATCATCTCTCACGAGATCAAACAGACAGGACAGAGAGTGGTGTTAATTTCATTGCAATACTAGTGTTGCAGTAAATTGGAGGTTGGGAGCATGCACTTGCCAATTTTTAAAACGTTCACCAATGTAGATTTATGTTTCGCTTTTTCGTGATAGTATTCAATATATATCCAGTTTGGTTGGATTCTTCTTGATATCTAAGAATATTGCAATGTCATTGTAAACGTATGTTAACTTGTGCGAAACCAGTAATACGTCAGGATGATAAAAGAAAGCCTTCGCAAGCACTGCTACATTCAATAAGGTGAAGTGAGCCAGAAGAGTAATAAAATTCCAGCAGCATATTTGCAGTCTAAATCTCTTCTTGTTTATGTATGCGATTTTTGTTGGATGTTTCAGTCCATGCAATTTCTGTCGCATGTTGTAGTGAGATACTTTGTCGGGTGGTAATTTTCGACAAAAATCGTATGTATCAATGGAACATATTTGTTTCCATGTTCCTTCAGTTTGCCCAAAAAAATGACTTACTACGACATCCGACAACTATCGGATGGCACCACCCACTCTTATCCCCTCCATCTGTCTACAGATCCCCTTACTACTCCCATACGGACAAGAAAAAATGATAATTCAATGCATTTTCCACATAATATTTAGAGGCTTAACCTTTACTCCTCCGATGATACCAACCATATGGTATCATCAGAGTAAGGTCGTACTGGCCCGATGATACCAAATGGTATCATGGTGCTGATTACAAAATGAATGTGCTTTTTGGACCTTCATACTCTTATGTTTGGATGGAGCAAGCCTGGAAAATTCATATTGATGACCAACCTCCCCTCCCCCCCTCAGCAAAATATCCATGCCACATTTCCAAACAAAGTTTTATTTCACATTTTGGCTCATTATTCAACTTGTATGGCACCAAAGAACATGAAACAAGTTTCATTCTCTTGAGAAATGTCCATTCTTTGAAAAGCATATTAAGTTCACACCTTCTTCCCAAATAGCGGGAGAAGAGAGGGTAAACTCCTGATTTTTATGTTGTTTTTTTTCATTGAAATTAGGTAGTCGCTCCCCCCAAACCCCCTTTCCTCGGTTCGGCATTCTGAATTGTACACCGTTTCATGCTCTGATGTTTTAGCTGCAAAACAAAACTTATCCGAAGTAGATTGCTCCCATAGTGCCCAAGTTATAACAATTTTCCTCCAAAAATGCAAATTACCTATTTTTCGTAAAAAACAGTTTCACATTTTGGCTTATTATTCAACTTGTATAGCACCCAAGAACATGAAACATGTTTCATTCTCTTGAGAAATGTCCATTCTTTGAAAAGAATGTAGCAAACTCCACATTTTTGTTTTTTCCATTGAAATTCGGGGGTCACACCACCCCAAACCCCCCTTCCTCGGTTCGGCGTTCTGAATTGTACACGGTTGCATGCTATGATGTTTTATCTGCAAACCAAAACTTATCCGAAGAAGATTGCTCCCATAGTATCCGAGTTATAACAATTTTCCTCCAAACATGCAAATTACCTATTTTTCGTAAAGAAAGAAAAAATCACATTTTGGCATATTATTCACCAAAGAACATGAAACATGTTTCATTCTCTTAAGAAATGTCCATTCTTTGAAAAGAATACTAAAGTTCGCACCTTCTTCCCAAATAGCGGGAGAAGAGGGGGTAAATTCCAGATTTTTATGGTTTTTTTTTTATTGAAATTCGGTAGTCGCTTCCCCCAAACCGCCATTCCTCGGTTCGGCGTTCTGAATTGTACACCGTTGCATGCTCTGATGTTTTAGTTGCACAACAAAACTTATCCGAAGTAGATTGCTCCCATAGTGCCCGAGTTATAACAATTTTCCTCCAAAAATGCAAATTACTTATTTTTCGTAAAAAAAAAATCACATTTTGGCTTATTATTCAACTTGTATGGCACCCAAGAACATAAAACATATTTCATTCTCTTGAAAAATGTCGATTCTTTGAAAATAATACTAAAGTTTGCGCCTTCTCCCCAAAATAGCGGGAGAAGAGGGGGCAAACTCCAGATTTTTGTTTTTTCCATTGAAATTCGGGGGACGTGCCCCCAAGCCCCCTTCCTCGGTCCGGTGTTGTAAATTGTACACCGTTGCATGCGCTGATGTTTTAGCTGCAAAACAAAAGTTATCCGAAGTAGATTGCTCCCATAGTGCCCGAGTTATAACAATTTTCGTCAAAAGAGTGTTCGAAGTCAATGAAGACTAAATTCCCTGACATTTCCCTGACTTTTTTTGACACCTCAAATTCCCTGACTTTTCCCGGTTTTCCAGGTTTTCCAGGTCTGTCGCCACCCTGCAACAGTGAAGATGCTAAAAATCTGGTGACTTCAATAGTGCAAAATTAGCCAGTATTGACATAGTAGATATGTACAGTTCAATCCCCATAGGCCTAGCGCTGCATTTTAGTTGAAAGACGGCTGACAACAAACAGAATCCCTGCTCTAGAGGTACAAGAGATAACCAGGTTATTGGAAGTTTGTCTAAAACACAATTACTTTCAGTTTGAGCATAAATTCTACAATCAATCCGAGGGCCTTGAGATGGGCCTATCAGCTATCAGCTCCTTTAGCCAACATCGTCATGCACCTGGCTGAAAAATAAATACTCCACACTCCAGAACTACAATACATCCAATATGGAAGGTACGTGGACGACACAATAGTCGTATACAAAAAGACAGAAGAACTCAACCTTCTAGTGAACAAGCTAAATAGCATCCACCCCAGGCTCAACTTCACTGTAGAACAAGAAAAACATGGTAAAATCAACTTCCTGGACATCACCATCAGCCGTGCACTTAACAAATTCACAACCACTATCTACAGAAAACCGGATGCAGGCAACCAGTACATACATGCTCTCTCTAGCCGCCCCCCCCCCCCCAAGCAAAAAGCCAATGATTGGCTGAACTTTTATCGAAGAGCCTTCTCCTACTGTTGCAGAGAAGAGGATCTACGAGAGGAGATAGTCACCATCACTGAAATAGCCCTGAAACATTGCTACACTGAATCACAACTTTCCACTTTGTGCAGTAAAGCGGAAATACAGGTCAGACACCCTAACCAACCACAATCAACCCATCCGCAAGCAAGCCAGCCACAATCAACCTCCAGCGGCCAATATAAATGGTTTGCCTTCCCCTACCATCCCACCACTTCCAACTGCGTAGCCAAAGCCCTTCTTCCATTTGGCATCAAAGTAGCGCACAAACCCAATTCCAAAATAACTGATAAACTGAACAAGCACAAACGGTACTTCCTCTCCCTCCTTGATAACCCAGGTGTATACGATGCAGAGTGTGAATGCAAGGCACATTACATCGGCAGGTCGATCAGATCTGTCAATGAAAGAATCCAACAGCACCTAGCAGATGCAAAAAAAGCCCAACCCACTACTGGTCTTGCTAAACATATCAAATACAATAGCCATAAAATTCAAAAGTTTCAAGTCAAATACACTGCCCACACGCTCCTAGACACCAAAATCAAGGAAACGCAAGCCATAATGCACTTCCCGCACGAGCTAAACATCGATAGCGGGCAAGCACACCACACTTTGATTCCCATACAACAGCAGATGACACAGATCGAGACGCACAGTTAACAACAGCACACCTAGCGGCAGTCAGAGAACTACAAACAAAAGACACACGCCAAGCAACAGTACAGCAAGTTTCAACGAGGATGGTGGCAGTGGCCACTGAAATTAATAGAAAAAGACAAAACAGCTTCGCGGATAAAAGTGAGTACTAGTTTCTTCGTATTTATATACTACCGTGTCTCTCTTTTCCCAATTATGAAAAGATAGATAAATGCAATTTTTTGCAAAATGTTTACAAACTCACCAAGTTTTTATTACAAAGTCACAAATGTTCCATGTGCTCGCCTCGCGGTATCCTGCAGATATCTAAGCGATAGTCCATTTCCTGTAACACTCTGGATAGCATATCATGTATAACACTGTTGATGGAATTCGTTATGCATGTTTTCAGTTCCCCAATGGTAGTGGATAATGCAGGATAGTAAACTTTATCTTTTACGTATCCCCAGAAAAAAAAGGAGAAAGGTCAGGGGAACAAGGTGGCCATGATAAAAGGTTTTCATTCTTATCACTCCTGCGTCCAATGCAACGTTGTGGTAATTTTCTGTTGAGCAATGATCACACTTCACAGTGGAACTGAGGTGGGGCTCCATCCAATTGCATGATGAAGGTGTTAGAATCTTCTTCCACTTGAGGAAATAGCCACTCATTCAACATATCCAAGAATGTCAATCCCATAACCGTTTTCTCCATGAAGAAGAATGGACTGTACACCTTTTCTTGTGACACAGCACAAAAAACATTCACTTTAGGCAAGTCCCGAACCATCTCAACAAACTTATGAGGATTTTCCGTTCCGCATATGCGCACATTGTGTGTGTTTACTTTTCCACTTAGGTGGAATGTCGCCTTGTCAGTGGAAACAAAATTCTCGATGAATTGTCATCGTCAGCCATGAGATTTTGTATATCGCTGGCGAACGTTTCCCGTACACGATGGTTGTTACATGTTAGCTTTTGATGCAGACTTAGACGGTATGGTTTCATGTTTAGCCATTTTCGTAGAACACTCCATAATGTTGTCTTCGGAATGTTTAGTTCCTTGGATCCAGCAGGAATTGATTTCTTCGGGCTCCATAGATAGGTTTCACAAACTCGCTCCTCATCATGTTCAGACACTGATGGTTGACCACAGCTTTTGCCTTTGCAAATGCAACCTTTTCTTTGAACTGTACATACCACCTCTAATCGAATTGTCTGACGGTGCATCTTTCCGATATCGCACATGAAAATGTTGGTTGTTGCACAACTGTAACGGACATCGTTGCATGATATTCAAGGACACAGAAAGCCTTCTCACTAGTAATATCCGCCATTTTGGAAAACTGCCGTCTAGCGGCAGAATCGGGAAACATCAGTGGCGTGCGGTGACATTTAAACTAGGGTACGCAACATGGGCCAACCAAAATGAATTATGGGGGCCAGAACCCCCCCCCCCTCCCTGGCCATCATGTTATTCAGAAAATAACTTTTTTCTACAATTTTATGATGGGAAATTTCTCATCCTTGTATCAATATCCAAATGTAACGAGGTAAAATATATGTATGATATTTTATATTCGCAAATATATTCTGATAGTAGTTACGTAGAGTCCAACAATTCAACTTTGATTATTTCCTTCATGCAGTGCGATGAACATTGAACGGGAAGGAAATGGCTCAATCATTTTCCATCCTTTCAAATTTCATGTAATAAATTTGATAAATCTCAGTATCCTCTACTATTTCACAACATCTTTCGCAGAGGAAACCAACGAATAAGGCCAACAATAAAGTTTCACTGTTTTTCTACTCAGTCAATCACTCTGTAGAGATATTTTTTCTTCTTCTCAAAAATCAAAATGCCTAATATACTGTTTACCATCCTTCACAACTCCTGCCTGAAACAATTTTTCCAAATCAGGAACAGACCTTCCATTTCGGATTGTTTACACTTTTTTCGTAAATTCCGAAAATCCCTTCTCCAGTATGTCATCAATAACTCCCGGTCCCCCTATTTTATCACTTCACAGCACCGACAAACAATAGAGATCCTGTAATGTAAATAATATGAACAAAACACTCGCTGTAAATTTCACACGACAGAAGAAAGCAAAAGTCAACCTCCCACGGTACGTTGTGTCCGGATAACAACCAACCGCTTCCTTGGTCACATACACCTCACATTTCCTCTGAGACTTTCACAACATTGGCAATGGGAGGAAGATGGTTGAATATAGGTTTGTTGATCCTGTCTGGAAATCAGCACCTTTCATTTCAAATTATTATTATTAATAATAATTTTAGTTTTGTAACCCTTGATCCAAGTCTACCAGTCGTCCCGAATTTAGTCTAGACAGTCCTCTGTTCTAAATCCCTGTCCAGAGTTTGTTCAAACTGCAGTCGCGATGAAAAAAAAATATGCTATTTTTCTTGGGTATTCAGAAATGTTTTTCGTTTTAAGTATCTTTGCTAGTGCACATAATTTAATTTAAAAAGATATTATTTTCTATACATAGGATAATCATGGTTGGTCAGTGATATTGGTAAACAGTTGTCGGATTGGGTGCCAAAATTGGGGAAGGGGCAAGGACATTTTACTTTTTTCTTGGTAGACAAGGCTTACCACTGTGAAAACATACTTCATCTAGCACAAAAAATGAATTATAACATTTCATCTCGTAATCATCTCATTGGTGCCTCAGATAACGAAACCAATTCTATTTGGTGCATGATCTTTGGGGACACAGGGGGATTAATATTTTAATAATTTAATTTTGCTATTTGCAGGTCTCAGAAGAGAGCTTCATTGCTTTATTTACATCCAAGTTTTATCAAAATCCATCAGCCCATAATTTGCATGGAAACAATAAATATCACGTAAATTATTTGGTAGTTGTCAACACTGGCACTGTAATTGGCACAAGGGCTACCTATTGAGTTGTGTGTTTGTTATTATCTGTGCAAATTTCTAAAAAATATATATATATTACATAAATTTTGCACAATTTTCACCAGCTGGTAAATGTAGCTGAACTCTGTTGAAGTATCTATCATTCCATGATGGCTATCTTTAGAGCTGTGGTGATCTAGTTACTATGGCATCTGATTGCCACGCAGGAGACTTGGGTTCGATTCCCAGGGTGAGTGATATAAAGTGCTCTGATCAAATCAACCAGGAGGGGGGTAGAGGCAGCCAGAGCATGGTGCTGTTCACATCACCTCCAAAATGGCTGAGATCGAGAATGTGTGGGGCCGTACCTCCACATCTCCTAAATGTGCCTTCATGGCACTGTGCTACACGTCTAGGGAACTTTACCTACCTTACAACAGATTTCTCATTGGTCGTAGTTTTTTCAATCATTAGATTAGCCAACTCAAGCTTGATGAGCGCAGTATCACACATGCACTCAGTGAAAACTGACATTTCTAGTATATTCTTCACCCAGTAAAGGCAAAATTATAAAAAGTTATGTTTTTTGTGCCTAGCCTTTAAGTAATGTACAACTCTACAGGGTTGCATTAGTTATATTTTTTTTGTTCAACAGTAAGAGAAGATAGGTCCAAAAGCAAGTTGTCTATCATAGTTTGTTTTCCACAATGTGACTGTCAAGAAATAAAAACAGTAGGGCAGTGCTTGACATCAGCAGATGCCCATTCCTTAAAACAATAGAAAATTTGAAATTGATAAAGAATTAACCTTTTGCCGCCCAAGGCCTTTTTCACATGAAAAGCCGAGCTGATTTTGAGCAAAATGCAGAGTTTCAATTAAATGAGTGTAGACCGGAGGCTAATTGCCCTAGAGAGATGAGTGATATACCATTGTACGCGGAATGAACCAGAGATTCAGACTATATGAAATTTTTGCAAATTCGGCGTATATGTGGCGGGGGGAGGAGGCTAAATCTCAAAATTCCAAAATTTCGGAAAAAAATTTGGTTCCCCCAACCTCCTCCTCCCCCCCCCCCCAAGAAAAAAGTACATGACAGTGTCGACATGCACATGGAAATGATCGCTGACATGTAAGGAACACAAAAATATTTGCATTATTATCATATGACCAATGTAACTTGAGTTGTACCCCCAAAAGGAATGGTCGGCACGCCACTGATTCAAGCTTCAAAATGCAGTGGTACCTTGAAATGACTATAGCTCAGAAACTAAATGCCCTAGAGATATGAAAGATATACCGTTGTACGCAGAATGAATCACAGATTTAGACGATATATAATTTATGCACATTCGGCGTATATATGGAGGGGGAAAGGGGAGAAATCCCCTGAAAATACTTTTTTTTTTAAAAAATGGGGTTTCGCCCACCCGTCCCCCTGAAAAAAAGGATATGAAAAGTTCAAAATGCACATAGAAATTATCGGTGGCATGTAAGAAACAGAAAAATATTTGCATCATTGTCGTATGACCAACGTAAGTTGAGTTGTAGCCCCAAAAGGAATGGCCACTGATTCAAGCTTCAAAATGCAGCGGTACCTTGAAATAACTATAGCTCAGAAACTAAATGCCCTAGAGATATGTAAGATATACCATTGTACGCAGAATGAATCACAGATTCAGACGATATATAATTTATGCACATTCGGCGTACATATGGAGGGGGAAAGGGGGGAAATCCCCTCAAAAATACTTTTCTTAAAAAAAATTGTTTCCCCCGCCCCGAAAAAAAATGTCAAAATGCACAAAATGCAAAATTTATTCAAATTTGGTGAATATATGGAGGGGGAAGGGAGAAAACCCCCAAAAATTATTTTAAAAAATTGTCACCACCCAAAAAATGTCCTCGTACTTGGGCACAAAACGACACCTACAGACAACATTCACGGACCAAAAGCTAAAACGTAGTAAAAAATGAGCGCCAATTTTTGCAGCTGCTTGAAATTCTATTTTTAGACAATGCTGGGTAACCCCTGTTGCCACTTGTGATAAAAAAAACAAAGGTTTCCTTCAGCGCGCTTCGAAATTCCATTCTCACAACGCAGATTCAACAACCAGTCTTCCCCCTTCCCCCACCCGGCTTGCACCCTCACGGAAAACTTTCATTTTGACATCGGATACTGATAAACAAGCTTCCTTCGAATGCACTTAGCAGGAGGGAGTGAAAAGCATTGCTTTAGAACAACAAAGCCGGTCTTCCTTTGTCGGCAAAAAATTGACCTTGAAAAGAGATGCAAAAGAGAAGTCCCTTTTCCCGCCTTTCCCCCTCCATTTTCATGAAGACAAAAAAAATGCAAAAAACCATTTCTGTTAAATACATGTGTTAGGAACAATATAAAAAAATAAAATCGAAATTCTAGCCAAAAATAAAAAAGTTATAACGTAAAAACTACGACCTTGACACAGCATCTCGATTGAGACGCTTGGTTCCGTGAGGGTTACTTTTGGGTATCTCGTTCGAGACGCTTGGGTGGCAAAAGGTTAATATAGCAGGAATGGACAATTTACCTGTTATATTTGTCATCAGTTGTTCACTGAACAAAGAGTAACTGAAAGTTATACCATTATCAGTTGTTTTTAGTACCTGTCTCTCTGTGTACATACAGTACTCCCACCTATATTAACATAATTCATAATTGCAGCCTCATCCCCCATTTTATTTTTAGATATTGTATTTGCCACAAAATACCTGTGTGTGTGATTTTGTTGAGGTGGGGGTGATATTGGGTGACAAGTGCAGGGGGATTGGTGGGAGTGTATGAAGCAGCTGATCCTTTATTATATAATTCACCATTCCCATATTTGCATTTCAGAGTATGCACATATTGGTTCTGAACCCCTCCCACCTTTAAATTACAGGTCCAGTCTCAATTAACCTATGTGTGCATGAAGTGACTTAAAAACAAATTATTTCCCACTTCTTGCCAACTCCAGGACTGCCTCTGTCAATCTGTTAATCGCTTCCAATCTTTTACTTTCCCCCTCTTACTTTCTTTCCTCTTCTCTCTTCTTTAGGTACTCCAGAAACCACTCTGGTGCTTTTTTCCTCCCTCTTACATTTCCCCTTCTGTGAGGTTTCTCCACCCGTTGCAGAGCTTGCTGATGTGCACTGGTCTGCATTCCCCTCACTTATGCATGTAGAAGAGAGGAAATAATCTGACTGGGATATTGCCGCCTTAGTCCCATAATGACTATTTAAAACTTCATAAAATTCCCAGGATTTCCTGGGACCTGGCACATTTCATTGTCTCTAATGCCTCTACAGACTGCATTAAATTATTGAATTTCTTGCTGCAGGAGGCTGCAGTAAACTAATATCCCTTATCTTCCATATTCTTAGCAATCCTTTTTTTTTTTTTTTTTTTTTTTCAAGGAGGATTATTAAATATTGGCTCAGATTCAAGTCTCAGCTGGATAAGATACACGGTAGCCTGCGATGTCCAGGTTTTTCCTGCAATAAAAATTTTTAAAGTGACGTATTAGGGGCATTCCAGCATTATTTGTGACATTTTACATGCAAAATTTAGACGTAAAACTGGGTTAAAATACTCATAATCAACTGCGAATTATGAAATACTTTGGGTGTCTGCTAACAAATGAAAAAAATCTTGAATATGATGGCATAGGCTGAATGCATGAAAAGCATTAACAAAAGTATATTTGCTACACTTTAAAAATGTAGCAAATTTTGACTTCATTTGCCTGTGAACATATAGGCTACAGATACTAGTAATTTTTGTTGGTAATACATGTATATTATATGCATTCACAAACATCTAAAGCTTAATATAATTAAAAACAATAATAATCTGAAAATACAGTTGTGTTTCATGTACATCAGGCTATAATTTTTTTTTTTATATATATTGGGACTAAACCCAAGATTAAAGCGATTATAGTGGCCAGCAAGGGAACCTCAAAGTAGGCTTCACACAATGTATTTTAAGTGCTAGAGGAAAAATGAACATACGACAATTAATTATTAAATCCATTGCAAAAAATAATATTGTGCATTGCCATTAACCGCAATGCATAATATTACCGTTGCATGGTGAACTTACTAAAAAGACCACATCAGGAAATTTAAATACATAAATTATGGTAATTCATGCATTTAAAATTCATGAAATAAAAGGGAAGAAGAAAAACAAACCTCAAACATGAAAAAAAAAATATGCTAAATGAAAACAAATGTTCTCTGGTTGTAAATTATGGGAATCTGACTGAAATCAGGTTCAGCATTGTTTTCAAGGCTCTGAAAAAAAAAAAAATCATCAACTTCTGAACCTTAATAATAAGTTACTTTTTGAAATTAGTAATTAAACTTACTTTTAGAACCAAGTAGTTTTCCGAACACTACTTTTAAGTTGAATACAACATGTAGCATTCTGTGCCTTGATGCTTTATCAGATAATAAATTTGTGTGCCAAGTCACATCACTTACTTTCCATGTAGGTCCCTGCCATGTTTTATCCCACTCCAATTATAGGGTGGTTACAAACAAAATTTTCAACACAAGGAAACATTGATATGCTCTTTGCAAAACGCAACGGCATTAGATCAAATGCTGATAAAGCAAATGCTAAGACATGAATGATACATCCTGCACAGTGATCCTGACACCAGAAATATCTTCCCCGACAAGCCCAGAGTGGTTTTCAAATGCCCTCCCAATCTCCAAAACATCCTGGTCCACCACAATACATCTACTCACAATCAACTCACACCCACCCACAAACGCCCAAGGTGCAAAACCTGCCCGATATTTGTCACTTCCCGCACCCTTCAGATCCATACTGCCACCGGCAAAGTCAGCCTCTACCCCAAAGGAACCTGCTACAGCTCTAACCTAATTTATATCCTCACGTGCAACATCTGTGGGAGCTTCTACCTGGGGGAAACATCCACAGCCCTGAACCTCCACATCAACAACCACCGCTCCTCCACCCAAAACCTGGATTTTGCTGTTGCCATTCACACCAATCACCACAATATTCATTTTAATGATTGCTTCCAGGTAGCAATCGTCCACTCCTTGCCCCAATCCACCAACACCTCAATACGTAGAAGATGGGAGAGGGCCTACATATCGACCATGAATGCAACCACACCCCCAGGCCTGAACAAGGCCACACAGTAATGCCCCTCATCACCACCTTTCCCCTCCCCCACCACTCACAGTTTTAGACAAGCCTGGCGAAAGAACCACCTATATTTTTTGTGGCACTGTCAACACTTTTTTTTTTCTGGACCTGGGAACACTGCAGGTCATGCTAATTCCTCGTTCTTGTCACAAAATTGTACAATGTTTCTCTACTCCTGAAGATGTGACATACCATCATGAAAATTTGAAGTTTTTCTGCGTCCGGTGAAGGTTTCCTCTCTCCTTTTTCACATTATATATATATATATGTGTGTGTGTGTGTGTGTGTGTGTGTGTGTGTGTGGGTGGGTGGGTGGGGGGGGGGCTTCATTTGTGACATACACAACTTTGCACAAATAATGATAATCTGCCTCACAAATGAAGTATTGAGAAGAAACCTATTTTATTGTATACATTAGAATGTTAACAGTAAATAATATCAGATAATATACTACATTGCATGTTTAAATTGATTTTTTTATAATGGTCATGCATGTGGCATATACCTAAACGTTGCATTTCACACACATTTATTCTTCAAAATTCTGCAAATTAGTCAAAACAATATGCATTTTTAATTTTTTTTACAAATTATTAAAGGACTAAAAAAAAATATCTGCAAAATTAACAATTTCTATTTAGTTTTTTAATGTAGTAAATTTGTGCCTGTCATAATCAGGTTTGTGACACTGAAAATACATGGATTTTGGTCACTGTCGGGTGCAATTGCAAAATATGCACAGAAAGGGGTCTGTTCTAATGGAAAGAGCTGGAGGTTTTGAGAGTGGTTCAAGACACATCATACCTGAACAGAGAAAGTTCCATCTTCCCTTGCCTCTGCCATTCTCAATCACGACGGTTATGGGTCTACAAACACATTTAATTTTGATTATTTAATCTGGTCAGGTTAGTACCTCAAATGCAGTATTTTGGGGGAACATGGATGAGTGAGTGCCGAGCCATTAGCTTGACTCTTTATCCTTGCAGTAACAATGACTTCTGCTAAATGGACCAACGTAATCAATGATTTTATTGTAAGTCTGATTGGAAGGTTGCAGCTTGAAAGGCATTTCTATTTGTCAGTAGGTGTATTTTTAAGAAGAAAACTTTGAATGCCCAATACTTACATCAGGATTTTCTGCTATGAGCAAAGCATATGCACTGTAAGGTAGTATTTCCAGGTTTGATACCCAGTGGAGGCACATTGTACAGCAATTCGGATTCCACTTTAAACTGTAGGTCCAGTCCCAATTAGCCTATATGTGCAAAAAGTGAACCTAAAGCAACAGTTTATTCGATCACTTCAATCTAATGCTATCTTCCTATGTGGCCATTTCATCATGCATACATAGAAGAGAATATGCAATGTCCAAACCGTATAAAAGCACTATCACTAAAACCTAACAACACACTATATTCACTATTGATTGATTGAGTAGGTATTTTAAGTCCATTTTATGCATGGTAAGGCTAATCGGGACTGGACCAACAGCTTAAAGTGGGGTCCAAAGCACTATGTGCCTCCACCAGGAATCGAACCTGGGACCCCTTCATTACAAAGCGACAATGCTACCAGTGCACCATCAGGGAGGCCTATATTCACTATTGTCACTGCCACTGTTAAATTGAAAATAAATTTCACTATTCTAGTTATTAATATCACCATAATTAGTCTCAAACCAAACCTGACCACTATAATTTTTTATTTTTTTTGTATATGGGAAAACTGGAATTTTTTCCACCTGTTCAAGCAGCTCCGGTGCCCACCCAGCATCGTATAAAGTGGGTACCTGGAGGAAACTCTAGGGAGTAAAGGTGGCCAGGGATGTGGTGCTGATCACATCACCCACCTTTGGCTGTGATCAAGAAAGTGTGGAGCCCTAACTCCACACCCCTATATGCTTTCATGGTGAGGTGCAAAGCACAGGTCAGCACTTTACAGTTTTTTTGTTTTTTTTTTGGCAAACTTTCATGGTTGCTTTTGCATACAATATTTGGAGATTTGCATTTGAACCATGTAGTACGGAGAGGAAATAAACCTTTAAACGGTCATGTTTGAGACATCTGAAAACCTCCACACTAATATCTGATACCCAGAACATCCAAAGTTTTGTATAGTGTAGTATCATAGAGTATATACCCAAAATGGAAAATACATATGTAATCAATACTTCAAGTGCAGAATAGATGGAATAGGGTATCAGGAGCCGGATCATATTTCACTACAATATTTCTTAACAGCTACACAGCAAAAAGTAAGAGGTATGTTTTGCACTTCACGTGATGGTAAGCATTTCTAGCTACTGTCTTAGAAATCTGTACACAGTAAACTTTAATGGATATTAATGTATGAAATCACAGTGTCCCATTTAGGTTTCAAAATAATGGCCAACTCTATATACTTGTTCCCTGTAGACAAAAAGGAAATATTTAGCTTAATAAGTCACCAGAAACCAATATCCTGCTGGCACAGATGAGATACCCAACATTGTAATTAAAAAATGTGCTGCACACCTATCCTGTCCAATATGGGATGGAGTTAATCTAAGTTTGTTTGCCGGTAAATATTCAGATCAGCTAAAGATTGCCAGAGTAAAATATCTGCACAAGAAAGGGTCAAGAAATGAAATGAGTAATTACAGACCAATCTCTTTTCTCCCAGTCATAACATTTTTTTAAAAAAAAATCCACTATTTCGGAAGAGCAACACTGTTTTTGTAAAGGAAAATCCACACAATCTGCCATACACAAAAGGGAAATTCTGGACCAAAAAAAGAACAATGTGTAGGGCTATTTGTTGACCCAAATGAAAGCATTTGACACCGTCAACCATAAAATCTTGGTAAATGAAATGGACTGGAGTAGTAAAAGAATGGTTTACATACGGTGTACCTCAAGGATTTATTTTAGGACCCTCACTTTTTTAAATTTACCTAAGCGACCTTCCATACATGTCTAAAGATGCAAATGCAACTGTCTTTGCTAATGACACTACTATACAGGATCCGGCAGGGAAATTGACTGTTTTAGTTTGGCAACACTGCTGGTAGACAGAGAGACTTCACACGGGAATTGGGATTTCACTAGATATGTAATACCATTTCAGTCTGCATGGAGCAGTGGAATGCTGTACATCGTACTTTTGTTGTGGAAACCTTTTTTTTTTTTTTAAATGGTGAATCTATAATTGGACCATATGTGTTTGAAGATGAACATTCAGTGCCAGTAAATTCTGAATGTTAATTACCATGTTGCAAGACTTTCTCTTGCCACAACTTCGCAGATGATGAATTGACCCCACATAAATTTGGTTTCAACAAGATGAAGCGACTGCCCATACATCGAAGACATTGATGGGTGTTCTCAGACAAATGTTTCAAGGGGACCTCATCTCAATGAGCCAACCTCAAAGTGAAACTTTTCATGAACAAACCATGCACTACAGAAAAACAAAGCAGGAATTCATAGGGAAATAGCGGTAATTCCACAAGATATGATTCAACGCACGATGCGGAATTTCAGTGACAGGTTGAGAGTGCGTTCGCAAGACTGGTTCTCATTAGCATGATATCATTTTTAAAATGTAGACATTTATTTATCCAGTTTTTTCTTTATGATTTTTAAGTGGCACTTCATTTGCTGTATATAACAAAAAATAAATTTTGTTTTGTATCAAATTACAACATTGTACTACGATTTCAAAAACAGTTAGATTTCCCTGCCGGACCCTATACTTATAGCAGGAACAAAGACAAAACTCTTAAAGCACAACATGAATACAATCTCAAGCATAAAAAAAATCAATAAATAATAAAAAAAAATCTTGGTGTACAACTATCTGAAAATTTAAACTGGGATCTACATATTGAAGGTACAGCAAACAAGGTTAGTGGGTTTTGTTATCCAAGAAAAACAGTAAGAAATGTAGTAAATCTAGAAGCAGCAAAAACACTATACTATGGCATCATTCATTCTGTAGTATGGTACAGCATAATTTTCTAGGGGAACATGAACAAAAGCATAAAAATATTCAGATTACATAAAAAAGAGTTGTTAGAATTCTGGCAAGTGCGCCAACAGTTGCACCATACAAAAACAATTACTTAAAGAACTACAGATATTGCCAGTTCCTTGTTTATACCTATATGAAATCCTAACACTCATGTAAATTTCTTAAAATACATACACAACAAATAAGGACTACCACACCTACAATACAGGAAGAAAAAAATACTTACATATGGAACCATATTATACCAAAAAGGAGTAACATATAATGTAATATGTTTATTTAACATACTATGAAATGCATTCCAAAAAAAAAAAAAATTCTTTGTCTGTACAACTCAAATTTAAAAATATTCCTAAGGGAACATTGTTTTTACACAGTACAAGAGTATATTGACACAATAAGAGGCAGCGATAACAATAATAATACAAAATGGCACTGCTTGCTCTATCATTAGGGATTTACTTTATTTTCCATTGGTGACTTTCATTGCAGTTTAATTCCATTTATCTATATGTAAATTTAGGTTATATGCAGGGGATGTGTAAGTAATAAAAATTCATTAAATATGTAAATACATATTTAGTTATTTTCATCAGAATATGGAGTAAAATAGTAAAGAAATAAGTTTTAATAATATAAGACACTACACAAGCTAAATAAAATACAGTACATTTACAATGACATTAATTGTAAAATCAACATAAAATGTGTGTTCATTTTTAGTTTTCACAAAAAGAATAACATTATGTTGTGTCTTCAAGATGGATTTGTACTGGATAAAACTGTGTTTAATATTGCAAGAAGTAATGGGAGTGTATTTCAAGTTTACAATGTCTGCTGGAGTTAACGTTACCAAAATAACATTTGTAAGAACCAAGAGCAGATGTTTGAGCCTTCATTCTCTATTATTGATAACAATTGTAAATAAATAGGACAGTGTTTTACGATAGCATAATGTTGAGAAATGTTCTGAAACATGGTAATTTGTAAAAAATAACCAAAAGATGTAAAATATGAGCCAAAACCTAATAATGTACAAATATGGAAAATAAAAACTTCATTTTTCGAGTCTACATACCATGATGCGCAAAGATTAAAAAAATATATATGTATAACTGATTTCAGGTTCATACATAAATTTGTATTTACATATAAATCCGTTTCCTGGTTATATGTATATATATCAAGATTAAAGAAGCACTGACTAGGGACATCTGTTAGCTCAACTGAGGAATCTTTTTCCATCAGGCAAATGTTGTGCAGGATACAACAGGTAAGGATCAATTTTCCTATGTATGCCCTATTTTTTATGTTCATGAAACACAGCCTTCTGAACCTGTTCTTCAACAATCCAAAAGCTTGTTCAATTACTATTCTTGTGGAACTAAGTCTTTTGTTGAATCCTTTATGCTCCAATGAAATATTTCCATAATTCTTGTATGGCACCAGCAAATATGGCAGGAGGGGGTATGCTGAATCTCCAAGGAGATGAAGCTGATGATCTACATTTGATGATTCCAGCTTTCTGGAAAGGGGGCTTTTCTTCCAGACTCTCGCGTCATTGGAAGATCCAGGCCATCCTGCAAACACATCGATTAATAACAACTGGGAGTTGAATACCCCTTGTAAAATTACCGCATAAACACCCTTCCTATTGTAATGGCTACTGAGATCATCTTTTACTTTAGGTATTTCAATGCAGCCTATTACTCCCGGAAATGAATTTTCCCCTCTCAATCAAAATCCCCCACACACTTGGCAAGTTCATCATCCATGGGCCAGCTTATAAATCTCCCTGCATGCTGGTTCACCTCCTCCACAAACCTGCAGACAAGATCATGGAGATGTCCTCTTGAAATGCCGAACCTATCTGCTATCCCTCTATATGATTCCTCATTGGCAAAAGTCCACAGAGAAGCCAATATTATTTTCTGCGTTGAAATGCCAGGTCTCCCACTAACATATTTTGGGCGTGAAGCTTGCAGCAATTCACTTATGACCTGAAAGAGAGAATAATTAATTAACTTTAACATAATTATTTTCCAAGTCAGTTTGCTAATAGGTCCCAATCATGATGTTTCTTCTATGTCACTTGCCATTGCCTGTTGCAAAAATTTTGACAATCTGTTTTCTCTTGTCTAGCCAATAGTGGAAAACTAAATAAATAAATAAAAAAATAAATAAATAAAACTTCAGTTCCACTTGGAACATATGCAGAAAAACAATACCAGAAATGAATATAAAGCAAAACATACACACATTTATTTTTGTTTCTTTCTCATTGTTTAAGACTACAAATGACTATTGGCCTACTTCTCAAAAATTTAAAACCATGGAAATGTACTTTCAGACAGGAACGATTACACTAATTAGATATAGGGGGGGAAAAACTCTTTTTGTCAAATATTTCTTGGCTGATTATATGCAGATTTGTTATATGTATTGTTAGCTTAAAAAAAAATAAACAAACTAATAACATAGGTAAACCAAACCTAATTGCCTTACTGGAACACCATTACACATTAAAAATATAATCATCTTATTTGGTGAGGCTGGATGTGGCAGCCTAACCTAATTACAATCAATCTAACTGTTGACAGGCTAAAACAGAAAATAACCGAAATTAATTATATTTTATTTAAATCAAAGCCACGCCCGCAGGGAGGGGGGTGTCAGGAATGGCACTTGCCCCTTGAGATTTCTGGTAAGATTAACATTATTTAAATTTTAAAATTGTAGCATGAAAACATGGAGGTGAAGTGTCGTGAAAGACAGTGGATTATATGCCTATGCAAATTATTCTGTTGCTGGGGATGCTTTATGAGAATTCTCTGAAGAAGGGGAAAGTATCACCCCATCTATTGCCCACTTTAAGCACTGCTGACCCCCTTGAGAAAAATCCTGCAGGCAGCCTTGATTTAAATCATTATTTTGTTCTGTGGTGTCATGATTGGGCCTCATGAAGTGGCAATAATCCCATCACTTGTGTTTTCATGAAAATTTATGTTTGTTTGTTTCAGTTGGTGTTTCAAGTCCACTTTGTGCACAGTAAGGCTAATTGTAACTGGATCTACAGTTTAAAGTTGGGATCCGAACCACTTAAAAGGCGAGGGGAGGCACCGAGAATTTACTTCTTATGCAGGTAAAGAAAGGTTATCTTAAGCTTTCCGTCCTCTTTCTATTCTTGAAATTGAATTGATTAAAATAAAATATACGGAAATGCCGACAGATAATTTGCCTACATTGTATGTGTTCTACAATGCGTACTCTCTTAAAAAGTTATGGCCATGGATGTTTGTGTTTGTTCCTTCTAATTATTATTCATTTTTGGCATTCCAAGGAACCTTCAAGTGATACAAAAATGATGTACAGTAAACAAAAAATAATATAATACAAAATATCCTTACCTGGACTGTCCTCCTCTCTAGTCGAAAATGACTTTTGAAGTCATCGTCTAGATAGTGATGGACAGTGCATTCAGCACAATTACGGGTTTTAACCCTGTTGATTCGCTTCAGCCCATTACTGGATTCAGCGTGTGCCAATACACCTAATACAATTCCTCATCACTGTCTGGTATTTTCTCTTTGTTTTAGAATAACTCCATTGCAGCTAAGCATGCAGCTCCAACAATTGCATTCGCCATGATAGCTAAAGAATGGCCAAGCAAACGACATCAGGAAATCCAGACTCTGTTCGTAAACTATACCGCATTTGGTAGAACCTGTCCCGCTTCCCGCGCTAGGGAGCGCTCAACAGTTTCGGTGTCAATGAGAAACGAGGAAAAAATCGTCTGCTGGGCAGCGAGGAGCGAATGAAAGCCAGAAGAGAGGCGTTTAGGTAGACGCTGTTGCGACGTTGCGTATTTTAATTGGCTGCCTGGCTTTGACTTTCCCCAGCACGGAAACTGTTGAGCGCTCCCTAGCGCGGGAAGCGGGACAGGTTCTACCAAACGCGGTATACAGCTAGGAACAGCTTCGATAGTGACGTCAACATGACGTTTCATGTGACATCTGCATAATCCACTCGTAAGACCTGGGCTGTCTTGGCTGGAGTTTAAGAACAGCCGTGAAGTGAAATTAGGTTTGACGGTAGCTTATGCTAATTAGAGCATGACAAATTAACATGATTGTGGAAAACCGGAAGTTGATAGACGCCATATTGAAAAACGTTACTTCTTCAGATAAAGACGTGAAATTCTGTTTGACTGAAGCATGCTAAATCAACATGATTGTGGAGAACTGGAAGTTCTATTGAAAAATGTTACTTTCCAAGTTAGAGAAGTGAAATTCGGTTTGACGGTAGCTTATGCTAATTAGAGTACGACAAAACATGATTGTGGGAAACCGGAAGTTGATGGATGCCATATTGAAAAATGATACTTCTTAAGATAGAGAAGTGAAATTCCGTTTAATGGTAGCTTATGCCAATTAGAGCAAGACAAATCAACATGATTGTGGACACCGGAAGTGGATAGACGCCATATTGAAAAATGATACTCCTTAAGATAGAGAAGTGTAATTCCATTTGATGGTGACTTATGCTAATTAGAGCACGACAAATCAACATGATTGTGGAAAACCGGAAGTTGATAGACGCCATATTGAAAAAATGATACTCCTTAAGATAGAGAAGTGAAATTCCATTTGATGGTGACTTATGCTAATTAGAGCACAACAAATCAACATGATTGTGGAAAACCGGAAGTTGATAGACGCCATATTGAAAACCATTACTTCTTCTGATAAAGAAGTGAAATTTGCTTTGACTGTAGCATGCTAAATCAACATGATTGTAGAAAACCGGAAGTTGATGGACGCCATATTGAAAAGGTTACTTTCCAAGTTAGAGAAGTGAAATTCGGTTTGACGGTAGCTTATGGATGCCATATTGAAAAATGATACTCCTTAAGATAGAGAAGTGAAATTTCATCTGATGGTGACTTATGCTAATTAGAGCAAGACAAATCAACATGATTGTGGAAAACCGGAAGTTGATAGACGCCATATTGTAAAACATTACTTCTTCTGATAAAGAAGTGAAATTCTGTTTGACTGTAGCATGCTAAATCAACATGATTGTGGAAAACCGGAAGTTCATGGACGCCATATTGAAAAATGTTACTTTCCAAGTTAAAGAAGTAAAATTCGGTTTGACGGTAGCTTATGCTAATTAGAGTACGGCAAATCAACATGATTATGGAAAACCGGAAGTTAATGGACGCCATATTGAAAAATGTTACTTTCCAAGTTAAAGAAGTGAAATTCGGTTTGACGGTAGCTTATGCTAATTAGAGTACGGCAAATCAACATGATTGTGGAAAACCGGAAGTTAATGGACGCCATATTGAAAAATGTTACTCTTTAAGATAGAGAAGTGAAATTCAGTTTGACGGTAGCTTATGGGGTCATTCCATGTCAAATCAACCAATTTTTAAAAAATTGGTTGCATGACCATTTTAGAAAAAGTTCATTTTTAGTACATACGTTTGTACATGTTTCTAGAAATCAAAACCAATGTTCAAAAAAATTTATTGTCTTTAGTTCTCCTGGGGCAGCAATGTTTTCAACATGGCGCATGGATTTTTTTGCTCATGTAACACTTTTCAGAAACCTTAATATCTCAAAAACCATTACAGGTAGAGACCTGATACAAAATTCATTTTGTAGCTAATGAAGTATACTTCCTATGATATTCAGGTATGTTTTGCTTGAAATTGCATTGTAAGTACGAAAATTTTGGTGGAAAATGGGGTAAAAATTAGTTTAAAAATTGCATTTTTAAGTCTGATTTTTTAAATGAAGGGGTTTAGTCTAAGGCATGACCTACCTGCAGGGTGTCTGTAAATAAAATATCAGTGCTTAGAAATGCACCCCTTTTTTACAGCATGGGCTCAAACATGGCCGTACATTGAATTTTGACAGTTTTCGGGGTTAAATATCTCAGATAATACCTGTTTAAAAATTCTGAAATTTGGCACATAGGAAGCCCTTCATAAACCTAACTCACAGTAAAAATCTCAACTTTTAGATTCAACTCATTTTAGTCAATACGAGGTAATGTATGTCACCTAATTTCTGACGTTGCAAAGTAAGGTTAAAAATATATCCCATACTTAAAATAATGGTCTTTTCTTTTTTTAAAAAAAATTTGGGATAAATAAAGCCTCCGAAAATATAGTAACATAAGGTTTTAATACTTCACTTACCAGAAATTGAAATTACAAGGTATGACAATTGAAAATCTGTGAAATTTCATTGCAAAAGGTGTGACCAGTTGGTGTTGTCAGCTCCAGTTTCCTATTCATTATCTTTGTTAAATCAGGCAGGATTCTTTGTTCTTTCACTAAGTTCCTAAGTAAATTATCAGAAACCTTCAGTTCATCACATATTTTTTCTTGACCAAGTGGTAGCAATCAAACTGATGATTCTGACCTTTTCAATATTAGTTTTTTCTCATTTACATTTTTCTTCTTATAATTTCAATTATATGATTGTACTGGCTGAAACAAGCTTTTTACTTGAACTTCAACGAAGGATGATAGTATTCACTTTACAAAATTAGCAATTAGGATTTTGATAAATTCAATGAAACTCTGACGTCACTATTTTAAAATGTCCATATATTTTATCACTTATTGATCTACTGTCTTTTGTTTTTCGTTGCTATGCTCAAAATATGTATAGAAATTTATACATCGCAAATTCACATTATCAATAATTAATTACACAGGGCCGCATATTAAATTCAATTTAATGTTGTTTTTTATTTTAATAGGTGAACTTTATTATTTGTGCCATGCTGATCACGAATACGAAATTCGTTTTTCTCTATCACGCAAGGTTTTCTTACAAATCAAATTTCAAAATTTGGACTTTGTCCAATATTGCATACTGCTTTATTATAATGTTTCTTTTCTTCAATCAGAATAAGTAGCTTATCACACTAAACGCATCAACATGTTATATGATGTTATATATATGAATATAGACAGACACATAAGACCCATATAATATAGAAAACGACATATAGCAGTATATAATATACACACAAGAAAATCATTACACAATACATATTTTTCAGTTCTGTACGCTTTTCTAACTTTCTTGTGATTCTGGCATTTCTCTGTACAATGCCCAACAGTAGTCAGCCATCATGCTAACACTCCAATGTCCTTGATACCTTTTCTCCATATCCCTCATGTCCTGATGGAACCGTTCGCCTTGTTCCTCACTTAATTCACCGAGATTTTGTGGAAAGTTATCAAGGTGTGAATGCAAAAATGTAATTTGAGATTCATGTTGCAACCCAGCTCTTGCAATTTAAGTAACATATTCTCAACAACTTCTCTGTAGTCAGTACTTTTGTGGTTCCCCAAGAAGTTCAACACTACACTTTTAAATGCTATCCAAGCATCTCTTTCAGCTACAGTCATTGTTTCCTCGAAGTCTTTATCATTCATTAATTTCCTAATGTCTGGTCCAACAAAAACACCTTCCTTCACTTTTCCATACGACAGGGATGGAAATTTGTTGCATATGAACTGGAAACATTGTCCTTCCTTGCTAAGTGCCTTCACAAATTGTTTAGTCAGCCCTAATTTGATATGAAGAGGAGGAAGTACAACTTTCTCAGGACTGACTAAATGTTGTTGTACAATGTTCTTTGAACCCGGGTTCAACGTTTACCGTATTGGCCATTCTTTTCTTTCCCAGTGGTAATATCGTGCCCTACTATCCCTCACAGATGTAACATGGCATTTTCGTATATCCACATTGTAGTCCAAGTAAAATGCTCAAAACTTTAAGATCACCACACACCAACCAACCATGGTCCTCATATTTAATTTTATTAAGAACAAGTTGCATATTGCTGTAGGTTTCTTTTAGTGACACAGAATGAGCAATATTACATATTCTATTATGTAACAGAACAAATTTTAAATTTGTTTTATTCGAGTCAATGAATGGCCTCCAATCAGTTCAAAGACAAGGAAAATTTAACTTAGTCAGTAAACCGGACACATCACAACAAAACACGAGAGAATCTTGTTTCGAGAAATAAGGCACAAACTCTTTCTTTCGGTGTCTGTACCAGGAAAATGTTGTTCCACGAGCCAGCAAGTTCCTTTCATTAAGTCTGGAACCAAGAAGCTCAGCTGATTCTTTAGATAAATTTAGGTCTCCAATTAAATCATTGAGTTCGCTTTGAGTGAACGGTATAGGGTCACGAGATCTGTGAGGGGTGTCATAAATGTCATCTTCCATTTCACTTCCTTCCCCTGAATCACTTAGTGAACCAGGGTCACTTACACACTCAAGACTTGATGCAGGTGTCGGTACAGGCAAGTCTGGACCGTGCAACACAGGTCTCGTTGCAGAGGGAATATTGGGATACACTATACTCTTCTTGTTTCTAATATTTCGACCTACAATTTCACAGGAACAGAAGTAACAATCATTGCTGTGATCATGAGGCTCCCTCCACACTATAGGTATTGCAAATGGCCTAGATGGCCGCTTTCCCATCCTCCAGTTTCGTAAAGATTCCACACATGATCTACATACCTTGTGTGGGGCCCACGATTTATCTTGATCTCCTAGTTTCATTTCAAAGTATGCGTAATATGCTCTTCTTACAAAATCTGTAATTTCCTGTCTCTGTACCCGGGGAACAAATTCACCGTAGATGTAGCAAAACATATCTGGGCTATTCAGACAACCACGAGATGCCATGGCCACACCATGCAATTTAGGACTTTTGCGAGTTACATATAAAATTAATTTCAAATGATATATCAATGCTTTACATAGATTTATTTTCAGCATTTAGGCAAGAAACATATTAATTAATTTAAATAAAACAAAACTTCTCTGTATTTAAAGCTTGTTTGTCTTTACTACTTGTTGAAAAATTTTGAAATGTACCAGTGACATCTAGCAACAGTGGCGTACGCAAGGGGGGTGTTACGGGGTTTAAACCCCCCCTTGAGCTTGTGAAATATTATGAAAAATGCTGTGGAAAAAAAATAAATGGCCAATTTTTCACAGTCAAAGATCTGGGACAATAATATTACTACTTCTACTACTACTACTAATAATAATTTGAATTATTATTTCCATGCAGCATGGAGAAAAGCACAGCATTCCAAACACACGCGTCTTTCAGAGTGATACCTTGAAAATAAACACGAGTTTATGAGGTTAGGTTAGGGTAACTATGATTTAAAAGAGAAAAAAAGTTGTTTTGTATCTCAGTACCAACAATGTTCAATACACTGCCGTACGCAGGATTTTTTTTTTCGGGAGGGGCTGGAATAGTAAATGTGGATAGCACATGGCTTCGTTTTGGAGGGCAGGATACATAATAAAATATTTTGTATTTTTGGAGCTTTTCAGTCTATTAAAATTGTATTCAAAGACAAAAATGGTAATCGGGATTCACTTTAAAAGAGGTTTCGCATTTCACATTTTGATTTTTTAAAATTCTTAACAGATATTTATTTGAAAATTCACCAATTCGCCTTCCCATTGTATTGTTTACCGCAGCACGTTTGAATGTCTCTCTTTAAAATGTGTCACCTTGTTGACTAGACAATTATTCAAACGACAATAAGCTTAACTATTGTAAAATGTTTTGTTGGTAAGAACAGAGAGATAATCCAGATGTGAATTATCAGGGACATTTGTGCGGGGAAGAAGCCGGAAAAATTCCAACCAATTTTGGGAATCGAATCCGGATCTCCCGCGTGATTGTCACTTGTCAGACGCTCTACCGACCAGATCACCGCAGCTCCTTGGATGAGTTCCATACTTTGATTATTTCAATTTATTTTAATATATTTTCTTGTATTTATGGATCTTCTTCACCCTTGAAATGTCTCACCTCGTTGACCAGACAATTATTTCGTAACAAAGAAACAAAAAAATGCTCCCAGGATTTGATAAAAATTGAATGACTAGAAAGTAATTTCGTTCTATTGTTTTCATAAATACTATATTTATGTAGATCTCTACTACTTAATAGTAGTAGTAGTGGTATTAGTAGTATTATTAGTATTAATTTAGCTAATTAATTAATTATAAGTATTATTAATTAATTGTGATTATTATTTTTTAATTAAAGTATAATAAAATAATGGTAATGTGAATTTGGAAAAAAAGTTTTAGAAATAACACCCCCCTTGATGAAATCCTGGGTACGCTACTGTCTAGCAACAATCACTTCAATTGCACTGAAACGTGCATACTACAACCCACATATAAAAATCGTGAATTGTAAAAAATTCTTGCGTGATGTGAGAAAACTAATGCCAGTTTCAGCATCAGCAAGTTCAAATGCATGTAAAACACCCAAAATTATAAAAACAACAGAACCCATGCGGCCCTGTGTTATACATCTTATTAATTCAACAATGTTTTGGAACATAACAAAATAGTAATTGATAACAACATAAATATCATAATGCATTTTAAACACAAAATTAAACAATAAATAATAAATGAAATAAATGAACATCTTTGGGTAGTTCACAATACGCACCCCTTCCGGGTGAAAATTTTCAACTTATTTAAGTTCTGTAAATATCGAAAATTTTACATTTAGTTACAAACTTGTGAACATTGCATTTTTATATTATAACATAAATTATTTTTTTCAAACAAGAATTAATTCAGTTCATTATGATCTCCGTGAATCAAACTTGACTGACATATCCTTCATTTTGTTTTAGTTGCATGCATTCAGTACATTAAACTAAAGACAATATTCTTGAATGGAAACAATCATGAACATAAATTATTACATCTGAAATTGTACGTGGGTGACACTAGAAGTTTTTAGATGCGGCAACACTGATTGCAGGAATACATTGTCTCTAGGATATGTTGAAGTTAGTAGTCTGTGAAGTGTGATAATGCTGCAGAATTTATAGTTGTTAATTGTTGTGTGCCAGAAATTAGTCAATTATTGTCGTGTGTGTACAGTAAAATGGATTTAACACAGGAGCACTTCAGAGAAATTATTTTTTACGATTTTCGAGCAGGTTTAACGCAGCAGCAATGTTATGAAAGGCTCCGAAATGCATTTCAGGAGGAAGCCCCATGCCGTGCGACTGTGTTTAATTGGTTTTTAGAATTTTGACGTGGACGTCAGAAACTCAGTGATGAATTACATGATGGTCGTCCTGTGACAGCAACTTCTCAAGAAAACGTCGACAGAGTGCGTCGCATGATAGAGGAGGATAACCGGGTGACATATGCAGTTATTAGTGCAGCACTGGGTATTGGTATGAGTCAGGTTCAAACGATCCTGCATGACCGCCTTGGTGTCAGGAAGCTCTGTGCCAGATGGATCCCACACCATCTTACTCAGGAGCAAAAGCAGGCACGGGTCACATGGTGCATGAAAATGCTGGACAAATTTAACCAAGAACAATCAAATGCAGTGTATGACATCGTAACAGGTGACGAAACTTGTGTACTGTTATGAACCCGAGAGCAAACGACAGTCGACGCAGTGGATCTTCCCGGATGAAGACCCACCAACAAAAGTCAGGAAGGGACAAAGTGTTGGCAAACAAATGGTTGCCACTTTCTTCAGTCGGACGGGCCATATTGCAACAGTGCCTCCACAGGGACGTCGAACCGTTAATGCTGAATGGTACACTACGGTTTGTTTACCGGAGATCGTACGGAAAGTTCGCGAAAAACGCCCACGAAGTCGCATTATTGTGCATCAAGACAATGCACGCAGCCATACAGCAGTACGAACAATTGAATTCTTCAAAGCCTCCAACATCGAAGAAATGACTCATCCTCCTTACAGTCCCGACCTCGCCCCTTGTGATTTCTTCCTGTTCCCTAAAATCAAGGATACATTATGAGGTTCTTCATTTCCTACTCCCGAGGAGGCAGTCACCGCCTTCGTTCAGTGCATTCAAGAGGTGCCTGTAGATGTGTGGTCCCAGTGCTTTCACACTTGGAAAAATTATAGCATTCATACTTTTGGTCTCCAGTGTTTTACTTGCGCATATCTAAAAACTTTTAGTGTGACCTATCGTATTTATAGCTTCTCATTGTCCGATGTAACTCTCAAAATCTTCAAACCTTCTTACTTCACTTCTTCACTAAATCTTGGATAATTTCTTCAGCAATAGTAATTTATAGATGTAGCTAATACACGGCAATCAAGAAATGCAAAACATACACTTAGTTCATTCCTTCTTCTATATCTTCCAAATCACTATCTTAGATGGAAACTCCTAATTATTCATATATAGCTACATGATTACTTATTTCCTTGAACGAATACATCAAGTTGTCAATTAAGTGGCAAGTAAATATATATAATGCTGCGACTGTTTCTTCAAATATCATACTTATTTGCACGCATATAAACTTGTTAGACGAAGATAATCATCACATCGTCAGGGCATCCATGGCCTTTCATAAAAGTATTGTTTACATTTATTCATGTACTTTGTAGACACATCAATTCTCAAATAAAATAATAACCATACAGCATGTTTATAAATGAATGGTGCGGTTATAAAAATTAATAATAAATCTATTTATTACCTGACACGGGTAAAACCTACACTGTAAGCAGTGGCAACTGTCCAAGTTTTTGATGCGCTACCTGCTGTTTGCTTGTCATGCTTGCTGCGGGGCCGCATCATCAATTCCGAGTCAGTCAGTTTCCGCAGCGAGCGTTAGTTCCGAGATGGCGTCGCAACAGGAAAAGGCTTTCTGTGTGCTCCGTTTTGAGGTGTCCAGATCTGTGGTAACAGTGCAACGTGAGTTTCGTGCACGGTTTAGGAAAGACCCACCACACAAGAATAACATAAATCGGTGGTACCGACAGTTCGTGGAAACTGGATGCTTCTGTAAAGGGAAGAGTTCTGGTCGACCTCATGTGTCCGATGAAAACATTGAAAGAGTGCGCCAGGCGTTTCAGCGAAGTCCTCGGAAGTCACTTAATAAAGCAAGCAGGGAATTGGACTTGCCAAAGAATACGGTGTGGAAGGTGTTGCGTAAGCGACTATGTTTTAAACCGTACAAACTGCGAATAGTGCAGGCCCTTAAACCAACACACAAAGTTAAAAGGCATGAATTCTGTGAAGAGATGCAGTTGATAATGGAAGAAGAAGATGGTTTTGTAGAAAGACTCATCTTCAGTGATGAGGCCACTTTCCATGTAAGTGGCAAGGTGAACAAACACAATGTCCGTATCTGGGGAAGCGAGAAACCACATACCCCTATAGAGCATCAGCGTGACTCTCCAAAAGTGAATGTTTTCTGTGCAGTTTCCTGGGAGCAAGTGCACGGCCCATTTTTCTTTGAAGAAGCAACAGTCACCGGTGAATCATTTCTAGACATGTTGGAAACCTGGTTGTTACCCCAGCTGAACACCAATTACGATGATTACATTTTGCAACTTGACGGCGCTCCACCACATTTTCACAGGAATGTGATAGAGGTTCTGAATCGTGTTCTTCACCATTGCTGGATTGGACGTGCTGCAAAAGAAGACACCAACCTTCTACCCTGGCCACTCCGTTCGCTGGATTTAACACCATGCGATTTCTTTCTTTGGGTGTTTGTTAAAGACCAAGTTTATGTACTGATAACTAATGCACTGCAAACCATCACGGTGGATGATCTACAGCGAGTATGGAATGAATTTGATTACCGCGTCGATGTGTGTCGTGTGACCAATGGTGTACATATTGAAGAATTGTGAATAATGGATCAGAAACTTGGACAGTTGCCACTGCTTACGGTGTAGGTTTTACCCGTGTAAGGTAATAAATAGATTTATTATTAATTTTTATAACCGCACCATTCATTTATAAACATGCTGTATGTAATCTAGTGGATAATTACATTTCTCATTCCTACTAGATACAACATATTGGCATAAATCAATTATTTATATGCAGAGTATATTATTCTCTGAACAAATTCTTAAACAATATCGCGCAGAAACAGAATGTACATTCACATTCTTACTTGCATGCAGCAACAATTCTCGTAACAATAGAAAGAAGTTCCAACATCATCAGTTACATTGAATATGCAAAGATTAAAATATTCCACCTTTCTTTGAATTAAAGTGAAAATAATTAATAAATACATTTCTTGATGTCGTTTTAAGCAAAACTTTGCCCTTGTACAAAGAAAAACTTGCTTAAAGTAAATCATCCCA
Source organism: Lepisma saccharinum (assembly GCF_977018435.1). Classification (NCBI taxonomy): domain Eukaryota; kingdom Metazoa; phylum Arthropoda; class Insecta; order Zygentoma; family Lepismatidae; genus Lepisma; species Lepisma saccharinum. The sequence continues at coordinate 67,204,292 of NC_139234.1, read as the reverse complement.
ACCTTTTAATTTAACATCTCACGGGAACTTGCGTTAAAGGTAAAGAACCTTGTACTTGATTTATTTGCGAAGTATTTTGTTCACGATTTGCCATTCTTGTAGAATCAGAATTAGAGTGTGATACTAAACCTGCTGCTTCAGGTTGATAATTTAATGAATTAGAATTTGCAGGAAAACGCTGATATGGTATTGTATTATTATTAGCACTGCGATTTTCATTCATGTAATAGAATCGAGATTGATTGAGCAAATTTTCATCATTAAATTGTCCAGTAGGTGAACGAGAATAATTTTGCCTGTAATTATTTCGGAATTGTCCTCCGTTTCTAGATCTGAAGCAATTATAATTGTTTCGTGCAGCAAAATTTCCATGATGTCCATAATTATTAGAGATTCCCCTAAAATTGTTGAAATATCGACCTCGAAGATTGTTTCCCTGCCGATTTTCATAACCTTGATTGATAACAGCATTGGCATCTACCTCACTACTAGTTGGAGTCTGAGTACAAACACTAGTGGTCTTCGAGCGTCGAACATTAACTTGCCGCACATTTAACTTGCCTCTATTTTGTTCAGAGTTCTTAAAAACCTTAGGAATATTTTCACGTTCGTTGTCTTCATTGGGAAGAACAACAAGCCCCTTTCTACTAAATTTTATTACATCTAATCTTCTTAACATGCTAGTTAGTTGATCTACTGAACGAATTTCGTGACAAGTAATGTGATTGGCAATATTATCAGGTAATTGGCTAAGTATTAACTGCACAACATCTATATCTTGAGGATTTTCAACCAAATTGCAAAAACTAGAGTGAGATTTTAAAGCAAAAGTCTCTAAACTGCCATGTACACTGGGATCGTATTTGCGATTCCTCAATACGGAGAGTTGTGATTGGATAACTTCCGAAGAAGCAAACTGATTAATGAATTCTTGTACAAACTGATCATAAGAATTAAAGTAATATTTATGAGTCCGAAACCAATAACCAGCTCTCCCAATGAAGCATTGTTGAATACTTTGCAGTTTCATTTCTGTTGGCACTCCTACAACATTTAATATGTTATCCAGCTGCTAAATATATTCTCTCGCTGATTGTTGCTCTATCTTTCCCGAGAACTTAGGCAACTGAGATAATTCACTTAATTTTAAACGTCCACTCCTTGCATTTCCTTCTCCATTGCATGTATTTCTGGTTATAGGATGATCACTTCTTCATCTCAAACTATACGGTTGATTATAGCAAATATGATTTGCTCCGTTTAACCCTGTGTTACTACAGTTATGCAATCTCGAACCATTTACAGAAGAATGAGGATCATTGTGATTGTTCGAAACTGAACATGGTACACTTGCATCATGATAGATATTACTAACACAATCATTTTGTGGGTTAGGTTCTGATATTTGTGGGTTAAAATCACACCACATACAAGGAGAATTAACGCTTTGATCCAGATGACAATCTGGATTATTATGTACATTACTAACATTGTCATTATTCTTAGTAAACACAGAACTAGAAGTAGGATGTGAATTTGTACCAAACAGTTGATAGCAAGCGTTAGTGTAGTTATATTTCTCAGCACCTAACTCTCGTTTTTGGAATGGACCTTCTGAGTCGTCACTTCGGAATTTCTTTACGGACATGTTTACGAGCACACGTGTAAGTAACATTCTTCTTATCGGAAACTGTCCTAGAAGAATCATCTGATACATCACTAGACGAAGTACCGAGTACAACATCACACTGAGTTTTTCCATTCCTACATGTATTAGATTCTGTATTATCCACAACAATTGATTTTGTTCTACTATTACTATTTGTAACAACAGAATTACGAGCAGAGGAATTATGTGTAAGGGCTACGCTACCTTCATCGTTATCGTTAACCTTGGCTGTTAAATCCTTGCCATCAGTTTGAAGCTTTCAGATATTTTGTTCTATACCTTCAATATGGGAATTAACTGTTGGAACCTTTCTGTACAATGAGAAATATGCTTATGTACATCAGCATTAACATCGCTTTTACTTTCTAGTGACTCTAAATATAAGATCAACTATATTAGCAGAGCAGTCATTACAATTTGAATTGAGATTATCTAAACGTTGATTATAATCAAGAACGTGTTCTTTCAATGATAATTGCACATTTTCAAATTCAGATAGTTTGATATCAACATTACGACATTTATTATCAAATACAGATTCAAGACGTGTAGTTGATTGTAAACATGCCGTACTAACCGCATCTATTTTGTCCTTAAATTCAGACATTAAAATATTGAGCCGATTGTTAACATGACTAATATCATGATTAACAGCTTCAAATTTAACATCAAGCTGTGAAGATAACTGTGTATGTGCACTAGATAATTCAGCTTGTTTTAAAGATATAACGTCGAGTTTAACCTGAATATTTTCATTAGACAGATTTAATTCTGATCTAAGTTCTTGGTTAGTGTTCAAACTGAGTCCTAAGTTCTTGGTTAGAACTTACAACAGCTAATTGTATGCTTCTAATGCTGTTTAGTATGTCATTTAAATTAGGATTTATGCTTTCCAAATAAGCTGGCAATTGATAAGGATCGTAACTGGGATCACATTTGTTGCAAAAGTATCTTTCCTTCGTGGTAGAATAAATTGTCCAATGTGTAACGGAAAGCTTCAAACAAGATACATGATACCACGAATGACAATCAAAACATTGCACATGCCTCAGGTCATTATCGATTTTATCACAACAAGCCACTCCTTCAATCTTACCTGACTGTACATCACCAATGTCACCATCGTGAGAATTACTACTATTTAAGTAGGTTCCTTCATATGCAACATTAGACTTTAGCCTACGTGAATGTCTAGGCTTCGTTTCTTTAGTTTTATCTGCCATGACTGCCCAGAATAATAACAATCTTGAGTACAATATTTAGGGTTGCCAATTTTGTCTTCACAACATGTTCAACAAATTGCAAATCCGAGACAAAATAAAATTTAAAAGTATCTAACTACCATTGCGCAAACTTCTCACCACGCATCAGAAGATTGTCCTTTTTTTTCAATCCTGGCTGTAGGCGCCAAATTATTGAAGCAAGCCTTTTACTTGAACTTCAACGAAGGATCATAGTATTCACTTTACGAAAATAGCAATTAGGATTTTGATAAATTCAATGAAACTCGGACGTCACTATTTTAAAATGTCCATACATTTTATCACTTATTGATCTACTGTCTTTTGTTTTTCGTTGCTATGCTCAAAATATGTATAGAAATTTATACATCGCAATTTCACATTATCAATAATTAATTATACATCTTATTAATTCAACAACATTTTGGAACATAACAAAATAGTAATTGATAACAACATAAATATCATAATGCATTTTAAACACAAAATTAAACAATAAATAATAAATGAAATAAATGAACATCTTTGGGTCAGTCACATGGACATGCAAAGGATTGTCACACTTGCTTTCCTTTTCTTCAGTTTTAACACTTAGTGAAAAGCAACTTTCCAGTTTCCTTTGCACTCCTTGTAGGATGTGAATAGTTTTTCGAGCAAGATCACTTTATTGTTTTTCTGCAATCAGCCTCCTCAGTTTTGAAACAGAACAGACTTCATGCATTTCCTTTAGTTTTCCTTGGCTTGGCACAAAGACATGATTTCAATTCTGGCATTTAAGTGAGTCACTTTCTCCACATATGAAACTTTTACTCCAACATATCATGCATATTGATTTAACTGGTATAAGGCTTTCTTGACACTTTTTTACCTTACCTTACTTAACCTTTTCTTTAAGTGGTACTTCTGAAGATCATAACATACTTTACCATATAAAAAGCTATATTTAATGGTATTTGCATATTGTCTCTAAGCCATACACCTGTAGTCTTGACCTAAGAAGTATTATAATTGTCACTGACTTTGTTAAGATTAGTTAGGTCTTTGAGAACCTTACCAAAAGGGAATTTATGACAATCCTCTCCAGTTAAAAATATTACAGAACACTCCATTTCCTGTCACAGATAACGAACATTCACAAGTCACTACTCTCAGCACATTAGGCAAGGGAAGAATGACAGCAGAGATTGTACATGCACTGATCAATTCCAGGCTTGCCTCACATCCTATCAAAACATGTCTCTGAATCTTCTGCTGTGCATGACACATCTATTTCAACGAATCTTTTCTTGGAAGAAAAAAAAAGTGGAAAATAAAGGAAACAAAAAATAATATATTCTACCAGCTTTGACACCAAAAAATAAATAGCCTACTTTCAGTGGAGTGTAAAAGGAGATGTTTGTGGGGGTCATAACCAAATACCTTTAGCCTAGTATTCCATAAACAATTACGTCAAAGGCAGGATAATGTGGCAAAAACAGGGCTATATACTACAAAAGTATATGTAACCCCCTCCCCTTCCTCTCAAAATTCCTGGGCATGCCACTGCCTATCTTAAGCTGCATGTACTGCTACATTGATAAAAATATGGGGGAAGCTCAGTTTTGGAGCTGACAATACCAACTGGTTGTGGGTACCTAATAAATCAAACCTTTTGCAATGAAATTTCGCAGATTTTCAATTGTCATACCTTGTAATTTCAATTTCTGGTAAGTCAAGTATTAAAACCTTATGTTACTATATTTTCGGAGGCTTTATTTATCCCAAATTTAAAAAAGAAAAAGAAAAGACCATTATTTTAAGTATGGGATATATTTTAACCTTACTTTGCAACGTCAGAAATTATGTGACATACGTTACCTCATATTGACCAAAACGAGTTGAATCTAAAAGTTGAGATTTTTACTGAGAGTTAGGTTTATGAAGGGCTTCCTATGTGCCAAATTTCAGAATTTTTAAACAGGTATTATCTGAGATATTTAACCCCGAAAACTGTCAAAATTCAATGTACGGCCATGTTTGAGCCCATGCTGTAAAAAAGGGGTGCATTTCTAAGCACAGATATTTTATTTACAGACACCCTGCAGGTAGGTCTACACATGAAAAAAGATCATGCCTTAGACTAAACCCCTTCATTTAAAAAATCGGGCTTAAAAATGCAATTTTTTAACTAATTTTTACCCCATTTTCCACCATAATTTTCGTACTTACAATGCAATTTCAAGCAAAACATACCTGAATATCATAGGAAGTATACTTCATTAGCTACAAAATGAATTTCGTTTCAGGTCTCTAGCTTTAATGGTTTTTGAGATATTAAGGTTTTTGTATACTGTTACATGAGCAAAAAAAAGCCATGCGCCATGTTGGAAAAATGGCTGCCCCAGGAGAACTAAAGACAATATATTTTTTTTGGAATGTTGGTTTTGATATCTAGGAAGATGTACAAACGTATGTACTAAAAATGATTTTTTTCTAAAAATGGTCATGCAACCACCATTGGATGGTTTGGCATGGTATGACCCTATGGTAATTAGAGCAGGACAAACCAACATGATCGTGGAAAACTGGGAGTTGATGGACTCCATATTGAAAAATTATACTTTTTAATATAGAGAAGTGAAATTCGGTTTGATGGTAGCTTATGCTAATTAGGGCATGACAAATCAACATGACTGTAGAAAACCATAAGTTAATTGGCACCATATTGAAAAATGTTACTTTATAAGGTAGAGAAATGACATTCGGTTTCATGGTAGCTTCTGCTAATTTAAGCATGGCAAATGAACATGATGGATTGGATGGACTCCATATTGACAAAATGATAGTCCTTAAAATAGAATATTAAAATTCGATGTTTTTATAGCATATGGTAATTAGAGCATGACGTGTGAACATGATTTTGAAATCAGGAAGTTGGTGGTCTCCAAACTGAAAAATGTTTGTTTTAAAGAGTACATGTATTTTTGTAATTAAGAGTGTTTTTTTTTTGTCATTTTTGGATGAGGAGGAGATGGTATAATTTAAATGATACCTGCAAATAACAGACAAAGCCACGCTTAGGACTAGAACTGACTACTTCAAGGACTAGATCACATTTATATGGATCAACGAGATTATATTTACGAATTTATATTGTCACTTACCACATGGTATATTCGGACATATTTATCTGGTTCTAGATATTCACAGGGCATTCACGGAATATCCTGCATCGATATCCAGAGGGCTCCAGTGTGTTATTCAAAAGGTGACACGTTTTGATATCCCTGGTAAGATTCATTCACTACCACAAGCCGCCACTAGTACTGTGGTTATCAGGGATACGCATGTGAATGTATAACACTCTTCGGATGTGTGGGTGTGTGTACGTCCTTCTGACTGTACTTGCATCCGGTTTGTGTGTGCGAAAGAGATGTGATGTACATGATATAGACATAATTGTGTACTGGATCGTTGAAATGCATAAATCTAATGCATGCATGTTCTTCTCCTGTGCAAAATATGTGTAATATATATGCATGTAGCGAGATATGCAATGTCTCTCGTGTAATGCTTGGGCGCACATGCAATATGCACATAAGGAAACATCTTTTATTCTACATGCTCAACTGTAGGCAAGTGCCTTGCCAACAAATTTAGGTTATCGGTGATGTTTACTTTATGTTTTCGACTCATCTATAAGCTAACACATTGCCTGTCTGGTACTGGACGACGATTTTTGCTTTTCTTCAAATGTTACTATTTTTGGTTTTCAATTTTATTTGTACTTTCGTTTCCATTTTTCCACAATGATTCCCTGTTCTTAATAAAGAATATCTTGAAGTTCCATATTCTTGTTTCAACTTATATTCCGACTACTCATTTTCTAATTATTGCCAATAAACTTAAGGTGTCCGGTACTGTAACACCTTTCCCCTATGTATGTGTAAGGGGGTGTAAAGGTCGATAGGTAGAGGGAGCCTTCGGTAATAATTTGCAGTGAGGCCCAATATTTGTAGATCCGCCACTAGCCAAAGCACTGAGTTGAGAGATCGTGGGCCCTCTTCAACATTCAAATTGCATATGTGAGCACTGTGCTGACAGTAAGTGAAGACTAATGACAGAAAATAATCAATTGTCACGTTGATTTTGCCCTTGGATGTGTTGTAGACGGTAGGGTAAGATATAAAATATATTACATATTCGCACTTGATATTGTCAACATTCGTGTCTACATTATTGGAACAAACACATAGTAGTCAGTAGTAAATATAATTATTTACAATTTGTTAAACCTTCGTTAATTGATATGACAATGTCCGCAAAAGATGTAACATTTAATACTGTTTTTGAAATCCAGTTTTTAACAGGCTTCATAGCCCATAGAGCTCCAAAATATGCAAGAGACAAGTAATGGATATCTCCTAGATATTAATTCCAAAGTTATGGATATCAAGATGATATCCAGAAATGTGTAGTAGACACCCACCGGATATTCCCTGAACACCAATATGTCCGTCAAGGGTACATCCATAGGAAATTCAGGAAGGATACGGTTTGGACATTCCATGGATCATAGTTTGGGCATGTTTTGCATACTCTGTTGGTTTTGTGTGTGTGTTTCTGTATATATATAATGGTGTTTAACACATTCGATGGATCAGTTTTGGATATGTTCTGTACATCAAAACGACTTGGGTAATGTAAACGGGACTTATATGGATATTTTATTTGATAGTGAATAAGTAAGGATGAATTCTCTACTAGAATTGGATCTAATATGGACATTATCCTGATATTTATTACACATATTTTGTACAGGAAAAGAACATGCATGGATTAGATTTATGCATTTCAAAGATCCAGTACACAGTTATGTCTATATCATGTAGACCACCTATCTTTCACACACGCAAGTATGGTCAGAAGGACGTACACACACCTACACATCCGAAGAATGTTATACATTTGCATGCATATCCATGATACTCATAGTATGTATCAGTGGCAGCTTGTGGTAGTGAATGAATCTTACCAGGGATATCAAAACGTGTGTCACTTTTCGAATAACACACTGGAGACCTCTGGATATCGATGCAGGATATTCCGTTAATGCCTTGAGACTATCTAGAACTGGATAAATATGTCCGAATATACCATGTTGTAAGTGACAATACAAATTCGTAAATATAATCTCATAGATCCATATAAACGTGATCTAGTCCTTGAAGAAGTCGGTTCTAGTCCTAAGCCTGGGTTTGGCTGTTCTTTGTATCAGTTAAATCATACCATAACTCCTCCTCATCCAAAAATGACTAGAAAAAACATGCTTAATAACAAAAAAAATGTAACTTTTAAAACACTTCGGCACCCACCAACATCCTGTTTTCCAAAATAATGTTCACCCGTCCTTAGCTAATTACCATAAGCTATAAACAAAATAATTTTATTTTTCTATTTTAAGGAGTATCATCTTGTCAATATGGAGTACATCCAATCCATCATGTTCATTTGCCATGCTTAAATTAGCAGAAGCTACCATCAAACCGAAACTCATTTCTCTACCTTAAAAATTAACATTTTTCAATATGGGGCCCATTAACTTCCAGTTTTCCACAATCACGTTAATTTGTTGTGCTCTAATTAGCATAAGCTACCATGAAACTGAATTTCACTTCTCTACCTTAAGAAGTAACATTTTTCAATATGGCGTCCATCAACTTCAGGCTTTCGACAATCATGTTGATTTGTCGTGTTCTAATTAGCATAAGCTACCGTCAAACTGAATTTCACTTCTCCATCTTAAAAAGTAATAATTTTCAATATGACATCCATGAACTCCGGTTTCCCACAATCATGTTGATTTGTCGTGCTCTAATTAGCATAAGCTACCACCAAACCGAATTTCACTTCTCTATCTTCAAAATAACATTTTTCAATATGGCTGTCAATCAACTTCCGGTTTTCCACAGTCATGTTGATTTGTCATGCACTAATTAGTATAAGCTACCATCAAACCGAATTTCACTTCTCTATCTTAAGAAGTAATATCTTTCAATATGGCATCCATCAATTTCCGGTTTTCCACAATTAATTGAATTTGTATTGATCTAATTAGCACAACGTACGAAGAAACAGAATTTCACTTCTCTATTTTAAGAAGTAGCATTTTTCAATATGGTGTCCATCAACTTCCGGTTTTCGACGATCATATTGATTTGCCATGCTCTAAATAGCATAAGCTACCATCAAACCAAATTTCACTTCTCTACCTTAAGAAATAACATTTTTCAATATGGCGTGCATCAACTTCCGACTTTCGACAATCATGTTGACTTGTCGTGCTGTAATTAGCAGAAGCTACCGTCAAACCTAATTTCACTTCTCCATCTTAAAAAGTAATATTATTCAATATGGCGTCCATGAATTTCCAGTTTTCCACAATCATGTTGATTTGTAATGCTCTAATTAGCATAAGCTACCATCAACGGAATTTCACTTCTCTGTCTTAAGAAGTATCATTTTTCAATATGGCGTCCATGAACTTCCAGTTTTCCACAATCATATTGATTTGTCGTGCTCTAATTAGCATAAGCTCCCATCAAACCGAATTTCACTTCTCTATCTTAAGAAACATAATTTTAAACCTAATTGTGCCTACTGCACATGGCTCCTATTAACAGGTTGCCAGATGGACGAATAACGAGCTTCTGCACATATCGTTGTAATTAGTATATTATAGATGGGCTTGTTATTATAGATGAGCTTGGTAAATCTAATTTGCCAGAGTGACAGTCTTCGAAATTTTTGCATAGCTGATACCATTATTAACTAATTAATATAAGATGAAGTAGATAGTATTTATACATAATTTTCTGATAAATAATTATCCAGAAAGATCACAAATTACTTTGTTCTAAAGTTATTATAATTAGATTTTAAACAAATAAGTGTAATTTTATCAGTATTCCATTTGCTGCTGTTGAATTTTGATTGACAGTAAACGTAATTCGGATACGTTCAGTATGTGTTATGGTACCATACAGGTGCATGCCCAGGATTTTCGTAAGGGGGGTTATGAATCCAACACATTTTCCAGTTTACAAGTCATATTTATCTGGCAATGATATGCACTTATTATTAATATGACTTAAATTTTAGTTTTAAAAGCTCATTTGATAAAAATAATTATTGTAATAAATTTAAAAATTAATATACTTTGGTTTTACCTCAATGAACGCAATGAATGTATTTGCCATGGATGCTTAATGTTTTATTTTTTAAGTCACATTTGTGATAAGAAGAAAAGCATCATATAAAAGCACCTGCTTGGTTATTTTCAATTATTAATATTTTATATTTAATTGCTCAAATACCATTTTAAAACAAAAAATATGTACCCTTAACACTGTAACAACATTAAACACATTGAGACTACCTAATGTCTTAAAGACTGTAATAAATAAGGTACCACAGTTCAACAATTTAAATTCTGAAATTTAGGCGTCGAGGTTTCTGTGAGAGTTCTGACAATATGTCGTCACAAGTAACTTTTATACCCTGGTGAATGTTCACAGCAGCTAACTCATTGAGTTGAGAATGATCTCTCATTTGATGCTGTTGTTACCTGGATTGTACTAAATATGCGCAAAAGTGTGTTTACACAGGGAAGTATTACTTCACTGCACATATCAATTGCTTCAAGATGACGATACCACAGTTTCATTTCACTTGTAGTGGTCATCTCATTACACTGCAATACGGAGCTATACATTTTTACCAAATGTTTCATCTCATTAATTCTCTTCTCAATTTCCTGACATTCCACAGAGTTCGGACACAGCAATGCGACCAAAAATTGTCTGTTCAATGGAGCACAGCAACTGATTGGCTGAAGCAGCTGCATCTTTATCTGGCCATGCTGATATTTCTTCTAAAGATTCGAAGATAGCTGGCAAAAGTTCCACAGATACAACCACAGCATCATGCCTCTGAACCCATCTTGTTGGACCCAGTTGTTTCAGACGCTTTCTTGATCCACCAGGCAGTACTTTTTCAACAGTCGTCATTAATAAATTCTGTCTTTTTGGTGAAGCAGCAAAAAAGTTACACACATTGCCCATTGTACCCATAGCATTTCTTATTGGCGCAACGTTGCAGGCATCACTGATAGCTAAATTTAGGCTATGAGAGGTACAATGGACATATATAGCTAATGCGTATTGAGCAGATATATGTGCTTGGACACCATTGAAGCGGCCACTCGTTGCAGCAGCACCATCATATCCTTGTCCGCGAACATAGGCTAAGTCAACCCCAAAATCGCCAAGACGGTTTAATATTGTTGAAGCGAAACCTTTGCCTGATAAATCATTCACAGGCACAAACTGGAGGAAGTTATCGCATATAGTTGCTTTCCCCGTCTCCATGTGAACATAACGCACACATAAAGAAAATTGTTCAATACCTCCGATGTCAGTAGTTTCATCAGCAAGTATACTAAATCTTCTAGCACTCTTAACTTTGTTTACTAGTTGTCTCAAAATTAATTTATTGCACGCAGAAACAATTTCATTCTGTATCTTGGCACTAACGTACGTCGCATGTTTTGCTGAATGTTGAAGATGGCTCTTCAGAAGATTGTCGCCACTCCTTGCTCGGAATCGCAACAAAGCACGAAAATTCCCTTCATTTTCAGTTGGCTCAGTTTCCAGATTAATATGTCCAGAATCTCTATGGCATCTTAAAGGTAAGCCCTGTCGACCATACCACACAATGTAATAGTTTCTATTACAGGAGCTACACGAGACCTATTTTCCTCAATTTGTCTCTTCAATTCTGTGTCAATTCTTACATCAATTGATTCCTGTTTTCTGTCAATAACCGCCTGCAACTCAGCTGCCTTCAAAGTAGAAAACTTGTGATATGATGTGTTAATATGTTTTTTGGAACTCCTCCACTGCATCATTCCAATTGTCAAATTTAGTCTTGACAAGTTTGCCAAGAGGTTGGCATCTGCGACCAGCACCTTCGCCACTGAATACCACACAGTACTTACAAAATGCACCATTTTCAGCTTTTGAATAAGCCAGCCACTCCCAACGCCCGAGCCATTTATACTGGAACTTTAAGTTTCGTTTTCCTGTGGCTGGAAACTGAAAAGATACAGGCAGCACCCACAGTCTCTGAATAACACAGATTCTTGTCTTTGGATTCAGCTGTAACAAAAGAAAAGCTTACCTCAGTAAATTAGTTCAATATGAAAATTATGATGATGTGAAAAACTATCAGCCAGCTAGGAAAGTTTTTATAAAGCAGCTCCCTCCCCACATGTTTCATTCTCACCAGGTTATACCACGCAAGTATCCCCCCAGTTACCCCCAAAATTTGGGCATTACCCACTTAAAAATTTCCACTTCAAACGATATATGTACATATTTTGTATATACTGAAATGGAAAAAAGTATTGTAATAATATTTGCAAATTAATAAGAAACTGGTAAATCGATATTTCACTGTTTACAGATTCTTGATCAAAATGACAGACAGGGTAAGTTTAAAACTATAAAGATCACATGGCGTATTGGTAACGTCGGCATCTTGTAATCAAGGTATCACGGGTTCGATACCAGGTCTTGGAACATGGACAGGTTTAAACTGTAGGTCCGGTCCCGATTAGCCTATATGTGCATAAAGTGTACTTGAAACCAACAATTCATATGAAATCGAAGATCATATATCGGGAGTTGACCTTGGTGCGGGAGCGGTTAGCACAGCACACTACGACGCCAGGGGTCCCGGGTTCGAAACCAGGCCTGGGCATGGAGCGTCTCTTCATCAGTTTTCTCATCATCGCGGTCAGCCAAAACTGGCAGAAAAGTGACACTAAATAACAAAAATCAAATCTTATATGGAGAATGCACATAAATTCCTATTTAATGCTCTTTAACAACTTTCCTAATATTCTAATATAATTCTTGAACACAAATTTCGTTTTATGATCTTGACTCTTTAAATTTGTTTCTTTTTTCAGTAATATAGAGGTCGTGTCCGAAAGGTGCAAGACTGTACTTAAAGCAAGCATCTTCCCAGAATGGTCTTGCACTATGGTCTTGATGTGGTGGACTGGAAGAGAAAGTCTTTGTACTTCGAATGCAGCGCCTAATATGATCAGAACTAATGTTGAAAATTTTCAGGAACTTGAGTAAAATCGTATTGCATTGGAATTAGATTTCTTTAGATTTAAAAGATATCCTAACAACAATAAGCCTCAATGTTTAACAATTCTGCAATTTAGATATGAATAGTCTCTGGCTGCATCCAAGACAGATGATTATTAAGAAAATTATATCAAACCACACTGTTCCCTACATTCGGCTTTCCTATTTTGGTTATTTTAAGTCACTATTATACTTTCTGAGATGATCAAGACATCATTGAATGATTGATGGGACAAACACAATGATACTTTCGTGCCTGATGGGCTTTTGACATTGGAGCCCCTGCCTTCGTACAGTGTTGCTATGACCACTACGTCACGTAGGCTTGTCAACCTCACTCTTCTTCGATTAATTTCAAATCACGAGATATAAAGAACAGAACCTACTTTGATGCTAATTTTGTGGTTAGAATATCTGCAAAAAGATCATTTGTATTTCCGTGCATCTTCTATTAGATTTCCTCGTAGGTGAAAGTGTGTTCTTGGGTACAGTCATAATCTAGCTGTCATACCTTCTGAGTTCCATTCCTATTTTCTATTACCAAATAGTTTACATTTTTGGCTCCGTTGGTAATCTGGGGATTTTATAATTATGTTGCTGAGATGGTGGACAATATATGACAAGTGTGATAAAGATATCTGGTGTGTGATTGTTTTTGAAATGAGTGAATAAGGTTCAGGTGATATGTTATGCAACATGTAACAAAATTAAATGTTAGTCAACGTAAGCTTATGGGGACCCATTATAGTATTTCTATTGCAGAGATGAAGCTATAGTAAATTACATTTTATAGAAATTTGTATAAAATGAATGCAGTTTCCTTGAAAAACCAATGGGTTCATAGGTTCGAATACTAAGAAAATCCACCTCATTTTCAGGCTTAATCTATAGATTTGATTTGCTTTTAGTTATTTAGAGTCGCTTTTCTGGTACTTTTAGCAAATCATGACGATGAGGATGATTGATGATTAGATTTAAATTGATGATGGGACACTCACAAAGAACAGCCATCTCAGACTGGAATACGAACCCAGGAACTTCGGTGGCAAAGATAAAAGTTGACCACTTAACGCAATCGGCCAACAAGTCAGCTAGAAGAAATCTTGTTATGGTATTCAATATTATGCTAAGATGTGGAAAAACTAACAGTAGCAGAATAATTAAACAATTAATTTGTCTCCACTGGAATTGTTAATATTCTGAACATCAGTTTGCATGAATAAAAGTTACAAGATAACCAGAAGCATTACAAAGAGCTGACACCTTACTTAGTACTAGACATTTCCATGCTAAGATGTAGAAGATGCTACATTTCCAGAGCGTGGAATAGAGACTTATTTCGGAACTGTCTTTAAATATAGGATAATATTAAATACATTCGAATCAGGGGGTGGTGTTGTGGGAAAAGGATCACAGGAGGGGGATAAAATGATCCAAATGATATTATCCTTCCCTGTTATTATACAGGGTGGTCCCCCCGAACTTCCCTGATTTTAACTAACTTTTATTCGGAAAATCATCGGCACTGGTGTAGTTTATTTACAACATGGCATCAATGCAAGATTGATTGATGGTTGATTTGTTGTTTTAAGTCCACTTTATGCACAGTAAGGCTAATTGGGACTGGACCTACAGTTTAAAGTGGGATCCGAACCACTTGTGCCTCCACCGGGTATCGAACCCGGGACCCCTACATCAATGCAAGAGATGGTCCTCTCTTTCAACCATACATATTATCACCTCTTCTCACACACAAATATATAAAGGGTCTGTGTGATTCCAATGCATTCAAATTCAATTCAATTAAATGGTATATAGATTTTAAATGTATAATTAACGGTTCAAAGTTTACATTTGCCACTTCACATACTCAAGACTCAAAATACCAGAGGCGAAGCGTCTGGACATTGGGAGATGCGGTGATGACAAAGCAAAATAATAATAATAATAATAAAAAATGCTTTTTAAATATTTTAGAGAAGAAGTAAAAAATATGTCAGAATACTCGCATATTTGAGCGAAATTAGCCACTCGATGCCATGAAACAGCTAGAAATATGCAAGAGATTCGCTATATTTAGCGAATCAAAAGAAGAGTCCAGTTCTACCCTGTGCCCAGCCATCCCGCTGCATTTCCTGTTGAGTGCAATGGTGTCAGGCTGGCCAACTCATCGCAGCAGGTCTGTGAATCCAAGGTCCTTCGACAGCTTTTCCCCCGCTCTTGAAAGTCTGGTCATAAGAGGCCTTTTTTCAGCCCCCTTGGTTACAAACATGGCAGGCTGTCAGTGACATCATAAGTAAGCAAAAGCATAAATTTCCTTACGGTTAGTGCTAGAAAGAGCTGGGGGAGGGGGGAGCAGTTCTGGATCCATTGTATTTCCTTTACAGTATTTCTCCTTTCAATTTTTTTCTTTCTTTTGATCCTGCAGTTCAAATATCGTTTTCTGTAAATAATGTTCTTACTTTACAAAACACGAAGTACTTCAGTGTTGTTTTGTGTTTACTATGCTTACGAATGACCAGACTGATCAAGATTTTTGTTCACGAGGTGACAGACATACTTACTTAAGACAGAACCTTTTCCCTAACATATCTTACTTTCACACCAGGGATGGTCAACAACATCAGGATTCCGGAAAATTTAAAATCTCAATTCGGAAATTTTACTACCCGGATTTCGGAGAAAGAAGTTTAACAATTTTTTTTCCATTTTTCGGGTAGAATTCAAGAAAGTTTAGTCTTCCTTATTTTACGATCATATACAACGTAGAATTTGGCCATCACTACTTCACACGTCTGTACGAACACTGTTATCATCAATCAATGTAGAAATCCCCCTCCACGGTTGAAAGATTGACCCTGACGTTTGGCAAGTCTTGCGATGACTACGTAAAAAAGGTCACACTTCGCCACTGCAAAATACATCTACAACAGTGGCGGAGCGTGACCTTTCCAACAGTGTAAGCCTAGCATGACGAAGGCTATTTCCCGTTGTGCTTATTTTTGGGCTGACATGGTTAGTGATTTATCCACACACATCGACCCCCCCTCCCCCCATTTTTTTCAGAACACTTTCCTGGAATTTTTCACCAAATTAAAAATTCTGGATATCTGATAATTAAGTCAGTGTTATTCCTCTCACAATGAGTAACGTATCGATAAAAATATGCAAAGTTAGATAAAATGAATAATAATAAACAAACGAAAACAGAAGGAAACAGAAAAGTGCTGAATACTTTTTACAACCGCATAACCAAGTATCAGCTCCGTATCATGAATCGCAAAATCGGCGCACTTTATTTTTCGTTTCTGTTACTATGTCTGCTAGAGAAGGAAGGGGTGGGCCTACCTATATCCAAAGGTTTCTTCTTGGCAGCAAAATCCTTGCTGGACAATGGCGTCTTCAACAAGTTCTTCACCCCACCGTACAATCACACTCATTTTATTCCATAATGCACTTCACTACTGTATCACACCACAGCACAGGGACGACAGTCCGCTTTTCAATAGATGGAATTCGCAAAAGCAATACCTCGAGACTTTAACAAACACACAGCAAGAAGGGGGAAACAAAAAGAAACCAGATCCAAAATCGGTCACTCCTCAAAGCAGTGATCTTTCGGACTGTGAGGGGAATATCCCTTTCGGATATAAATAAATTCCCTCTCTTGCCTTAAAATTCCCTATATTTAGTAAAAAAAAAAAAATACAATATAAAAGAAATGCTCACAAATTGTAGGGATATATCCAGAAATTTCTATCAAAGGACGATAGAATAGTATGGTGCTTTCTTAGGATAGTGTAAAAGCAAATCTAGCACCTAAAAGATCATAAACGGGCTTTCCGTACGTTGTTCGAAGAGTGTTTGAATCACGGACTATGTAATTAATAATATTTGGTTCACATTTGACATGAAATTTGTAAAATTTGTTCAATCTTCAGTTTTTATTAAAATTTATTTCACTTTTTAGCTCAATTATTACCAGCTGAGTTCATACATAAACGGAAAACAGAGTCTTAATATGTCTAATGTTTATGCTCTCCTACAAGCGAAAAACAGAAACAACAAGAATTTAGCACATCAATGTGTATCTAGTTTCCCCGTATCACGCTCATTTCTAGGTTTCTCCTTTTTCCCCTTCCTATTAGTTTTTTGGTTCAGAATTCCCTGTTCCTGGGGAAAAAAAAACTCCTTGAAGCACCACCGGCTCAAATTTCCTTTGCAGTCAACCATTCATACCCGACAACGCTGGAGCCCCTCCTCTTGCAGGACCTGTGTCTCCCTGGCGCGTATTCAGTGAAGCCAACCCAAGCATAATGGTGCTAAATCTCGCACAAGTTTAAAAAGTCGTTTGTAAGTTGGAGATATAAATAAAACAACAGGGCCGCTTTTCGTTGTGGTTGAATTTTCTCAAACTTTTCACATAACGTGGAACCCATGCCGTTGGTTGAACCATTCGAATTTATATTTGTTTTTGTTATAAATTAATATTTATAATATGAAAATCCCAGAACAATTTAGTAGTAGGCTATGTAGCATAATTTCGGAGTTTAAACGACACCATGGATGTCCAGAAGGGGCAAGGGGAGGAGACACTTCCTGAAAAATGAATGTCAACCATTTTCACACATATAATTTCATTTTAGTCACATCAAATTGTTAATTATTGTAAGGGCGTTGCAGATAAATGTTAACTTCAAATTGAATTAGTATATTTTGAGAAGGGAAATATACCTAGTTTACCCTAACCCCTGAAAAAAATACTTTGCTTAATCCTCCCTGGTGGAAAGAAATACTGCGGACGTCCATGAACAACACTTTTTCTAAACATGAGGTTTGCAACGCTGTTGTAAGCCTCTGCCCGTAGGTTTACACACCTAGGGTTTCGACGTGCTTATCTCCCTATATTCCTTGCTCTTCTCCTTCCAGATACGGTGGGCGACGGTAGGCACCGCTCCTTCGCGGTCAGAAATTTGTAAGGCAACATTCAGACGGCTTACAACTTTCCACAGGCAAAAGGCGGGAGTTCTCATGTGCCATCTGGTGCTGAAGTGTTGCAATCTAACAAACAGGATCTCGAAGACTGGTATCGGGCCGAGATGAACTTTGAAGTTTTTACGAATTTTGCCATATAATTACATACATTTTACTAGAACTAATAAAGTGTAAGCCCGGCTTACACGGCTTACATGGACGCTCCGCGCCTGATCTACAAATATTACGGGATATACTAATCTACAATAAATTGTTATTTGCAGAAGAATTTCAAAATCAAATTTGCTTAATCGTATCTTTCATATAGATTGTTCTGCAAAGGATTAATAAAAGTTGCAATTTTCCACGTCTACAAAGCATAATTCTTGGAATTCCCAGTGAGTAGCCATCCTGAACTTACATATTAAAAGTGGACTTGGAGTTAACTCCCTTGAACTGTTCAAGTGATCCAATACATCTGTCAGCTGGAAATGTTTGGGTCTGTTGCGTGAACTCCACCAGCCCTCATCACCCGCACGGAGAAAGGATTTTTCAATTCTAACTGGTGAAATCCACACAGCAGGAAGGTTACCCCAAATCAATTGGGAATAAGAGAATAAATTTCCAAAGTATCACCCTAGTCTCGTAACAATATACATTACCTCTTCAAAGCCTTCTTCTCATTAGTCTCCATTGCTGCACCCTTATCCTGCATTACTGTGTCTCACATAGACATCTAGAAAGGAAACATAACAATCACAAGGAGTGCAAACAGATTTTTCGAGTTAAAATTTACTGAGTGAATTAGTCCCCACGATCAATTAACCTTTAATGTATGGAAACTTTTGAATCATGTGCTCCTGCAAAAATTTAACATCGAAGTTCCACTGTATATGAGGAAAAGCACTGGTTGAAGAGTCCAATTTACATATAACATCTATTCCATAATACTTAAGAGGGAAAAATACATTTGCACTTGTTGATAGTAGTAACAATGAATACATTGTTTTGTAATACAAGTATGTCATACCTTGGCATGTGTACAAATGAACAAAAAAGACAGAACTGAACTATCATGTGTAGTTGTGAAGAAATGGCACGTAAATTGCTGCCACGTGGAAGTGGTAAATATCACTACCAGACATCCTGTGGTGAAAACATAACATACCACCCTTCCTGAGAAGGTTTAAAAAGAACCTGCACAGGATGAACACAACACACTAAAACAGCGGGAAGTTACTAAAACACTAACTTTATGGCAGGAGGCCACAGATTTTTGCAGGGCTGAACTTATCCCCCTACGTAAGACATTCGTTACACAAACATTTTTCAAATGTAAACTTGTTCATGAATTAAGGAAATTTCCATTAGATGAATCCCAGACTGGGCATGGCGTTGTTCTCTGAATGGTCAATACAGCAGAGTAAAAGTTCATAAAAAAATAGACCACACAGTATCACCTAACTCACTCATGCAAGCAAATAGGACAGAAAACAATTCAATGATAAATCAGAAAACCTGTGCAGTATGTGCCTATACATATGTATTGAAATATATTGTCGTAGAGTCACAAGGGATGTAGCAAATTATGCAATGCGAGAGGGTTCCATTTTATAACTTGATTTGCCTATTCTGTCAAGGAGAAGAAAGAAGAGGTATTTCTCTCTACACTTACTTAGAGCTGACCACGTTGTAGATCCATGTAAGTCCTTGGTTCAAGGTGCAACTTATTGAGGCATCTCGCACCTTAAGTTATACAGCGACTCAAATTTCCGTGGTCCCACACCCACTATATTTGACGAATTCTTATTAACAACTGAGAGTGAGTTTTACCATGCGGGACGTTTTATACTGTTCTTAATATTCTCTGTCCTCACCTCTCAACGAGAGATCAAGGCCTCTATCCTCGACGGAAAGTCCCCAGAGGATGCGAGGCCAAGATTACATACGCAGCTTAAAAGAATGAACCTATTCTCTGTGGAATGCGGCATTGTCAATGAATGGTTGGACTGTTGGTTAGAAGTAGAGAGATGGAAAAGTAGAACTTTTACAGATTCTGCTCTGCATCACTCTTCAATATATATATACAGGGTATTGCAAAACTCTTTCTACAGCTTGGGTGCTGGTAGATATCATAAAAACAAGTAACTTTTCCCTATAAAGTTTACCTCGAAAGCTGTTAGTTTCTGCGCTATAAGCGCTTAAAATCTATCCTGTACGTATGCAACCCAACACAGAAAATGCTTGATCTGACATAACTACCAGGCACATGTGGCAGGGTTGCCACTACCGTTCCTCGTTAAGAGAGACGACTTGAAAATAACAACTTTGGAGTCTTGCCTGAGCAAAATCCAAAACATTAATGATAATTGCGATGTTGTAAGAAGCATTCACAGTATTTATAAACTGACCAAGACAAATAATGGGCAGACTGAAAGTCAAGAATAGCTACTCATTCTAAAATATCTCCATAATTGATTGATTGATTTGGTTTATTTTAATTCGCTTTTCTGCAACCTTTGGCTAATCACGAAGATGAGGATGATATGATGAAATTATAAGGGGTGTTGTTTTTGTTTTAAAGGTTAACTTTAAATATATAATATATCAAAAACAGCAAAAACAAAAGAGAGAGCCACGCTTTACGCGGCCACACGCAGACCCTATTCCACGTGTGGTGTTCCGTATAATAACAGGTATCTCAAGGGATACCTGTTAAGCAACAGACGAACTTTAGCCTATTTTTAATAAGCAGTAACCAGAGGAGGCCTTGGTAGGCTTATGATTCACTTCAATGATAGAAGGTCAGACACCTTTGAACGACACATTTATTCATAAAAAGCACCGCTTGTGGCATAGCTACCACCAAACACGAGCATTTCACTGTACATAACACACAAAAAAGATATACCAAAGATTCTGTACTTACATACCAGCCGCTTTCACATTATAATTTTCATACCTGGGGCCACACACACAATATTTCACCCTTCATAGCCACATCCCGACACATGGGTAATTTTGGGGTACACAACACTAAAAAATGGTAATTCGATGCTTCCTTGGTGTAACAAAGGCTTTGGGGGAGTGATGGACGAGTTTTCCTGGCTTTTCTTGCATGGATGGCTGAGAACAACTTGGATATTTGCTGATATCCTATGGATGCTGTTATAGCGTCAGTTCTGCCGACCATGTGGTCTGGATTTCCACTTTGGATGAGGACACAAAAACTCGCTATATTGCTGAAATTTTCACTGGGATCATTAAATGCTGTTTTGGACACAATATCCCACTTGGTCACACACACTTAGGCCAGAGTTTACTATAACTGGACCTTAGATCCCTGTTTCCCTTATGCATTCTTTGTTGCTGGCACAGGCGGCCATTAACACACTGGATTCTGCCAGTAACTTCACAGGTGACCTGCTCTCAGGTGGGTCTGGAATGCAAGTGAGCTTGAATAGCAAGCTCAGACACAAAGGCCATCTGAAAGTCTGCTCTGTGACGTCACAGCCTTCAAGGCTTCTCATTGGCCAGCTGGAGTCCTCCGATCTTTCCTTGTCTGTGGGAAAAGTGTCACTTTTTCCCACCAGATGGCAGAGTTATCAATTGCTTAAAAAGTGTAAACAAAAGTGTTTTTTCACCTTTTCTGGCTTAATTATGCCAGATAATTGCAAATGAATTTACTTTTAGTAAATTAGGCATTATTTTACCTATGGGTAAGTGTTATCTTTGATTTTCAATAAAGGATAAAAGATTTAATAAACACGTGATTTGGAGCACATGGTGTTTGTTTTTCAAGATGGCTACTGTCAGCCTAAAAATTGTGGATTCTTTATAAATAAGGCACTTCTACCCCTCCCATGAGTGTAACAACTGGTTGGTAAACATTACCCATGATTCTAATTGGGGGGGGGGTATAAGTCTCTGGGAAAATAGCTCTCACAAGCTTTCTCTGATGCTAACCTGATGGCCCTTGTACTTAGGTTGGTCTGTGGTTATTTGTGTGTGGGCATGTATGCCCAATGCTGATTGGTCATAAAATAACAAATGACACCAATGTCTAGGCTAGGATTTAAACCCGAGACACCTGGCGCCGTAGTTAGCTGTGCTAACCACACCATCACAGAGTGGTTCGTGTATCATGCAATATCAACAATTGCAAGGAACATGTGAGATAGGGGAAATCCACGAATGAACCAATGTAAACATGATGTGTTTGCTGCCTAGTTTTAAACATGGAGACTGTAATGCTATTACAATTTATTTATTAGAAAATTGTGAACTAGCGCTATTGCGAATCGAGTTCGTTATAAAAAGCAGGCAAACCTCTATACTGAAAATAAACAAAAATGTCCGGCAGATGAATATTCTTGAGCCACATCGGTGACGGAGTACGTTTAGTGATCAACACATGATCTCTCTACCGAATGTTCCAGACACGAGTTCCGACCTGGACAAAGGTGTCACTGGATCTTTCGTCCTCGTATTTACTATTTGGCTGAAAGTGCAGAAAAATGACGTACAATTCACAAGAATTATCCCGGAAATTCATCTAGATGTCAGAATCTCACTCGTTTGCTACAAAACGTTGTTCCCAGGGTGAACTAAAATTTGACATTTTGGTGCCTTCCGAAAGTGTTACTCTTACATTTCAATGTTGATATCAAGTTGTTACAGTGAATGATAAATACGTACAACTTGTGACGTGTACTCAATGGTTTCCTTTTGATTATTTTTCTTTCACGTTTGATGATAAGAATGCGAAGCAAAGACACAAAATAAGAAAACTAATTCCCACACATGAAAAGAGTGTAAAATACGAGGATTTCTCTTGATGTACCAATATAAAACGATATCGTGAAATGCGGAACCAACTAGTACAGGCGCTAGGCACCGAACTCAATGTAATTCCTTTCAATGAAATATCAATTTCTTCTTACAAATTCTTTAATAAAGCATTCAAGATGAACAAGTTTGAGTGGAGAGAGAGTTTTTAATTCACATGTTCCTAGTATTGCAAATAATCGGAATTTTCTTGAAACCCACTATTAAAACACACAATTTTTCTTACATGCATATCAGTTCTCGGTAAAATTTATAGGGTGTCACTGTTTTCTAACATAAGCCAGGGGTGTTCGGTTTGAATCCCGGCTTGGGCATGGATGTTTGTGAGTGTCCATTCATCAATTTCATCATATCATCACTCATCTCCATCTTCGCAAATTAGCCAAAAGTGATACAAAAAACTAAGTAAAATAAAGCAAATCAATCATTAAATTAAAAGAGCCTTGCAATTAATTCCTTATGAGACGAACACAATTAGCAATAATGCTAGCACACACAGGAATAATTTTCAAATAAATTGTAATAACATTATATAATCAAAAAGAAACCACTGAGTACACGTCATAAGTTGTACGTATTTATCATTCATTGTAACAACTTGATATCAACATTGAAATGTAAGTGTAACACTTTTGGAAGGCACCAAAATGTCAAATTTTAGTTCACCCTGGGAACAACGTTTTGTAGCAAATGAGTGAGATTCTGACATCTAGATGAATTTCCGGGATAATTCTTGTGAATTGTACGTCATTTTTCTGTACTTTCAGCCAAATAGTAAATACAAGGACGAAAGATCCAGTGACACCTTTGTCCAGGTCGGAACTCGTGTCTGGAACATTCGGTAGAGAGATCATGTGTTGGTCACTAAACGTACTCTGTCACCGATGTGGCTCAAGAATATTCATCTGCAGGATATTTTTGTTTATTTTCATTATAGAGGTGTGTCTTCTTTTTATAACAGACTCGATTCGCAATAGCGCTAGTTCACAATTTTCTACTAAATAAATTGTAATAGCATTACAGTCTGTGTGTTCGAAACGAGGCAGCAAACACATCATGTTTACATTGGTTCGTTCGTGGATTTCCCCTATCTCACGTGTTCCTTGCAATTGTTGATATTGCATGATACACGAAACACTCTGTGGTGATGTGGTTAGCACAGCTCGCTATGGCGCCAGGTGTCTCGGGTTTAAATCCTGGCCTAGACATTCGTGTCATTTGTTATTTCATCCTCATCTTCGCGATTAGCCAAACGTGTCAAAAAAGCAAATTAAAATAAACCAAATCAATCAATCAATTATGGAGATATTTTAGAATGAGTGGCTAATCTTGAATTTCAGTCTGCCCATTATAAATACTGTGAATGCTTCTTACAACATCGCAATTATCATTAATGTTTTGGATTTTGCTCAGGCAAGACTCCAAAGTTGTTATTTTCAAGTCGTCTCTCTTAACGAGGAACGGTAGTGGCAACCCTGCACATGCCCCTGGTAGCACCAAGTAGTACCAGCACCCAAGCTGTAGAAAGAGTTTTGCAATACCCTGTATAGCTAATTCAATTCATGTAGAAAACACATGTTTCAAGATTATATCAAAACCAGGGTTATTGTCTGAAATGGCAAGGCTATCTGATTCTTCCACCAGTTGGCACACTACATCTACATGATGGATGAGAGTGGATCTCTACAGACTTACTTAAAGTTACTTACCCCTCAATTATTGCAAAGTACAACACTATCTACCCCATCATTCCATCAAATGGCATACATTTGGAAATTTTTTAGGGATCTTCTAGCTATGGCAAGATTATCGATCTTCTTCTATTGTTAATTCAGCAGTAGTCCTTCTGGGTAATGGAGAATAAGAAACTTATACCATGTGGATGTACTACACCAACTGAAAAATATATGATTTAACGTACAATTATGAGCAATGCACTCCATGGGTCATACCCATGTAACATATTTTTCCATCTATTGTGTGCACCTGCAGGCATATTATTCTCATTTACAGGGAAAGAAGCTGACCATTGTTATTCTAATGAGCCTAAAATAATCAAAACACTACCCAACATAATATTAATGAATAGTAAAATTATTCAAGAATTCTTTCATAACAACTTACCTGTATTCCATCAATCTTGCCTTGTCATAATAGCCAATCATATTGTGAACTGTTAGTGTGCTGCTGAGATCCACTACTGCCGAGCTGAAGTTCACCTGGAAAACAGAAACAGATCAGACAAAGCAGAATTATCTTTTTAACCCCAAGACAATTTACAATGTCAGACACCCACAATATCTTTTTAACCTCAACACAATTTACAATGTCAGACACCCACAATTATATAATCTGAATGCAAATTAATACATCGGAGTGACTACTGTCACCAGGTGGTAAAGTTAGCTTTTGAGTTGTTTCCACGAGATCTTAAACTGCACATGTGGATGATCTACAATCCGGCCTGGCCTGCTACACAGATGTGTATCAAGCTAACGTCTATGTGCATTATTTAAGTACATTTTTTCCCACGCCTAGGGTGACCAGACACATACATTCAGAAAAGAGCACAGAGCACGGCGAAAAAGGAGGAGAAAGTCATAAAAAAAGAGGACATAGCAAAAAATTGCAACACATTTGCTGTTACTCAGAATTTAAAATATATAAAAAAAAACCCACCAACATTTTGTTCACAGATACTTTTCAGGTGATCTCTTTCAATAACTTCCTCTTACCTTTAAGCAACGAAAGCAATCTCCTAATCTAATCAGTTATTTAACAAATGACAAAGAATATGTAACAATTAAGATTAGCTTTAACTTATTTCCAAAAACCGAATTAAATTTTTAGGTAGAGAAATATGATTTTAATGCCCCGAAACATTTTTAGCACTCTTTCAACAGCAGGGGAAAGTGACAGCCACTTTACACTTTACCTCATATTCGTTTCTGGATATTTTCTTGTAAGATCATTGTTGAATTTACACTTTCGCTTCGTTATTTCATGAAAGTAAATATTACTTAATAATCAAAATTTTCACTTCCCGTTTCTGTATTGCCTATGTATAAAGGAAGTGACCAACCTCAGTGGTGGAGTGGTTAGCACAGCGGTCCCGGATTCGGATCCCAGCCTGGGCATGGGTGTTCTTTGTGAGTATACCTTCATCAAAATCATCATACCATCGCTCATACCAATCTTTGTGATTAGCCAAAAGTGGATGAAAAGCAAAGTAAAATAAACCAAATCAATCAATCAAAAAGGAACTGCCCAGACTACATACGTTCCAGCAGTCTCAGAGGGCGAAGCAACGAGTTAGAACTTAGAATAATAGTAATGACTAGGGTGTGGATTTTTGCCTATTTGCCTTTTTAATTCCTTTGTGGTAACACATAGGCTTTAATGTTTAAAGTTAGTTTTATGGTAGTCCAAAAATGCATTTTTATAGTGCCTACAAATTCTCTACATTAAAGAAGGCTTTGTTGATATTGTACTGACTGATATCTGGTATTTGCCAGATTTGAGGGTCTCAATTGTAACAATGATGCAAAATATTTCTTTTTCGTTACAATGGTGCACATCGTTTTTTCATGATTTGTTCAGATTCGCACAGTAGTTACCACAAGCTCTTTTTGAGAGAATTAATTAACTGACGATTTCCCGCAAATGTGTATTTCGATCAAAAGAATATTAACCTTTTGGTGCCCAAACATCTCGAACGAGATACCCAAAAGTAACCCTCAGGACACCAAGCATCTCGATCGAGATGCTGTGTCAAGGTCGTAGTTTTTACGTTATAACTTTTCTATTTTTGGCTAGAATTTCGATTTTATTTTTTTATATTGTTCCTAACACATGTACAAGGTGGTTATAATTAAAGTGACGGTGTTCAGAGTGGTACAGCACGGGCTGTAATGAGAGTAGCAGTCTGAAACTTCGTAGATATGCTAATGAAGCAATGCGCTCGCAAATTATGCAAAAAAAAAAAAAAAAAGTTCCAATTCTCGCCACCAGGGTAAAAAATGGCGCTGTAAGCAGTCAAAACGTGGTATAGTTACAGGAAAAAGGCAGGAAAGATCAAACACATGAGAACAATGGCTCTGGCATGTTTATTAGGAACTATGGTTACAAGAACTGTTCAATATGGCCTCCCAATTCAGCAACATGCTGCATTCGTAACACGGCATGGTCGACGGTTGCTCGCAGCATGTTTGGTGAAATCTGAGCGACATGTCGTTGTATGCTAGCCTTCAGATCAGGCAGAGACCGGACATGTCCCTGATAGACACGATCTTTTAAATATCCCCACAGCCAGAAGTCACATGGATTAAGGTCGGGGGATCTGGAAGGCCAATCATCTGGAAACTGCCTAGAGATGATGCGGTCATTAGTGAAGGTTTCTCGCAGCAAATCTTTCACGTGGTGAGCGACATGTGGTGTTGCCCCATCTTGCATGAAAATGGTGGTGTGTTCACAGTTCCGTTCTTGCAAAGCTGGAATCACGTGTTGCACAAGGAGGTCCCTATAACGTGCAGATGTCACTGTACACCTAACAGGCCCTCGAGGTGTCATCTCCTCAAAGAAAAACGGACCAAGAATGAAGGAGCTAGTGAACCCACACCATGCAGTCACGTAAACTGAGTGCAATGGTTGTTCCTGCACAACATGTGGACGAGTGGAACCCCATATGCGACAGTTCTGAGTATTCACTGTACCGACCAGAGTAAAATGCGCCTCGTCAGTCCACAGAATATTCCCCGGCCACATGTCATCCACTTCCATGCGTGCCAAAAACCGATGGGCACTCTCACGGCATTGTGGAATATCTTGGGGTTTCAATTGGTTCACAATTTGAATCTTGTAGGGATACCAGTGTAAAATGCACCGCAATACCTTGCGAACTGTTGACCAGGGGAGTGACAATTCACGTGCCACAGCTCTAGCACTGGTTGCAGAAGTTGAGGCATGTGCTGCACGGTCAGCTACAGCAACTTCGTCCACAACTTCCACGGGGATGGGCCGCCTTCCTCTCCCTGGTGCAACACCCAATTCACCTGTTTCCTCGAATTTCTTCATCATTTTCTTCAGCCCATTAATTGACATGGGCCCTCTTCTCAGCCCTTTCTGTTGGCGATATTTCCGCAGTGCAGCATTACTATTGCTCCCATTCTGGTAAAACAACTTCACTAGCAGTGCACGGTCTTTCTTCGCAATAGCCATTGCTTTTTACACGGGAAAAATCAAACTTTTAATGTTCGGCGAACATTCACATCACTAAAGGAAAAAAAAAGCAACAAGCGTCACCAACAACAACCAGGGAGCTCACACAATGGTTAGGCAATGTCACCGACTTTGACGTCAGAGTTACGGAAAATTCCACGTTTTGACTGCTTACAGCGCCATTTTTTACCCTGGTGGCGAGAATTGGAACTATTTTTTTTTTTTTTTTTTTTCATAATTCGCGAGCGCATTGCTTCATTATCATATCTACGAAGTTTCAGACTGCTACTCTCATTACAGCCCGTGCTGTACCACTCTGAACACCGTCACTTTAATTATAACCACCTGGTATTTAACAGAAATTGTTTTTTGCATATTTTTTTTTTGTCTTCATGAAAATGGAGGGGAAAGGTGGGGAAAGGGACTTCTCTTCTGCGTCTCTTTTCAAGGTCAATTTTTTGCCTACAAATGAAGACCAGCTTTGTTGTTCTAAAGCAATGCTTTTCACTCCCTCTTGCTAAGTGCATTCGAAGGAAGCTTGTTTATCAGTATCCGATGTCAAAATGAAAGTTTTCTGTGAGGGCGCAAGCATGGGGGGGGGGGGGGCGAATACTGGTTGTTGAATCTGCGTTGTGAGGATGGAATTTCGAAGCGCGCTGAAGGAAACCTTTGTTTCTTTTAGCACAAGTGGCAACAGGGGTTACCCAGCATTGTCTAAAAATAGAATTTCAAGCAGCTGCAAGAATTGGCGCTCATTTGTCACTACCTTCTAGCTTTTCGTCCGTGAATGTTGTGCGTAGGTGTCGTTTTGTGCCCAAGTGAGAGGACATTTTTTGGGTGGTGACAATTTTTTAAAATAATTTTTGGGGGTTTTCTCCCTTCCCCCTCCATATATACACCAAATTTGCATAAATGTTGCATTTTGACATTTTTTTTCGGGGTGGGGGTGGGGGGAAACACCATTTTTTTAAGAAAAGTATTTTTGAGGGGATTTCCCCCCTTTCCCCCTCCACATGTACGCCGAATGTGCATAAATTATATATCGTCTGAATCTGTGATTCATTCTGCGCACAACGGTATAACTTTCATATCTCTAGGGCAATTAGCCTCCGATCTACACTCATTTAATTGAAACTCTGCATTTTACTCAAAATCGGCTCATTTCAAGGTACCGCTGCATTTTGAAGCTTGAATCAGTGGCGTGCCGACCATTCCTTTTGGAGGTACAACTCAAGTTACATTGGTCATATGATAATAATGCAAATATTTTTGTGTTCCTTACATGTCAGCGATCATTTCCATGTGCATGTCGACACTGTCATATACTTTTTTTGGGGGGGAGGGTGGGGGAACCAAATTTTTTTTCTCGAAATTTTGGAATTTTGAGAGTTAGCCCCCTCCCCCCCCTGCCACATATACGCCGAATTTTCATATAGTCTGAATCTCTGGTTCATTCCGCGTACAACGGTATATCACTCATCTCTCTAGGGCAATTAGCCTCCGATCTACACTTATTTATTTGAAACTCTGCATTTTACTCAAAATCGGCTTGGGCAATAGAGGCTTACTTGTGAAAAAGGCCTTGGGCGGCAAAAGTTAATAGTTTGTTAATCGTAAGCACACTTATGTGTATGAACTGAAGTGCTAATACAGCATACCTGTGCATTGGAAGAAGAAAATTGAATAAGTTCACATTTATTGCCTATTTTAATGTCTTTTTTTAAAAAAAATTTAGGGTGCCTTCTTACTGCCTATAAATCCACACCCTACTAATGACTCAGTCGGGAAAGTGATAGTGTTCAGCTCCCAGATGCTAGGTGACCATTGTTCAAATACTTAATGTGCCCAAAGTGATAAGCCTTAAATGATGATTGTTTTATGTGGAAGCATTCTCTGTGCAGCACATTTGCTATGGTCAATGCTATAGTCTTTCCAAAAAAGGAGGACATATATCGATATCTAAAAATCAGAAATATCTCTCCAACGCCCAATTCGCATTGCTTCCATTTGCTTTCTCTAAATGAACCAGAGGTTGCACACATTTAATGACGTAATCTCCTGTCATTGTTTCCAAACCACACAGTTTTTTTACAAGAAAATGACGTCCTTTTTTTTTTTTTAACTATGTATGACTAACCGAACCAAACCTAACCTTACCATGAATGGTTTGGGGAGCTATGCGGGAATGATCTTTGGGGCTATTCGTGAATGGCGTGTGGGGTATTTTCCGGTTAAAGCCCAAATTTTAACTATGTTTGCCTAACCTAACTGAACCTAACCTTACCGTGAATGGTTTTTGGGGCTATGTGTGAATTGTGTGTGGGGCATTTTTCGGTTAGTGAGGTTGGAAACACTGCATATTCAATACGCAAATCAAGCTGTGTGGCCATATTGTGTATTACTGAAGCGAAAAAGGAAGAACAATAATAACTGTTAACCTCATAAATAGAAGTTCTTTTCGTGAAAGAAGCAAAATTACACCTAATAGAATGTTTTGCAATGCACATAGGTAAGTACGAATGTAAAAAGTGACCAAATAAACGAGTGAGACATGTTCGGCAGACAGGATATAGGTAATATGGGTGGTTCCAGGGTAAAACAAAAAATAATCTATCAGACAATTTGATTATCGAAGATGGAGTATTATGTTACTCAATGCTTTCGGTGTTAGGTTAGTCGGGCCAGGTTTAGGGCTATTGGCATTAAAATTACTTCTGTAAATACTTTCCAACACCTAATCATGTAATTTCTGGCCTTCAGCATCATTCTCACTACCTGGTGCCAGCATTTTTAGTTTAAAATAACTTCTTAGCAGTAAATTCAGCAACACTGCCACCGAATACAATAAGATAAAATTTTTGGTATGATTCAGGTACTTAACTTTTGCTCGTGAAAACAGGCACATATGTTGTTTTCAGTACTTGGTGAAAGAAGCCCTACATGCTATTCTCACCACCTGGTGAAAATAGTCACAGCCTCAATATATACAAGTGCAACATACTTGGTGCATAAATTATGTTTTTTTGCAGAATATGAACTGCAAATTGCAAATATTTTCAGTGCACAATACTTAGTTTCATTCACTAAATATCAGGACCAACATGTACGAACATTTACTGTAATTTGTCCGATTCCTGTGCACAGCTATTCATCTCCTTGGTTGAATGCCATTTCTTTATACCAGAATGCACCTAGTGTAAAAAAGTGCAGCGAACTAGAGGAGGCTAATGGTACGCCAGACCAGCACCCTTTCATAGGCACATTTGTGAATATAATACAATATTTGCCCCGATTTGTGGAAGTGCAGAAGGAAGGGAGTCATTTCAACTGAGACAGCAAAAAGATCGGATTTCACTGTCAAATGTGGCACACACTTGGTTTCTAAAGGAAAAGGGGAGCACGGTGGTTAAAGAATAGCAATGCTTACATCTTGAAGGTTCCACAAGGTGCCAAAAGACACCATCATAAAAGTCCAAACATCCAATGACTTGTGCAAATATGCACATTTTTCATTAGTTCTGTGCCCATATTATGCACTGTGCCTACGATCATTTTGCATGGGCTACCAAATCTATAAACCAACTGCCATTTTTTTGTCTACTGCTGCACTTTAGAACAAAGATTTTTTTCAGTCCAGTGCATTATTTTTAAACCAGGTGCAATGTAAATTTGGTCTACCATTGCCAGTTTTTAAAAAGATTTTCATAATAATGCAGTCTATAAAGGTGACAGGTTATCAGAATTCTAAGTGCTAAGTGATTTTTATAAAGCATTTATGAGAAAAGCGTTCCAAATTAATTGAAGTTTATATTTGAATATCCCATGCATTATATTCCTGGTGGGAATTAAAATGTTCAGTTTATTATTGTTTTATCTTACCATGTATCAATTCACACTTGTGCTGTTTCATTGTTTGTGCAGATGTTATTAATTTTTGTTGGTGGAATATGCAAATTATATGCATTCGCAAACATTTAAACCTAAATGCGATTCATTTTATTCTTTTTTTTTTATTTACATGGAATAGGACCAATTTTTGTGGTGTGTCACTTTCCATACCATGTTGCACACAGTGAGTACAAAAGTTAAATGCACCAATATTAGTTATTAATCGAAGTAAAATGTTTTTGTCTAACATTTACTCATTTTCTGCACTTTGTACGTATCGAAAATAATATGTAATATGCATTATCGTACTGTACCATAACTACAGAATGGAACTTGTATCATGCCGCGGCACTGGTTGTGGTTACAGTGATTACAGATACAGCTTTACACGTTATTCAATTAGAGCTAACTTCATATTCTGGACAGATAGTAAGTGGACTTTCGAAGATTTTTTGGCAGAATTTACACTATGATGTATATTGGCACCTTGGTAGCAAACATAGGTAACAGTTCGTTATATTGGAGACACATTTCTTCATTTTTTTGGAAGAAACTACTTACGGAAATGAGTTTCTGTAGCATTTTGAAAGTTCGTGAAGGTATTTTCTCACCGTAGAATGCTGCACAACAAGAATTAAGCACTTGGGTATAATCAACAACATTATGCCATTGTTTCCATTATGTACCTGCAGATGGCACGAGCATCGAAAGTCACGCGGTCTCGCCAGTGTTTCCAAACGTGCCTTTTTTTTAAGTATGCTTACCTAACCTAACTTTGGCGGAAAAGGTCCGTGGGGCTATCTTGAATGTTTTTTGGGGCTATCCGTCAATGGTTTGTTATGCCATAATGAACACGAAAGTAGGTATTATTTGGTTAAGAAGGTTGAAACACTGAATACCCACTCCAAATCGACAAAAAACAAGCAAGACGCAAGATGATCCATAGCTGTGCGCGCCATGGGCATCCGGAAAATGAAAGTCAACCAAAAATTATGTATTTCACACATATAATTTCGTTTTAGCCACAACAGTATGTGTTAATTATTGCATTAACACCATAAATTCAAATTTAAGCAATGTACTTTTAGGGAACTACTCTCTTTTGGGGGAAAATGTGACTTGTTTGCCCCCCCCCCCTGGGAAAAAAAATCCCTTCCTTGCCCCTCCCTGGAAAAAAACCTGTTGACGTCCGCGCGCCATATTATATGTTCCGCAACGGAAGAAAGGAACCAAAATAATGGCCCAAGTTCCTTTTGTTTTATTGCGAGTTCATCATATGTTCCTGAAGATAGCGATAAGCGATAAAAATGAACAGTGTTGCAATCCACCGAGAGGCATGCTACGAAGCAAGTTTTACATGGTTCGATTTCGATGTACGTCTGTAAACACATACTGCGGAGTTTTAGCGATAACTTAAGGTTTTGTTCAATATATGCTTTCGTGGTTAGGTTAGGCAGGTTAGGATTGGTTAATTAGCATTAAAATAAAGTCCCTAAATGCATTCTACTAGGGCTCCGATTTACTTCTGCATTCATTCCCATGCCCTCTACGATATTCACTGTCGCTTGTCGACGGAGAATATCTTGTCCATGAGAAGTGCGTAAGGTAATTTTCAAGTTGTTTTTTTCAACATAAATAATTATTTTCGAGTCCAAACAGTGCTCATTACTTTAAGGTAGGTTGAAATTTCGTGACAATGATTTCCAAAATTCTACGATAATTAGTCCTTGTGCTGGAGAAATCATAAAACAATCGGAACCGTCACCTCCGCAATACACAATTCCTAAGTACGAACCATGAGAAACACATAATATCCGATTTTAATGTTTCCGAAAAGCATATTACTGTCATTGATGGATGCTCAGAAAAGTAAAATTTGAATCACTTTAAGTTGTCTAATTCATAAATATTTCACTTAAAAGAATAGTATGAGAAAGTAAATTTACCTTTTCACACCCCATGCCACAGTTACAGCGCCTTGTACCACAGTTCAGATGGTCATCACTTGCCGCCATTTTTTTCAGTTTTGTAAGTAACCAGCATTGCCAGATACATGCGCACAGAATACACGGACGCTGCTGTGAAATTACTATCACACACACGATTTTGAAAATACACCCATATTCCACACGTGCGGACAACGAAGTTACTAATAAGGTATGTTTTATACAGTGTATATTGATACATTTGTAGGTTTAATTGTATCTTCTGCAAATATGCTGTATAAAGATGATAAGAAACTGTAACAATTGAAAAGTGTGAATGGCCAGAGTCCCGGGTTCGAATCCTGGTTGAGCCTGCATTTTTCGCTGAAAATTTCTACGTTCGCTTTTTCTCCACATCTTTCTCTGTCGACAGCGCAAATAGTTTGAACATATGAAAAATTACCGCTTTTTCCAGATGGCACGACATTGTCATTAATTTTATGCAATGTTACCGACATTTTACACAGTACTAATAACAAACGTACACTTTGCGCAGGTGTATCGAACGCTACGTGGTGGATATTTCCTTGCAGACGACAAACAACTTGGCCGCGAACATGGCGGCAATGCAAATCCTGACGTCACATGAAACTCACCTATAAATAAAACTTTTTTTTTCGGAAAGTCGTGAAGCGTCTTGCCCAATGCATCGATGTATTATGCACACTCGCCTCAATTAGTACCAGTGACGTGCACTGAGGAGTAGCTAGCCTAGCAGAGATAGTTCAATCAGTCTCACGTCTCTAATTATTTTCAAATCACAATATTTATTGTCTTGTTGAAGCCAAAGCTTACATGCAACACTTATTTTTTCACGCGCTTCTTGTCTCTCGGTGAGATCAGTCGGCAAGACTGGACTAGCTGGGTCTTCCTCCACCTCACCAGTTCCAGGTAGAATTGGCCGCCAAAAGGAAAAGGGAAGATTTCTGCCTCTACCTCCCTTGCTCCTCGCCCCCCACCTCCAATGGTTGAAAGCTTTCAGGTCCTCCAGTCTATCTCCTATAGGACAGATAGGGGATTGGTTTTCCTTCGATTCCTTTCTAAATACACTAAAGAACTCAGGGGATAATGTCTGCAGTACTTATGTTCTCTGTATTTATGCACGTTGTATAATATGTATCTATAATGTAAAAAAAAAATACAGTTTTATTGTTTCTGAAATGGGAACGTAATATTATGTGCAGACAAAAATGTACTTGGAAATGTTATGGTTTCTTTTATTTTTTATTCAAATGCGGAAGATACTTCAAATATTTGCTGACGCTCTCCCTCGTCTTAGTAGTGTTTTATTTAAATATGCTAATCTCTCCAACAATAATAAAAAAAACGGATTTGCTAAACGGTCATAAATGCGGATGTATTTATTTGGGCAAGAGAACACGCGTTCTTATTGTTGTTGTTGTTGGTTTGGTTTATTTTACTTCGATTTTCAGACACATTTGGTTATCGCGGAAATGAGGATGAGTGATGATTTGACGAAATTGATGAAGGGATCTCACAATGAACATCCATGTCCAGGGCGGGATTCGAACCCATGACGAGCACGAATTCTTGTTCCTATGTGTTGTACTCTGCAGTGAATAATGAAATAATTTGGAATGAGAAATGTACCCCAGAACATAAGAAACTAAAGAATATTATTGGAGAAACTACAAAAAGTTTATTTTGTTACCAGTTTATCCCCCTTTAATATGTCGAATTTTTGCCACCTCGCATCACTTCTTTCTAGCTGTATAGATTCAATCGCGATAAGTAGCTAATGAGCT
This sequence comes from Lepisma saccharinum, assembly GCF_977018435.1. Lineage (NCBI taxonomy): Eukaryota > Metazoa > Arthropoda > Insecta > Zygentoma > Lepismatidae > Lepisma > Lepisma saccharinum. Next base: position 67,168,505 of record NC_139234.1, on the reverse strand, counting down.
TATGGAAGTCGTGAGGGACAATAGTGAGGAGAGATCTCTGGACTCCTGATTTTGCAGTACCCTTCAAGTGCTCTGGGAAGAAATTATTTGCATTTTTTTAAAGTTGCTCTTCCATCAGTTTATCTAATTTCTGCCTTGACGATGAACGTAGATTCAATTAAACGGGTGAAGGGTGTCCTGTCATGGCTCTATGAGCGTCCCACAATCAGCAGAAGTGGGGTATGGTTGGTGGACTAAAATGTGATCCTCCCAGCTAGATCCGAGGGATTCGCTGACCAACGACAAGTACGGTCCTCCATTCATATTGGGGGTTAGGCGTAGAGTTGACAACTCTGTACTGTAAAAAAAAAAATGTCAAGAAACAGCAATATGAGGCCATGGATGTTCCCAAGGTAAAATATTCCGGAGGTAAAATAGTCCCCCGTTCGGATCTCCGGGCGGGGACTACTTTGGGAGGTCCCTGGACTAAGGTCTACATTAGGAAAAAGGACATTAAATTAGGCACCTGGAATGTTCTGAGCCTTTACCGGCCTGGGGCATTTCAGTGTACAGTTAATGAGATAGTTAAGTATAAATTAGATGTAGTAGCTGTCCAGGAAGTTAGGTGGCCAGGAGAAGGGAATTGTAAAACTAAAAATTATACTTTTTTTCTATGGTGGTACTGAAAATTATAATTTTGGAACAGGCTTTTTCATAAATAATAGAATTATCTCGGCTCTTAAAACAGTAGAGTTTATTAATGATAGGATATCATATGCAGTTTTACAGGGTAGGTGGTGTAAAATTACTTTAATAAACATACATGCACCAACGGAAGATAAATATGATAATACTAAAGATGATTTTTATACAGAGTTAAAACAGCTCTTTGATAAATTTTCTCAGTATGATATAAAAATTGTAACGTGCCCACCGTTACATGGTGGTGTGGTAAAGTGTGGCATGGTTTGGTATAATGATGTATATATATTTAAAAACATTCTGCCGGCACACTGTCGATGGCTCACATGTTAGTTTTGTAAGAAGTACGCTATTGATTTAAGTTATCTCTCTTTCGGTCAAAGAATTTGTTCTTCCCATTGTTGTTGGTTTGTAACTGATAAAGAATTGTCTATTTCTTCTGTATAGAATCGGTACAACGCAATGTGCTTTTAGTTATTTTTATGTTTAGGGATTTTTACCGAGTAGGATTGAGAGAATTTTGAACGTACGGTTTGTATCTCTGATTAAAGTGAGTTGGCAACGCGTACTCATAGTTAGGTTTTTCGCCGCCCATGCGCCACTCCCAAACGTTATAAAAGCAGCGCAGACGGCCCGAGAGCGGACATTCTCATCTTTCGAATCCACGTACGTGCACTGCAGAAATGACAGGTCCGAGGCCGTAGTACCTCGGCCTCACAGCCCAGCAGAGGTAGCGAGAGGACACGTTCGTTCTTGGTTTTCCCCGGAGCATGGATAGGGGGAACCAAAAGAAGAGACCCCGTAAGAAAGGACCAGAAGTAGCAGCAGTAGTTGATGAGGCCTCTACCGATAGCGAATATGACAGCGACCACCAGTCCGGGTCGCAGCCCAGCAGTTCGACACGAGGAAACCCGCCAGTTTCCTCAGCTCCAGCTTCGACACGCAGGCCTCCCTGCATATCGATTTTCAATACAAATACTGCAGCGATATCAGACACGATCCGCCAGCTAACCGAGAACAGGACTCACTATCGATACACTAGAGGGTGTTGTCGAGTAACTCCGTGCGATCGGAAGGATTTCACAGAAATCTGTGATTTCCTTCGTGCCAACAACATTGGATTCGCCTATGGATCATCCGCAGCGGCGAAACTTAAAGTTATCTTCAGAGACCTCCCGATCGATTTAGATCTCACGAAAACTCAAAACTATTTGACGGGTACTCTTGGATTCACTGTTCATAGTATCTGCCGCTTGAACGTTCCAGACCGCACTCGGAAGAACCCTACAACCGAGAAGCCAAATCCCAAGACGCCCAGACTACCATTACCTCTTATAATGGTAGTCCTACCTAACGATACGAAGTCTCGACAGATTTTTCAAGTTACAGAAATCGGCCCATATCTGACCAGAGTAGAGAAGTACCACTCTCAGATGATACTGCAGTGCCACGCGTGCCAGCGGGTCGGGCACGGCCAGCGGCACTGCTATGCCATTCCCCGCTGCGTCAAGTGTGCGGGGCCACATAAGTATGCAGACTGCCCAAATAAGGCCCCAGAGATACCTCCAAGATGCGCGAATTGCGGCCTTGATCATTATGCCAGTTATAGGGGTTGCGCCCTATTTAAGAAAATTAAGAACGAAAGACGGGCCCCATCGGACCCCAAACGCCAGATTACACCCCGGCCAATTCGACAGGACGTCCCGGTGACGACACCCGCTCGGGACTACCGTCCTCGAACAGCCACCAGCTCGACCAACCAGCGGCCAGTACAGCGGCCAGCACCGCAGCGAAGAGCCAATCGCACACCAGCGCCTCGACCGACACCACGCCAAGCCGAGCTTCAGACTGTAGATCAAGCGTCTCTGCTGAATCTCCTCAATCAATTAGCACTGCCCGACGTCCTTTCAGGCCTTATTCAGCTTCTTAAGGGACTACAAGAAATCCGGGAAGCTCCGGACCGTTCGACGCGCCGGCGAGTGATTACTCATCTTGTCGACAAGCTCGTACCTTAGGGTACTATGTGTTTCTGTCGTATTGTATTGTGTCGTCCCCTGTTTTTTGGGTTTGGGAACATATGCCATATACCCTCTAGCGACAGTTGCAGAGTGGTCCCTGAAATAAATGATGTAACCCCACACTGTTGTCACTGAATAAAATTGCGATGCCTGTAAATGATAAATGTAATTCAAGATGCATGTCTCATTATGCCGATGTCCTGACCGAATTCAAACGGTCAAAAAAAAAAAAAAAAAAAAAAAAAAAAAAACCGAGAGCGGAGTTGACTGCCAGATGCCAACTGCGGAAGGATCGGAAGATCTGGTCCCCAACACTTCGGTCTAGGATAAGTCCCCGGCCAGATCTTCCCTAACTGATGTTTCCCCCTTACTGATCCGGTTCTAGGTTCAAACCTCGGACAAGTCCCCGACCGGGTCCTTTCTTCAACAGCAAGGTAGATAGAGATTAGGTAAAGCCATCCGAAGATTGCCGATCTTGCACGAACGCGTGACGTCACCAGAGAGGGAGTGAGCTCGGCTGAAGCAGACGGCCCCTAGCATTTATATGGGAGATTCAGAGAGCGAAGGTATATTATTGCTTTTAGGAGGGGGAAAATATTAATTGTCATCCTCCAAGATGGTATTAAGGCATCCTTTTAATGATTAGTAACATAATTGAAAACGCGCTACTTTTAAAAGGGGGCAAAGTACATGTGAAAAAAAATATTTTGAAAATCCATATTCCTGAAACTTTCTGACCGATGCGCTACAAAGAAAGTTGCGTGTTCTCCTTTAGAATTTCGTCATTTTACAAATCGTAATATAATTTTAACAAAAAATTGGCATGCTAAAGAAGAATTAAAGAGTTTAAAAAGTAATTGATTAATAGACTTCGCTTATTTGTCACATATGACTAATCGCAAAGACGAGGATGCGTGATGATATGATGAAATTGATGAAAGGAAAGTAGACCCATGCCCGGGCGGGGATTCGATCATGGGGGCCTTTGGCATCGTAAAGCGTTGTGCTAACCACTTCGCCACGGAGGTCAGCATTACAAGGAAATAAACAGAAAATGGCATCTATGTTTTAATATGCGAGAAACATTTGCGAGGTGGTTATTGAAGTAACAAATAATTATTACAAAACGTTGTGATGAAAATTATTAATATATCTGAAATATCGAGAGTTGACCTTGCAGTCTCTAAATGTACTTTTAGGATTACGCAAAACCTTTACTCAAAATTGCTAGTGTAAATTTATAAGCCATTAAAATTTAAAACTTATTCCTGTTCGAAAAAAGAAACTTCCAAGTCAAATTAATATTTCGTATAAATACATATATTTTTCTTTCATGAGGCCAGGACAGTATTTGGAGGGGACGGTGGCTTGGGAAGGCTATAGCCCCGGATCTCGATCTGCAAAGGGGCTTCCAGTGGGAAAACATCGTCCAGAAGAAGAGGCGAAATGATTCTCTTTAAATGGCTCGAGAATACAAAGATATAAGTGGACATTTGACAAGCTTAGTCTAAAACTTACAACTGAAATTGTACATGTGTGTGTGTGGGGGGGGGGGGGCTACGTGAGGTAACACAGTGGAATATGATTCACAATACTAAAATTAAAATAAATATGTGGGAACAATAGATATCAAATTATGTTGTAGCTAGTGACGGCGCAATAGTAAAGATGGAGGGGTAAATCATATTTTCCCGGGGCAATCATGTTTATTATTCCGTTACATACGACACAAAAATGCATATTTTGGCCAAAAGAGCATTCATTAATTTATTTATTTTTGTCGTTATACTGGGGGCAGATAAGAGAGAGAGAGAGAAATTGTCCTGCCCCCCTCCCCCTGTAGTGTGGTCACTGCCTATAGCTATGCTGGAGAAGAATGCATCAATTAATACGTTATTAAATAAAACAGATACTTTTAAAACTTTTAATCAAATTATTTGTAAACTATAATTTAAATTTAGAGAGAGCACATACCTGTTAAATTTAATTTGGATGAGTTAACTTCTGAAGCCTGCTCTGCTCTTTGAGCCCTAGCTGCTGCGTTCAGGTCGCGGAACGAGCAGAATACTAATTGAAACAAATATGTGACAAATATGTATAAAAAAACAACGTGTTGAAGCTATTGACGCCGCCAAAGAAAAGACAGAAGAGAAACGTGGAGAGTGTAGTGATATTTTATGGGAAGCAGTCACGTTTATTACACCCTTACATATTCATACAATATTAAAATGTTCTGCTTTTAGATCTCGCACAATGCCTTTTTCACAAAAATGGGCAATCCCGCATTTTTTATAACAATCTTGTCTTTTCGTTTACTTACGCAATTACCGACTGGAAAGGCTGTGATATTTTAGATTTCTTTCGTTAGTTTTCTGATAATAGTTTTCACAGTTTTCCGTAGCATTTAGGCATGAATTCAGTCGACAAGAACAAAATAATCTTATTTTGAAACATACAGCAAAAAGAAATCCAACGCGCTTAAGTTAAAACTCCCTTACATTGGAAGCCTGGAGAGAACAAAATAGGTGTTCCTTCGTAACTCGATTTCTTGAAAACCATTTTACACATTTGAATCAACTTCGTAATAAATTGATTAGAAAGGATGAATCTTAACAGCAAAAGTTTTAACTTTTCCCCTGCTACTGTATTTTAGAAGATATTCGTTGTCAAATATCTCAATATTTGCATAAGGAACAAGACTTTTCCGTGCCGAGCTTCTCGATGATGACGTAATGCATCCACGGACAACTGCGCATACGATCTGCGCCGCCGAACGAGCACCCCCTGCTTCAACAGTACCTTGGTTCCCAGGTGCAAACCCCGGGAAGGTACCCGACCAAGGAACTGAAATGAATGAGTCCCTCACGAACCGGTTCCTAGGTGCAAACCCTGGACAGCCCCCGACCGGTTCTCCCCCTAGATCCTGGTTCCAGGTTCAAACCTCGGACGAGTCCCCGACCAGGTTCTCGCACACCGTCCGTCCTGATTCGTTGGGAGGTACCGACGCTTGTCACCTGGCTCACGCCCAAAAGGAGGTACCCGCGGACCCTGTGCATCATGTTTCTCTAACTTCTATTTCTATCCCCCCCCCCCCAGTTGGCAATTTCGATAGAGGGCGTTTCTTTTGGTCACGTGGGGTTTTCTTTTATGTAATCACGTGGGATCCTTTTTACTGTTAATTGGTTTTTGTTAATTAGTCACGTGGCCCGGATAATTATTAGTACATTACGGAACTCGCGTATTTGTATCAAGTGGGATAAAGTAGAGTAGTGTGTTGTTCCCATGTGGGCTAAGGTTTGTATTATTATTATTATTATTATTGGTGCCTAAGTTGAATAAAATTGTCACGTGGCATGAAAACAGGAGGTCCCTAACTGAAATAAACTTTGGTTATTTGGATCCAACTGGTACTGTAATTAACTCTAATCTATCAGGGATAAAATTGTATGCAAGCACCAGAGTAAATGTAAGGTAAATTATTTTGTCATGTAATAAGTTTGTTAACGGGTCAATGCTTTACCCGGGGGTCGAACTGATTATCATTTAACACAACATTTCTGTAAATACCTTGTATTCACTTTTTGCGGTAAAATATAAATGACCATTGCTCACACTCAAAAAGGATATTCATGGTTTTTCATTTCGAGCTTCACTGTTATTCAAGTTACACCCAGCAAGCCCTGAGATATCCAGAATCTGTGTTCAACGACTAGTAAGAAGTTAGCATTTATGGGTAGACTTTTGCCTCGCTCCCCCCATCTTGTAAGGTTCTGTGTAGCTCCTTGTGTAAGGGCTCTGCGTAGCCCCTGGGTGTAGTTTCTGCGCGGAGGGGGCAGTCAGTTGCAAAATTCTGTTAGGTGACTGTAATGCACAGATTGGCAAAGAAGAGACATTTAAACCCACGATTGGTAAAGAAAGTCTTCATGAATTAAGTAATGATAATAGTATAAGATTGATTACTTTTGCAACCTCAAAGAATTTAATTGTGAAAAGTACCACTTTTAAACATAAAGATATCCATAAATATACCTGGTCTTCTCCAGATGGTAAAACTCATAATCAGATAGATCATATTCTCATTGATAAGAGAAGGCATACTAGTATAATTGACGTTCGTACACATAGAGGTGCTGACTGTGCCAGTGACCATTATTTAGTAATTGCTAAATTAAGAGAAAGACTCTGAGTGATAAATCATAAGCAACAAAATCTAAAAGTTATAAAATTTAATACAGGAAAATTTGCTGATGAAAGAATTAAGAAAGATTACCAAATCAAATTGTCAAATAGATTTGATGTTTTGCAGGATTTAAATGATGATGAAAATATAAAGGAAACTGACGTAAATAAGAATTGGGAGCACATACGTACAGCAATAGAATCAGCAGCTAAATAAAGTATAGGATACTATAAACCAAGAAAAAGTAAGCCATGGTTTGATAATGAATGTCATAATCTAATAGAAATAAGAAATCAGGCTAGACTTAGGTGGTTAAATAACTCGGATGATACAAATCTAAACAATTATAATAGAGTAAAGCGAGAAGTTAACCGCACGTTTAGAAGTAAAAAAAGAGATTACTTGAAAAGCAAAATTAACGAAATTGAAACAAACAGCAAAAATAAAAATATCAGAGATTTATATAAAGGTGTAAATGAGTTTAGATAAAAGATAAAGACGGTGATTTTCTAGCTGACCCAAGCGATATTCTAAATAGATGGAAGAACTACTTTAATGACCTTTTAAATGTCCATGTAGGAGATAAATCAGAAGTAAATGAAGTACACACAGCAGAACCTTTAGTTCCAGAACCTAACTTGACTGAAGTTAAAGATGCTATTAAAAGGCTAAAGAATCACAAAGCACCTGGCATTGATTTAATACCAGCTGAGTTAATTAAATATGGTGGAAATTCATTAATATGTCAAATTCATAAATTAATTTGTTTAATATGGAATAAAGAAGAAATCCCTCAACAGTGGAAAGAATCCATAATTGTTCCTGTGTTTAAAAAAGGTGATAAAATGAACTGCAATAATTACCGTGGAATTTCTCTACTCTCAACAACATATAAAATATTATCTAACATTCTTTTAACAAGACTAACCCCATATCCTAATGAAATTATAGGTGATTATCAATGTGGATTTAAACGTAACAGATCAACTACAGATCAAATTTTTCACATTAGACAGACACTTGAAAAAAAGTGGGAATATAATCAAAATGTCCATCAGCTATTCATTGATTTCAAAAAAGCATATGATTCGGTCAAAAGAGATAAATTATATAATATATTAGTAGAGTTTGGAATACCTAAGAAGCTTGTTAGTATGATAAAAGTATGTACCAGTGAAACAGAAAGTAAAATTTATGTGGGTATTAATGTGTCTGACAAATTTACAATTCATGATGGGTTAAAACAAGGAGATGCATTATCTCCATTGCTCTTTAATTTTGCCTTAGAATATGCTGTTAGGAAGGTAAAATAAACTAACGAAGGTCTAAAATTAAATGGTATGACTCAGTTGTTAGCATATGCAGATGATGTGGACTTATTAGGAGATAATATCAATACAATTAAGAATAATGCTAAAGTATTTTTCAAAACTGCTAAAGAGATAGGTTTGGAAGTTAACAAAGAGAAAATTAAATATATGCTTACAGGCCGAAACCAAGTGTTAGGTAATAACCAAAATCTAATTATTGATAACAACTTGTTTGAACCAGTTTCCAAATTCAAATACTTAGGAGTAATATTAACAAATGAAAATTATATTAAAGAGGAAATAAAAAGTAGGCTTAATTCAGGAAATGCATGTTACTTCTCTCTTCATAAACTTTTGTCTTCTCGTTTAATATCTAAGAAACTAAATGTTAAAATATACAAAACCGTAATTTTGCCTGTAGTATTATATGGATGTGAAACTTGGTCCCTTACATTGAAAGAGGAACATAAATTGAGAGTATTTGAAAATACGATCCTTAGGAAAATCTTTGGCCCTAAAAGGGATGAGGAGACAGGTGAGTGGAGAAGGTTACATAATTTAGAACTACATAATTTGTATTCATGTCCAGATATTATTAGAATAATTAAATCAAGAAGACTTAGGTGGGCAGGCCACGTGGCACGAATGGGAGAGGAAAGAGGAGTTTACAGGATTCTTGTTGGGAAACCTGATGGTAAGAGACCTGTAGGAAGGCCAAGACGAATATGGAGGGACAACGTTGAGATAGAACTAAAGGAAATCGGAAGGGATGGAAAAGAGTATATAGATCTTGCTCAAGATAGGGACAGATGGAAGGCCTGTGTTGCTGCAGCCATGAACCTTCAGTAACGACATCATGAGATGGAGGAATTAGGGAAATCAAGAAATGGATTATTCTTTCAAAGAACATTAGTAATGTATAGACCTCGGATTTTAGGTTTTAATCTATTTTTTTTCCTATACAGGTATGAAACAAATAATAAGTTATATCAGCGTTTCGTTAAAAAACGCAACAACTAATGAAGTTTTATAGTGCCTAAAAAAAACAATTTTGCTTCTTAGAACCTATTTTAGTTTTATGCGCCTAAATCAAGCCTACTTTTAATTTTTTATATATTTTTAAAGGTTTTACAGGATTTTTATGTCACACAGAGGAATCTGCTTTGTTTAGTCACGAAAAATTTAATAACGAACGTGTTTGAAACTTACTCTCTGTCGATTTCCCTTCCTCCAAGTCCATGGTGATATTTCAAAGCTCTAAACAAAGCAAAATGTCTGGTGCCACTGTTACCTGTACAATGCAAAGTGGTCTGATCTGTGTGGTCTTCCTAACTTTCTCGTCACTTTGGTGCTTTGTGTCATTCACGCCTTGCTAACTACCATTCCAGCATTGAAGTTTGCACCACTGACTATGTTTTTGTTGAAATATTATTTTCATCATATAAAATGATCTTCACAGACAAAATTGCGGAGTTTGACTATGGATAACATGAAAAAAGATTGTTGCCTAACCAAATTTCCAATGGTAAGATCTGCCATCGCTAGTGTTAGGCAACACACATAACGTTATGTAAGATAGTGCGTAATTCAGGATGTAGGTGTCCCATTGTGATTGCCGGTGACTATACACAACCTGCATTTTCAGGAATTTTGAACTACTTAAATTTTTTTCAACCTATTTCAGGATTTTTCGAGTCTAACTTTATATTTTCAGGGCCTATTTTAGTGTTTTCGAACCTATTTTAGGGTTTTTAGAGCCTATTTAAGAACCTAAAAGCACACTTTTTAGAACCTAAAAATCCCAGGTCTAGTAATGTACAAAGATGGTGTTTCAAAAATCCAATTGAAAAATACCACTGAGGAAATTGCAGTTTGCTTTGCCGATACCCACGTATCCGAATAGTTAGCGCTTTCTCTCTTCTTTGTTATCGGCACACGTCCGTGGGGGGAGTGGTTATCACAGTGCGCTACGACAGTACGGGTTCCGAGTTCGAACCCCGACCTGGGCATGGGTGTTCTTTGTGTGTGTCTCTTCATCAATTTTTGAAAAGCGAAGTAAAATAAACCAAATAAAACAATCAATCAATGATTTTTTTTGTTACTTAGCGTCTCTTTTGCCACATTTGGCTAATCGCGAAGATGATACAATAAAATTGATGAAGGGACACACACAAAGAACACCCGTAGACAGGCCGGGATTCGAACCAGGGATTTCTGGCTTAGTAGTAAAATCAAATCGTTTTTTGATTTTCGAAAGAGGAGAAGTTACATCCTACCTTTTTTAGTAGTCATTACTCAAGTTGCAATTTTTTCCCGCCTTCGGAGTTCTTTTTCTTAGGAATACTGGGCCCTAAAGGGTGGGGGTGTTGACCCCATCAACCCCTCTTTGGCACGCCACTGATTGCTACCCAAAGTGTCGACGTCACCGCACGTCACTGATTAGTACTCCAGCAGTTTGTTTCTTTATACAGCATATTTGCAGAAGATACAATTCAACATACAAGTGTTTCAGTGTACGCTGTATAAAACACAACATATTACTAACTTCGTTGACCCTGTACGTATGAAATCTGGAACAGGTGCAAGTCGATTAAGTGATAAGATGAAAATAGCTTGATAATGAATTAATGTCTTAAATGTAACCAGAAAAAAAAAATGGGCATGCTAATGTTGCTGTTTCAATCAGTACGATGTCCTTTTTCAGTGAGGATAGCCTGGTCATGAAATGGTGAATATTATTATTAAACCAGACTTCCTCTTTCGAGAAAGAACTGCAACGATATGTTCGCAATTTTCACATGTCCCAGCTTTTCAAGTACAATTTCAATTGCTTTATTTTCAAATCATTTCCGAGAACCCCAGTTACAACATGAGGTGCAGATGATACAGCACTGCTTCTAAGGACCACTGTGTATACAATCCGCGCTTTCCAGATTCCACCAGTGGACGAGCTGATGCACACTTCGGCGTTCCCTATTTCACCGGTGCTCACCAAAGCTTTCACCAAGTTAAACCATGACGTCATCATTGTACACCGGCCTCCAGGGTTGTTGCGGCTGGTGAATCAAAATGGTGTCGTCTGCACCGAAATTTGTTCTGAATCATGATAGAAGTTCTGCAGGCAATAGTACGGAATGTCACGGCGATTTTGTTGCACGGAGGGCGAATAAAATGGTTGCGGGCATAAACTGTCGACATTTTTATTACTACTGCTCCTTCACTTGCACGCAAAGTGAAATAAATTATGCTGATGCATCAAAACATGCGTCCGTCTTCTGCTGCAACATGCAGGAAAGCATCCGTTCCCAATATTCGATATTTTTACAAAATAATACCACTTAAATTCGTAGTGCACATGCAAAATAAGATGTCGTTTAGTGAAAATATATAATATTCATGACATATCTTCTGTGTTCCTAATAAACGCGAACATGCGTGCGCATTCCGAATCTAGCCTTCATTTGTAGCAGTATGAAGCTTTCCGGATTTCATCGAATTTGACGTCACTTTAGGTGCATCAGTCTGATGCACGCTGGTGAATTCTGGAAAGCGCGGATTAGTTTCGTCTCCGTCTTCTGTGTTATCAGCACAGCTTCACCTTCGTTATAGTTCCTGGTATTATCATCGCTCTCCCAATGTTTAAAAATATCGCTGAACTTCAACGTTTCTTCCATGGGTCATGACTACACGCTACTACTACCAACTGAATATTTAAACAAGGAATCTATCGTATATACAGCGGCCATATTGGAAACGACCCTAGCGCTCTGGTGGTAATTTTAATCGCGAATAGACAAACAACACGGGATATAACATAAAAATATTTTTAAGAAGTTCTTGGTAAAAGTTGATTAATATTGAGAATTCGGCAGCTGTTGTCCGCATCGTGTTATGACTTAGAACAGGCAGGCCCGTACCCAGGATTTTTTGGAGGGGCTAACCCCGAAACCTTAAAAACAATACTTGTGTTATTAAATCAACAATAATTTAATAAATAAATGCAATACTTTATTTCTCTGTCAAGCGACTTTTGGGACACCCGGTATATATATATATATATACAGGTATTGGACAAAATAATGGAAACACCTGTGGAAGTCGGAACATCATGTAGTAATACGGTGTTAGGCCACCTTTAGCATGCAATACAACTTGGATTCGGGACGGAATAGACCGATACAAGTCCTGAATGGTGGTGAGTGGAATTTGAAGCCATTCTTCATGTAGCACAGCCTCCAGCTCAGGTAGAGACGAAGGAGGTGGAAATCAACGCCGAACCCTGGATTCCAAAACAACCCACAGAGGCTCGATGATATTCAGGTCTGGGGACTGGGTGGGCCAGGGAAGATTTTGAACCTCATCAGCATGCTCTGGAAACCACTGTTGAACAGTGCCAGCAGTATGAATGGGGGCATTATCATCCTGGAAGATGGCATTCCGGTTTGGAAATAAGGTTTGCACCATTAGGTGGATCTGGTTACCCAAGAGTTCTCTATACACTGCTTACGAGACCCGACTGTGTAATGTGACAAGGGGGCTGCCGAATACCATGATATAATGCCCCAGACCATAATAAAGCCGCCACCATGTTTGACAGTCGGGCGGTGACAGTCCACATCGTATGCTGCCGAGGGTGTCTGCGATACAAACACGCGTCCAGTAGTGGGGAAGAGGATAAAGGTTGACTAGTCTGACCAAATGACATGTTTCCAGTCCTCCAACGTCCAAGTTTTGTGGGTATTGCATCATGCACGTCACCTTCGAGCACTCGTCTCAGTTATTAGGGACTTGGAAATAGCAACACGCCCATGGATACCCATTTGATGCAGTTCCTGCCTCATTGTTTTGCATGACACGGTGTGTTTAGGTGCTGATTAAGTTTTGTAGTCCCTTTGGAGGCCATTGTTTTCTTCTGCAACGTCACAATACGCTTCAAAGCCCGGCGGTCCCTTTCCTGCAGTTTCGTCTTTCAACCACTATTGTGCTTAGCAGACCCTGTTTCACCGTGCACTGTGTATGCGGTCATAACTTTCGAGACCGTGCCTCGTGTTACACCGCATAACTTCGCTGTTTTGCTCACAGATGCTCCAGTGAAACGGGCACCAACAATTCGACCTCTTTCAAACTCCGTCAGGTCGGCTATACTGGTCACTCGCTACACCTGAACAACGTTCACTACCACACTGCCTCACTCTACTGTCAGTGCACAGTCCATACTACCTGCAACAAACAAGAGAAGGTTGATTTCCGCCGTTCTCAGTATTACCAGACACATTGAAAATATGTCCCACTTCTGACTCGTGTTTCCATTATTTTGTCCAATACCTGTGTGTATATATATATATAAAAATAATTAAATATTTATGTCAATTATTAAATAATTAATTAATATATATATTTATATTTATAAACATATATAAACAAATTAATTTGCTACATTTATAAACTAGCAAATTAATTACTTTAACGACTGGTACAAAATGTCAAGACATTAGAAGATACGTGAAATGTTTTTAATAAGTGTTAGATATTATTTAATTATTGCTTTTTATTAAAAATGATAGGCCTAATTAAATTTTCAGACTTTTATTGTGTTATGTTTCTATAATGGTGTAAATCTATTAATGGTCTCTCGAAAGGAAATATTTCCTTATCAGAGTTGTAGCTTTCAGCGCCCAGGACGAGAATGATTTTCGCACCCCCTACACCGAATTTACACTCCCCTACCTTGATGTAGCTGACATTGTAGAAATTTTATGTACTTACTCTTTTCCGTTGAATCAGATGAAAATAAAACTTAGCATTCAAGAAATGTGGCTAATAAAAGGACAGTCAGTTGTGCATCCCACACCAGCAGTGTGTGTTATTGTTCACATCTGCAAAATCGATTGCAAATTAGAGATTCCTTGCCCCCCCCCCCCCGGGTACGGGCCTGCCCACAGGGGTGGGGCCATCGAGATTTTGGGGGGGTTTCTTTTCAAATAATATAAAATTCAACATTTATATATTTTTCCAAAATGTATGTAAAAATTTTACACCTTAAATGCACCATATTTAATCCATTAAATGACGAAAAGAAAGTGTTTAACGGTATTATCGAATGGGTGGGGGAGAAATATCCAACTCTTACATTTTAGGCCTTAATTGATATGTGGGTTCTGGGGGGATTAAACGTTGGGCGGGGGAGGGACAGTATCCAACTCTAGGTGTTAGATTTTGGCGGGTATTTTAGTTAGAGGAGGATTGAACATTAAATTGAAGGGGCTATCCAATTCTTGTGTATTACTATTAAGACTGTTGCGAAAATTCTGGTGTGGAGACTGAGAAGTATTTTTTTTGGTCAAGGCAATATCCACTCTTCAATATCAACAGTAAGTCTGAAATTGGCATGGAAATTTTGGTGATAGGATTGAGTATTAAATTTAAAGGGGCAGACAGGAAGCTCTTGATAAAGTGTTAAATCTTAGATTGTCAAGGGATTTCTTTAGTGGAGAGAGAGAGAGAGAGAGAGAGAGAGAGAGAGAGAGAGAGAAAGAGTTCGAACATTATATTTTCGAGACTATATTTAGCGATATGCTATCCACACGTTTACGACCCCGCGAACGTGTCAAAAGAGAAGCTGGAAAAGACTAAATATCTTGGGATCCTAAGAAAGTATTGACACCCCATTAATTAATTGTCTTGAAAGCCTGCAAAGAAATGGATGTAAAAATTTGTAAAAAAAATGTGGGTAGGACATGTAATCCGAATGAATACAAGGATTCAAGTTCTGGAGGAAAATGCGTTCAATGGCTGACCTGTTGGACGTCCCCACCACATGGATGGGAATACAGCAAAATAACTGCTGTGCGTGGACAACTGGAAGGAAGAGTAGAAAAAAAAGTACAGGATGACTGCAGGAGGCGAAGTCGGATGATTATGCGTTACTTTGATCAATTGTTTTCAGCTCGAGAGGTCGGGTTTAGCCAAACGGGACAGAAAAGCAACGCTAAATAAGAAACTAACATCAGTTTTAGAGGTGTCAGGGACTCCCCCCAATCGAACAGGGCTCAAAATATTTTACCACTATTCACCTCATATTCACTGTATGCATTAACACGTTCCATGCATATTTCCACGTTTCTAGAATTAACACTTATTTTCTGTCTAGCTGTAACCAGTTACTTGTTAAAATTATTACCTGAAGCCATATCGAACTACTTGTTGAGATCAATTGAAGTGGAATTAACCCCTTCCTCAATTACTTATGCAGCACTTAAAAAAAGTGGACTCGACGAAGAACTCGACCGATAAAAGGAGCTTAATTTTACAAATCTTTGTTTCTGTCTGTCTACCTGCGCTGAACATTGGAGCGACTTAATATCTTCGAGAGTGGCCTAAGGCACTGCAGATTATCGAAGATCAGGTTCCTTCCCTTTCTTACATACTATATTTAAAGCATCTAAACTGTAATATAAATAATTATTCCTGACTGCCATAATAAATTCAGTGTTTATTCTCTTTTGGTTTCCCGCTGCGACGCCAAGGGTCCCGGGTTCGAATCCCGGTCGGGCTTGGTTGTTTGTGAATGTCCATTCATCACTTTCATCCTTTCATCACTCATCCTCATCTTCGCAAATTAGCCAAGAGGCACAAAACGCGAAGTAAAATAAACTAAATCAATCAATCAATCAATCTTTTGGTTTCTAATAATATTGACCAATTCTATGTACTTGAAAGAAGAAATTATCAAGTTTGTAATGAGTGGGAAGGTTTATTTAGCACTCCTATATCACGTTGTTACTAACTATATTTATGTACCTCCAAATAATATAACTTTCATCAGCCAGGTCTCCACTACCAAGTATTTCCTTTTGGCTAATCGCGACGATAACTCACGCAGAACACGCATGCCGAGATCGGAATTCGAACCTGGGAACTTACGCTGCGAAATCGTGGCCACCGAGCCTACATTCGTACGTGCTTATGCTGAATGGCGTTATGAAGTAACAGAGTTCATTCACCACATGAGAAAACTAGATTGTGAGATCTTGAAGGATTATTACAAATTTTTGTACGCGGGAATTCGTAATAGAGCATAGGATAAAAATGTGTCTCATCAGAACTATTTGCATCACATGTTCCTATTCTTTCACTTTTAATCCATATGACTGAAAAGGTTGTTAACAGTGATTGGTGTTTTACGTTGCGTCCGGTAGTTGGATCGATACAGCGCTCAGAGACTAGCGCCATCTCTACTTGGTTCAGTAAGTGCGAGCCATGCTGAGTGTCGAGGCTTCGTAGTCTCGCTCTCCCGTCCAATGCCCTGCAACAATCGCACAAGCAAGCCACTCACAGAGGGAGAATGGTTAGTGAGAGCGAAAATGCTCGCCTGTGTCTTTCACGTTGCGTTGCTGAAGTGATGTTAAGTGATGTAGTGTTCTAGTGTGCTTCCCAGCTCCCAAGGGTTCAAGTGTCACAGGAGGAAAAAGTGTGCGTCAAAATATCTGGAGCTCTGTTTGGACGAAACACCTGTAGAATTACAGTGAGCCTTTTTAGTTCTGTGTTAACGTTAATGTTTTTTTAAAATATTTTCTACCACGGTGATAGTTTTAAGCGTATGTCAAGTGGTTTAAGGTTTAAAGTTATGAACATGAGAAATCATACAGTAACATAATCACAAATGTCCCGTCTCTTAAATCATTCATAGTTTTGTCAGGTGCTAGATTTTATTCCCCAAACTACGCTGCTAATCAGGAGGTTCAAAATTCGCTAGATTATAAACATAAACCAAACGCACTATAACTTTTGCTATGACACTAATAACCCTTTCTCACATTTGAATATATAATTGCCAGCTTACCAATCAAAATATGATAATTAGCAGATATGGTAGATAAACACCGGGCATCGAACTAAAGCTCTTAATGTGGAATTCAAACGAGAAATATCACACATTTTCCCGTCAAGGAACGATATCTGTCATGTTGGGAATACCCGAATCATTCTTCTAAACTAGGCTATTTTTGTCGTTATTTCTACCGCTAATCTAACCGGGTTCGATACCCGGTGGAGGCACATAGTGGTTCGGATCCCACTTAAAACTGTAGGTCCAGTCCCGATTAGCCTTACTGTGCATAAAGTGGACTTAAAAAACCAACTCAATCAATCAATCAATCTAATGACTATGAATTTATGATGACACAGACGATACACGAGGTTGCAGTATTGGTTTAAATGGGGTTAGAATCAGGGACCCTGTTTTTCAAGCGATATGTTAACCCTTATATGCAGTTTGGTAAGCGTCGTTGTAGTTTGTTAACCCCCTAATAGACTCTTCTGTATAATGTGTAATCCGAACAACTTGAAGAAAGTCTTTCCGGGAGTCGAACGCAGAAACTATTGATTACAGTAAAACAATGACGCTAGTCTCCAATACAGATCAGAACATTTATTTAATTACTTCACACCATTTTAACGCTATTTTAGCGAATTCACTAAAATCATATTTGGATTAGCGTTTGAAAGAACAAAGAAAACTTTATGTTCTACCACCAATTCGAACCCAGGGCACAGTAGAACATATAGGGAATATTTGTAGGTTACGTCAGGCCTCAATTCAGTAGGCGATAGATAGGCTGTGTCCACTCTATGCTCAGATACACTAATCTGAACTTGAACTACTGTGCAATTGCCTCGACCGGGAATCGAACCCGCTATCCCTTGATTACAAGGCGTTAACGCTACATCATCGGGAAGACCCAAGCATTTCTCTCGTCTGGTTGGCTACAACAATGTCCATTAAAGGGATTGGAGAATTACGTGTCCTCCCGTTTCGCCTTATTGCGTTTTCACCTCCCCCAATACAATTTCAAATGATTTATATGACACGAACTTTCTAAGGCGAAACGGGACATCCCATTTCGCCTTACACACAAGAAATTTCCCACCAGGGAATATTATCGACATGAAGAGTTCTTTATTATTAATGTAATAAAACACCATGCTACATTGACATATATACTTCTTTTTATTATTTAAACGGATTTATATTAACTGTATTAGTAATTTTGGTACTATTTATCCTGGCATTTGTGATGTATAACAAATTTTAGGTTAGGTTAAGTTAGGTTAGGTTTGTGTGTAACGCCAAACAGGACAAGGCGAAATGGGATGTCCCGTTTCGCCTTAGAAAGTTAGTGTCACATAACTCACGCGAAATTGTATTGGGGGAGGGGTGAAAACGCAATAAGGCGAAACGGGATAAGGTGAAACGGGCTGTAATCGAGAATTAACACAATATTTAATCTTGTTTCTCAACACACTACCACTACACCAAGGAGAACGATAACGTCATGCTCTGTTATTGTGTTTCGAATCCCAGTTAATGCAGAGATAAATGATCTCTCACAGATACCTATTCTGTTTCACGGCGCTAGTTGTGCTCCAAGCCAAAATTACATTTATTACTTAATGGAAGTTATTTTGGTCCACATTTCACTATGTTTTCACTCCATTTACTGGCATTTCAAATAGATAATCCTAAAAATTTTGACCGTTTTTGTGATTTCTTTAATGTGCAATAAAGACCAACGATTAATACTGCCTGCACAGAGATTAGTTGTGTGCCCGTTGATAGGGGCCGTGTAACCACTTAGGATAAGAAATGTTGGTTATACAAAAAGGGTAATCTGGCAATATATCTAAACAAGGGAGTCATATCGTTCCTGTTCAGGGGCGGGCGCAGAATAAAAAATGTAATTCTTTCGAGGGCCGGTGGCGTGGAAACGAAGCCTCAACGAGGAATGAGTTATTTAAAATTGTTGGATGCGTCGTCACATAAGGCCATTTTGCACCCTTTAATATATGCGGGGAAATCGTTACCGAGGATTAGTATTGATGTTCTCTACACGCTGTGAAACATTGTTGGTGACCTTGTGTCACCAATTGGTATGATTTATCATTAATTTATATTATTTTGGCAGCATTTCTGGAGGTTTAAACCCCTTATCCCCTTGCGGATATGTTTCCATTGTGCAAATGAAACGTCTGTTCTGAAAGGGGGGGGGTCGGTCCATTTCTGGATCAGTGTGTTCATACATAATAATAATTAATAATTAGAAAGCTCTAAAATAATATAAAAACTTCATACTCATTTCTTCGCATAAAAGCTCTTCCTTGAGTATTCACTGTTCAAATGCTTGCGGAACTGATTTTTTTTTTCGCAAATTGTTACCGCATACTACAGGACACAAACAATATAAACTTCAGTATTTAAATAAATAAATTATATATATTTATGGATTTCCAGAAAGAGTTCCTCGGTTAAATCTCTTTATGCAAACATTGAAAGTGAAGATGTCACAACGCGAAGCCATACATTGATGCAGATTTTTCTGTCACGATGGATCGGATCTCACTTTCAACTGTGTGTAGATTCACTTCTATTTAGCCTATGTGTGGATAAAGTGGGCTTAAACTTCGCAAAACTTTTCCGTCCTATATATTTCTTTCTATTACATTTATTTCACATTACTCTTTTTAGTCAACAGTAACAGATATATAATATATTGTTGAATATTCCTTGATGCTCTGTTGCACTGTATAATTTACGCAGAGCAATTGTGATATATACTTATTTTAACATTTTGTAAAATTAATTAGAAAAGATTTCACTTTCACTAAGAATTCAAGATTAATTGCATTAATTAATAAAAAATTCTACTTAAAATCTAAAACATCGGCCGAGATAAATTTGAAACAATAATGCTGTATTGTATTTCTTCTTTACGAATTGCAGAACTAAGTCGTTCCACAATAGTCAGCAATGCTGCCATCTGTTGATTGATGGTACTCGAAAGCATGAAATGAGCAGTTTATATTTAAAATCTAACGGGAATATTTATGTAACAGCATTAAATGTGTATTATATTCTTATGAGGGGCAATAAGTTCAGGGCAGGGATTAAAGTTTACCTTTGTTACTGGTTATAATACGGGTGGGGATCTCGACAACCTCCCCTCGTTAATTCACCCCATTTTCGTTTGGAATTTAGGTAAAAATGTTACGGTGTGGTATCTTGAAAATATGTCTGGGATCGCACAAAAAATGGAGGAAAAGACGGAAATTTCTCACTATCGCCGATGTTTTTAAAGTATTTAATCTTTCACATTCAAAGAAAATATATTTCGCTCAGTTGTGGACAGAAGTTTGAGCTGTTGCAGTTCGATATTATATATCGCGTTGAGAGAGAGGGATTACTTGCAGTAGCGTCAGGGATCACAGATTTGAGTTCTGGTGAGACGCGGATATATTGTATTAATGCCTGTGTCCATGGGCGTATTTAAAGGGGGTGTTCAACGGGTCCAAACCCTCCTTATGGTTCTGGTTCAGTAAAATTACCAGATTACCTGTTCTATTAGTTTGTTCATAAAAATGTCTTCGGACTTATTTTATTTTATTCTCCTAAATTCGAGACGTATAACACGGCATACGGATGGGAAGGAAATTACGTAATTCCACACACCAGATGGGACTGCAGACCAAATGTCTGCAATTTTCTGATAGGTTCGGAATTTCTGCCACAAGAAACTGCATTGGGACTGTCAAATCAGTTATATTTTTTTCCCTCGAGTCTTCTTAAACGAATTTGGTTTTTAAAAATGCAGTGCAAGAAAACCAGGGAAATACCGTAACATACTCAAGTTGTTTGACACAAGATGAACAGAAAAGTATCAAATCTAAGTAGCCTGACGTGGAAATGTAGAGAAATATTTCAGCAAGCTCTTCAGTTTCTTCACAGTGTAACCTGTGGAAAATTTGATCATCTCCACTCAGTGGCGTGCCCAAGGGGTGGTTGGTGGGTATCGTCATAATCCCCCCTTTTTGCCCAATATTTCTAAAAAAGGAACATAACAAAAGAAGGAAAAGATGGTAAAATGAGAGCTATCCAACAGAAAAAGTGTACGTAACCCCTCCCTTTCGAAAATCCTGGCACGCCACTGTCTCCACTTGTTCTAACCAAATTGTTTTCATGCAGTACAAGATTATGTTGGGCACCTCAAAAGGTGGACTTCTGTACTGTGAAGATGTCAGTATTCTAATAGAGATATTAAAAAAAAAAGAAATAAGAACTAAGAACTTTAATGAAATTTAATCCAAAGCAGAGAAACTACTTAGAGACGATGATGAAGAAACGAAGAGACCTAGAACACCCAGCCGTCAAATCTGAGGGAATAATGCACCAGCTGAGAGCACAAAAGAATATTACAAGGTAAACCTTCGTTGTCCATTTTTGGACCATTTTGTAGTAGAATTGAAATCACGTTTCTCTGAACACAGTCAACACATTGCAGCAACTGATTCCAAAAAATGTGAAATAGCTATCCTTCATTTATTGAAATAGTGTGTCAAAATGTTGGATGGCCTGGTTGACAGATTGGATTTTGATAGCCTGATTGTACCTAGGCCTGCTATACGTCCCGGATTTTCCGGGACAATCCCGGAATAATATAATTTGTCCTGGTGTCCCGAATAGTTTCTTCGGGATGGAAAAATGTCCTGGAATCACGTGGGAAAGAAGAAATGATTAAGACCTTAACTTTATTTATATTTAAATGAGTAATATTAAAATGCTCATTTTACTAAACAATCTAACTGTACATTGAACCGCTCCCTCTCGATAATACAAGAGTTATCGAGTTACAAGAAGATGCTGCAAAGATATTTGACTTCACGATAGCGCCGCCGTCTGCTAGCAGCACTGAATTTCAGTTGCAAAATCTCTTCCATTGCATAGTAAGCTGTTTACTGTAAACAGTCAGTGCTTGGGTGCCCGCAGTGTTCAGTCCGCAGTTCTCAAATAAAGTTTCGACATTGTGAGATAGCGGCTTAGTTCATTATGGCACGGGAAAGGAATTTCAAGGTTAATGATATACTTCGAAGTAAATTTCTGTTTCTATTTTAGAGGTGTAAAGAATATGATAATGGATATGTACGTACATGCACACAACTTTGTCGGGTCCAGCACCCCCCACCTCTCCGCTCTCCAACAAGCTTCCGGTCAGCAGTGTCCCGGATTTTCACTTACGAAATATAGGAACCCTAATCATACCAAAAGTTGAACTCCCCCCTCCCTTACGCGAACTATATATACGCCCATGAGTGTGTCCAATCACAATTTCACGAATTCATATTTCATACTCATTGTTGAGATTAACACAAGTGAGTTCAATAATGAGTTTAATTTTAAAACTTATCTAAAATGTTATATGCTAGTAAAGCAAAAATATTGAACGTTACGTGAACTTGACGATAATTAGGAGCAAAGGAAAAAGCGTGATCAATTCTTCATATGCTCCTTATAAGGACGAAGCATGTAGCAACAAGGCATTTTCTGTTCTCATTCAGACTGGCACCATCAACGGTGCATTCTATATACGTTCAAAATGCAATCACTTTAGATTGAAAACCACATATCCCCAACAACTTCCCTCTCCTTAAATTTTTCTTAATTTGCACAAATAACGACGTTGCTCTAGCAGTGGCGGCAATTAGCTGGGGCGAGGGGGAGCAGTTGCTCCCCACACACTTTTCGCCACTTTTGCCCTCGTACTATATGCTAAACCTTATCTACAAAGGGAAATATACTGTCTTTGCCCCCCCCCCCAAGTTTTGGCATCTTGTTCCCCGGTTTTGGAATCCAATCGCCGCCACTGTGCTCTAGTGTCCAACTTTTGAATCACCCTGTATAAAATATGAAACTAAACAGCACCATACTAAGAAATAAAGATAATGTAAGCGATTGATTATCTGGAAAAAGCTAACTATAGAACAGAAAGGTGAAATCTTTCTTGACTGCTTTAAAAGAAACAGTCTTAGAGTGGCAGGTACAGTGGGATCCATGAGTATTACCGTGCAAATTGTCCATGACTATTTTCATTAATGTTTCTCTTACATCCTATGTGTTTTCAAACGATGGATTTTTATGTATTCAGGTGCAGAAGTTGTCAACAGCTTGTTTTGAGTTTTCTTTTAATTCTTAAAGCTCTTATTGGGTCAAATAAAGTGCATGAACCTTGATGGACAATTGGTACGGTAATACTCATGGATCCCACTGTACATCGCAGTGATTTCATTACACAGAAACTGATTGGGGACTGGCCTACACTTTGAATGCATTCAATTTCGGCAAAAATCGAAGAGCACTCATTCGCACCCTACTTCAGTTTCTGATCAAATATCTGGCTACTGCGAAATCGATAGTGTGCACACAATATTAGATGTATAATTCATCATGTATGTACATATTGCTTGAACTGTAGAATTCTTTAGACAGGCCTTATGATTAAAGTTTCGAGAGAACACATGCTCCCTTCATCACCCATCGATGTCACAGTTATAACAATTTCTTCTTCTTCTTCTTCTTTTACATGACCCTGTCAACAATATCCTGTGAACTTTGGTCAGCGTTTCTGTCATTGTTTTTTCTTCTGAAGTTGGTAGATAGTCACTCAAGCTCACCAGTATCACAAACATAAACGATTATATGAATAAATCCCTTTTATCCTTTTGCTGTTATTTTATAAAAATCATTTTATATTTCAAGCCTACATTTTCGTGCATATCCGTACAGATGCCATATTAGTGGAGGAGATAATTCTGATAGAAGGGAAGAGAGTGATATGGGAAATGAAATTTTCGAACGTTGTATAGCTTTATAGAGTGTGATTCGTTGATGTGAGAAAATTGGACATTCGAAGAATAAATGTTGCGCTTCAGGATGTTCATTACCACATTTGGAATTTTGTCGAGTTTTAATATGTATTTTTGTTACGTGTGCTGGTGAACGCACGTGCCCCGTCCTTAACCTATTGATGAAAACTATGACCTGCCGTGGGAGTGTGTACAAATAGAACCATGGGTCTTTAGTTGTAAAGTCTGCTATCCATCCATATGTATTATCCACAACCATAAATTGTTCCTTGCACCATTCGTTCCACTGATTTATAAGAATAGAATAAATTTTGCAAAATACAAAGAGTTATACGTTCAAGTTTGTCAATAATGTTACATTGTTGGGAAGTGGTCGACTTTCAAACTCCCCAATAAAGTTCCCGGCCTGGGTATGGGTGTAAAAGAACATGGGAAGAAAGTAACGAGAATGACTCACCACGGAATTTTCTTTTTCAAAAACTGGGTAAGCCGCCATCTTTGAAATTCAATCCAAGCGAAGAGATCAAGGAACTTTGTTGAAAATATGACCTTTAATTGCCTGATGATATTTAGGATTAATAGTAATGTAAAGTGCTCCATGCGCCATGAAGGCGTATAAGGGGTGTGGAGTTAGGGCCCCACACTTTCTTGATCACGGCCGAAGGTGAGGGATATTTAGAATTTAGAATTAGAATTTAATAACCTCGAAAAATTGTTGCTTATTTCACAGTTGAGTTCTTAGGTTGCAAGACTGTAACACTATTGACGCGAATCATTACATACATAAATGGTGTTGTTAAATTCATCCTATTATTTAACTGTAACAGTGATGTCTGATGAAGGAAGCGTGTGTTCTCCGGTAAACCTTATATAAAAAAAGTGTTTAAATGCTTGTAACAATCGTAAACTAGAAGTGTACAGTACACTCGGTTTTACTATCCAGAAATACTCGACATTTTAGGTATTTGTTATTGTTGGTTAAAAAATGTTAATATATTAATAAATTTAATGCCACAGATAATAAATACGAGAAAATCTCCACCATTGCAAAGCTTCTTATTACGAACTTTACACACTAAATTCACGGACAGAAAGACGAAGTTATGGGCGGTTTTCTCGGCAATTCACATACGCAACGAATGTCAAACATTTTTCTAAAAATAAAATATTATTCTATAAATTTGGTGCAGGATCAGTACATATGTTGCAAAAATGTAATAATAATCCGAGGGAAATGTAATAAATCAGTATAACCCAACCCAGATGGTTTGCGAAGACTTACCTGACTGACTGACTATTTAGCGATTGTTGTTGTGAAGTTTCGTTTCCCTGACTTACTTTGGTGTTGACTCCTCTTTGTTGCGAGCTTTAATAGTGTCCTGAAGAGAGAATCAAATTTAGTAATGCACTTTGAGTTAGAGGTATAAACGTGACAATATTTAATAGTTTTTTTATTAGTTTTCTTTATGAAAACAAAACTTCTTTACAAAAATGTACTATTGAAAAAACCCTAATTTACAGATCGTCAGTATAAAGCCAACATAAAGTTATACACAGAGGAAAAAGATTTTTTGGAACAACAGCAAATTAGTTGCGTTCGTTTTTAGGCGACAAACAAATGGTTATTTATCAGAACCAAATATTTTGTTTACGGTTACCAAATGATACGACCCTGGGGGTACGTACTTGACTATACTATTTATACCAACACTACAGAAATATCTTAATCTCAGGGGATAGGTTCTCTATTCGAGAATCCCAATATATATCATTGAAAGGAAATCTTCTTCTTCTTTTCTTCCTTCTATTTTGGGAAAAGGCTTCTTCTTCTATTCTTCCTACTATTAATTTATTAATGGAAAGCTGCTTCTTCTTCTCATTGGCTAATGGAAAGTTTCTTCTACTTTATACAATTGGATTACTGGATACTTCTTCTTCTAATCAGACTAACGAAAAGCTTCTTCTTCTTTCATCCTTCTACTAATTTATTAATGGAAAGCTTCTTCTTCTTCTAATGGGCTAATGTAAAGTTTCTTCTACTTTATACAATTGGATTACTGGAAACTTCTTCTTCCAATCGGACTATGTACAAATCCCTTAATAACAATGTCAATTTAAGCCTTCTTTCCTATTGCGGAAAGATCTTTCTTATCTTTGCTCTTTGGATCGTTATTGTTACTTGGTTTGCAGTTCTTGTAAATGTGTCGCAACGATGATGATTCTTCTATTGGCACCAGCTTAAATTCCTTCTCCTTCCTTGATATATCGCGTTTCAGACCTAACGGGTCATGACTTATGGCGGGAGGTTTGATTGTCTCTCCTCCTTCTTGTTTCCTTCTTTCAAGTATAAATTCTCGTACTCTTCTTCCTACCCTCTTTTCCCTTTTCTTGGGCATGTCGGCCTAACCAAGATATACAAAATAAATGTTCAGGGGCGTCTAACCATGGAACCTATTAACTAACTATTGACCTCCTAGGCCAATCGAGATAAAAAAAGGAAAACCACAGATCGCTAACTGGAAGCGCTAGCCGTAGGCTAGTGCCGCTAACATGGAGCGCAACCAAGAATGTGCTTTGGTGCGACTAATTTATCACAGCGCAACCATAGACAGAAACAAACGAAAAAATCTGACAACCTACTCCTTGCCAGTGGTAAGAAAAAATATTCCGATCCAAAGATCGGAAAAGGACACATTCTTGCAATCGTTTCTTCGATTATAAACTTTCCTTAAATTCTCACATATGAACATATACTTTACAATAGTAATTTACTATTTACAATATGTCTCTTGTTCTATTGATGCAATTTTATATTGTTACCACGTTTCTTTTCTAATTATTCTCATATATACATCCATCTTTTCCTTCATCCAAAGGCTACAATTTGTCCTCTCATTCACGCTCGGCGCACTGACATATGTTATCGCTCTCGTGAAACTAATTCGTCTCGCGCATAGTTTGTGTTTGCCCATCAGGCACGTAACACAAAGAAACCCCTAACCGAACATATTTTGTCAATCAAATATAACATATTGTAATGAAAGACAATTATTGAGTTACTTTTTAAAAAAGAACATATTTGGCTTGAAGTATTGAGAGATACGCAACAGCAAAGCTACTTAAAGGGAATCCACAGTGAATAATAGGTTAAAAATACCTGCTATGGAGCACTGAAAGATATTTCTATAGTTATTATGGTATTGTAAAGTTTTGTTACAGCTATTGTTAATAACAATATGTTATAAAGATATATACATTTCTTGATTACAGCTAAATAAATCAATGGATGTCATACTTCTCAAAGCAAAGAGTTTAAGCATTGGCGGATTTGTAGGGAGGGGTACTGGGGCACGTGGCCCTCCCAAAAGGGGATTATTATAAAAAGTAATGATACAATTATATTACAAGGAAAGAAAAAAGATCGAGCAATCTTTTTCAAGACAGTAAAAAATAAGAGAAAGTTTAGCACAAATAGGTTTGTGAAGGCTTGATTTAGTAGACACTTTAAATAGTCTAGGCTGGAAATAGAATCTGGTGCTTGTTGGTTACAAGGCAAGAACGTTAACTGACGAACACAAAGCGAGAGCATTTTCCCATTTGTGTTGCTGTTTGGCCTGAGGAAAGCTTATCCCTTTACGTAATCAATTAATACAAATAACGTATAACTATTTCTATTGCTATCGCCTAATAACTAAAGGGTCCTGGGTTAGTTTCCTGGTGAGGCCGACCTCCGTGGCTGAGCAGTTATCACAGTCGCTGCTACGCCAGAAGTCCCGGTTTCGAATTCCGACCTAAGCATGGGTATTCTTTGGCGTGTATGTTCATCAATTTCATCATATGATCACTCATCCTCATCTTCGCGATTTGCCAAAAGTGGCAGAAAAGCGAAGAAAAATGAATCAAATCAAGCCTGGTGGGGGAGCATTGCACATTGGTTCGATTTCGCTTTGAAAGTCCAGTCCCGATTACTGGATCTAAAACTAACCCTTATAATCGTCTTGAGGTAGCTATATATCGTATATATATATATATATATATATCATAAGATTTTTAATGTGTCGTAAAATATGAACATTATATGCACATTATATTTTTAGCATTACATGTTATTATATGCTGACAGCATATTCTGTACCCTCCCACAAAATAATTTTAGATTAATATAAGTTACACATTCCTTATAATATCGGCAGCCATAGTTTAAAACAAGTAGGCCTACACTTTATCTAGCTTGGCTGCTTTCAAGGTCTCTCTTCTTATTGCATTCGTCCACCAGACACCATCCTCATGTACAACATCGAATCCCTTAATAAATTGCACCCTCGCGTGTCATGGCGGACACCCAGACCAATCGGCTCCGCTGGACGTGGAAAGGGAGCTTCGATCCACCCAATAATTAATGGTCTTCCTTTACATGTTCGCATCGCGTATGAAATAGAAAGATGGAAATGGGGTTATATTGATTCAGCTCCCGAAGGGAGTCACTAATTTATGGAAAGCGAAATGAAGAGGCAAGAAAGGAAGAATCGTCCCCGCAAAGGACTGCAGGAAATGGTCGCTGGCGCGTTTTCTGCACTCTGTAGACACACATCTTAAGCAACTTGAGTACTTGTTCATTGTAGCGTGTGCGGAACGGAAATTTTTTGGTCGTGACGGGAAATTTTTCAAATCCCGAAGTTCGGGACTGAAATATTTCACTATTGGACGGGAAATGTTCGAAATTTCCCGACACTGTGAAAATCTCTAATTCTGCACACCATTTTCCCCTTAAGTGACTGTTATTGCATTTTTGAGATAGAAACCAACAATGTCAGAGAAGTTTCAGACACTTGCAGTGCAAAAAACCTTGAAAATTAACCACTTTAAAACATGACTATTTGGCCCAACAGTTTGGAATGACCTCGCTCCGCTGATAAAATTCTAACAGAATCTCAAGAGGAATGTCAAGATTTGGGAAAATCGCTATTAAATGTTTTTTCACGAATGAATTTTAAATAGCCACCAGCCGGATTCACTTCATACTTTGCTTCACTTCTGCCCCTTCAGTGTCTCATTTTTGTGTGGTCCCTAGGCTATAGCCCTGCCAATAGGCAAATGTCTTGTCAATATTTGACTTACACTGATAATTGACAATACACAATATTTGACTTACTTACATTTCTTGTTGTATGTATCGTCATCGCCATATTTCATTAAATATATAGAGAAGATGATTTATTTTCATACAAAGAAGGAGGCGTGTCTTTTCACTCTTTTCGACCATTCCCCTCCTTATCGTGTAACATGTTACAATAGCAAGCGCTACATCAACAAAATTGACCTGCGGAACCTACTCACGTAAGCATGTAATAGTGGAAAGTATAATTTTTCACACTAAAATAAACATGTGAGTAGGTTGGGTATTTCAGGTTTGGCCCGCTTAACGTTTGCTATTGTGACGTCTTGCATGAAAGTGTTGTGTATATCCAAACACAAAGATTGTACTAACCTTCAAAAAAAGGAACCACATAATCATGCACTTTTTCTCTCTCAACATAAAATACCACAAAACATTTATAACAAACTCATATTCAAAAACAAAACACCTTCTATTACCATAAATAGCATTCTATTTACCTGATACTTCTATTTTCACTGCAGAAAGTTATGCAATATATAGAGCTCTCACATACGCTATCCATAATAATTACACAAAAATTCTCATTATTACAGATGCTTTAAGCGTATTAATGGCGCTGAGTTCTGCATATCCTCAGATTTGTAAACATCCGTTATTTATCATACTAATAATCCAACAAATCCAGTATGCTTATGGAAGAAACATCAACGTTCAGTTAAGTTACGTAAAGGCTCACCATGTAAATACGGGAAATGAACGTGTGGGCATATATGCCAAGGCTGGCCGATTAGAGACCTGCACAAGACCCGGAAAAAACCCGTCTGCAAGGAGGCGCGCCTACAATAATATGCAACACGCACGTCAAGCACAGGTGTTCGAAATCGCTTGCGCATCGATGCCTGCCAGGCTTTTCTATTACCCGGGTCTTAAGAAGACCCGTGAGACTCGATGTAGTTCTTGCAGGTAGACGGCGAGCACTACTGTCAGTGTTGCCAACGGCCATTATATTTCACTACGCATGGAAATATTTGAATTTCTGCTAGGCGCAGGTGCCTTGAGGTTGTATAACCATTGGCGTAACAAGGGGTGAGCGAAGTGGGCGACCACCCTGGGCCTCGCGCATATAGGGGCCTCGCGTCCTATGAGGTTGATACGAAAAACGTAATAAATGGAAGTGACAAAGATAGAAAAAGTTAATTTTTTGGGGCAATAAAATTAAAACATTTTTTTATCTGCTTTATATTCTAGTTTAACGTTATAATTTGAATGAATACGTCAAATCAGAGGCAGGCGGGAGCTCTAAGGGGTCCCAAAAAAGTCAAAACAATTCTCATTTCTCATGTGAAACATTAACGCAAAAATTGCTTGGACAATTTTATCCAATTATTATTTTCTTGAATAGAAAGCGCTTTGTCTTGGCTTTTCTTCTGTCTCGTGACCTTGCATAGCCTACACGATTTTAAGATGTTAATGATAAAGCACCTCAAACTGCCACGGAGCAAAGTATGGGGCATTTAAATGCTCCCGGTGTTTTAAACTGAGGAAGGGTATGGATAATATTAGTAGTTCTTCCTTCCTTCCTACAGATGCAGCTATTGCCCTTTGTAACGGGCATGAAGATGATTTATCTTCAGAATATCCTGATAAAGTTTTATGTTTCAGGAATGTGCTTAAATCTGAAATCAAGTGCTTTGGCAAAGTTTCTTCTCCTTGATAGCTCTACACTAGCTTCCAGTGTTCTCTGTATCCTGTACCGCCTTCTGTTATTTTTCCTACTCTTCAAGTAACAACCACGAAAAAGGAACTTTTTCAAAATTGAAACTTAGGAAAAACTTATGGAAGGTAGTGTCGAATGGCATGATTCAGCCCAAATTTACCGGACTCAGTAATCTCACTCCAGAACGAGAAAGGACAAAATCTAATGTAAAAATATCATTCGCTGCCCAGAAGCCAGCTTTCTGTTAAGCAAGGTGGTTTGATTTAAATCAAAATTTAAATTGGGGAATTCTATTTTTTAAAAAAATCACTTATTGAAATCACTTTAAATAAAATTACAGAATAATGTACAAAAGAAATTTGTAGATATCAGAATTGGCAAAATTACACCAGAGAGAAAATCTGTTCGATTGATTGATTCATTTATTTGGTCAATTTATGCACAGTAAGGCTAATCGGGACTGGACCCACAGTTTAAAGTGGGATCCGAACCACCATGTGCCTCCACCGGGTATCGAACCCGGTACCCCTTGATTACAAGGCGACGACAATACCACTGCGCTATAGGGGAGCACCCCCGCCCCCGCAAAAGTATAATGTAGAGCAACCACCAGTAACACAAAGTCCAAAATATTTACGATGGCACTTTTTTACAAAACTTGGTTCGTACTCCTTTACAGGTGTCTGCAGTGGCGGCAATTAGGGGCGGGGCCGAGAGAGTGCAGTTGCCTCCCTCCCCCCGACTTTTTGAAACTTTTGCACCACGCTAACCTCATGTATCAAGGGAAATTAAACTGTCCTTGCCCCCCCCCCCTAACTTTTGCACCTTGGCCCCTTAGTTTTGGAACCCAATCGCCGCCACTGGATGTGACTGATACAAATGTTTTCTAGCAAGGAATAAATGTCTGCAATTTCAAATTGATAAAAGTGATGAACATTTTAAGTGCTCCTAGAACCGTTTAGAATCTAAAAATTGGCAACGGTGACTGCGTGACTCATGTATCTGGAGACGGTGCAAAACCGGAATGAGCGTTCGTTGAAGATAAGCGAGCTTTGTCTTGCAAGGCCTTCCAGTTACCCATGGGCTTTCGATGCTTGACGGGTAAAAACTCAGGTATATAGTTTTACCCGCCCGCCCGACCAGCCAGGCGGGCGTAGTAAGCGATTCTGACCTATATGCAGCCCTCTGTGTCCGATCATCGGAATCTATCTCACTTGCGAGGCTTCCATATACGGACATACTTTCAAGAGTTAAAAATAAACTTCAAAATAAATAGACCACACAGTGCTGTATAGTACGATTTTAATCCACGGCTAATACATACAAATGGCTTGCAGAACATTCACAAAATAATCCTTGGTACTATTCATATAATTTTCCAAGAATGTTTGCACTAATGATCATCTAGCACGTTTACACATAATATCTAAACAAGCCTGCACATGTGGGAAAATTAATCAAGATGGCACACATCTCTTTTTACAATGTCTAGATTTCTACAGAGTTCGAGACAAACTATATAATGGTTTGCGCTGCCATGGTGTTCCATTCCCTGCATCCTTAATTGCCCTCCTCACGGATCCCAATCCTCCCGTTATATGGCTCCTTTATGGATATCCAAGAAGATGTAACTTAAAGATTTTTCTTTAATTTTTCCTGTGGATAACAAGTGCATAATGAACTAAATTAATTTTGACAAAAAATTCAGACTAGATGACCAAAATAGACTCAGAGTTGGTAGGGTCACTAAGAATAATAATAAAAATAATAATTTTATCAGGTATTATATGTATGCCATACAATCCATTTACATGCTTCACCGACCTCAGCGCCTTTGTGTCAATTTTGAGTTTGAGGAGACATACATTATAAGTAGGGCTAGGATTTTGATGCAAATGCATCTTTTATTTGGTAAGGCAGAAACATTGCATAAGTAGATAGGAACGTGTTTTACACGTAAGTGAATAAATTG
Organism: Lepisma saccharinum; assembly: GCF_977018435.1. NCBI lineage: Eukaryota > Metazoa > Arthropoda > Insecta > Zygentoma > Lepismatidae > Lepisma > Lepisma saccharinum. Next base: position 67,135,815 of record NC_139234.1, on the reverse strand, counting down.
GGATGCCTTTGTTAGGGCATTTTTTTTGCAATTTTAGACCCTTTTTGGAGGAAAGGTCATTTTTTAAACTTTTTAAACCGTTTAAGCCATTTTCGGCCATTTATTAGAAGTCATATTATGCATTTTTCTAAATTCTGGTGAAAGAAGGGGCACTTTACATGCAAACGTAACCCTTTGAAGGAGAGAGGTTCCCGACTCTCGTCTCATTGCCTTCATCGTAATTCTGAATGACTGTGTTTGAAGAAACAAAAATATTGTTGATACGAGCTGTTGTGTAACAATTCAGCTCAAATAATATGATTTCCCACTATGAATAAATACATTGTCGCGAGACGGATTATTGTTAAAAAACAAGGGGTACAAGGTTTTGTGCTCTGTATGGGGCATTTTGTCAGGGAAGCAATTTGCAATACATGGAATTGAAAGTGACTTAACAGCAAGTAATATTGTTAATTTCAAGTACGCTCCTCTTGTGTCGGTGGAAGTCGAGAGAAGTTTTTCCATGTACAAGGCTCTCTTGTCCGACAACCGACAATCATTCACTTTTGAAAATATGCATATGATTTTCGTTGTGTACTGCAACTCAGTACTTAAAGTGTAAAAGATGACAAAAAGTGAACTTTCTTACTTGTACTACCATACGCAATGAACATGTGATAGATACTGTAACGTTAATTTGTAATTTGAATTTCTCTTGGTAGTTTATAAATTTGTTCTACAAATCCTCCAGAATTTTTAGGTCATTTTTCTAAGTATATATGGCATTTTCTTGGATGTATGCAATTTTTAAAGGTTATTTTTTGACAATTTTAAGGTCATCAAAATCCTAGCGCTAGTTATAAGATTTCACAAATTTAGTAGATTGGAAAGGACGTATTTAGGATGTCTAGAACCCCACGAAAGACTTACCAAGTACTACAATTAATCAATATAAATATAGCATTTGCTGTATTATAATCGAGGGTTTACTTCCGCCGAACTAGGTACTGGAAGGCAGGGAGTAGATTAGGATCATTCGTTTTGAATGCCAGTGCCAACGAAGATCTATGTACACTCCTACTTATAAAAATACACAAAATATTAATCAGGAACTTTACGTTTCGTCAACTGGATCTAACATCCTTATTTGTTATGTAATGAATATTCAGTTCCTTATCTTTGTGACATTAATTTCCTTGTAAAGTTAGCGATCTTAATTAATTACACGTAAGCTTGATAGTAATACGTCCTGTATGTCTCTATTCCTATATCGTCATTTTACCTATTCATGTAATAATAGGAATACGATATGAATTAATTTAATATTATTATGAACGCATATAAATTATATTAAATTATTAATCTGTGCATTACTATTTCTCAGGCACTTGATTCGAACCTCCCAGAAATATATCTCTAGGTACCTCCCTGTAGATTTGTGTTTTTCATATGAGTCTTTTGAGAACTCCGAACGGTGTGTTATTTGAGGATCTAGCTGCTCATTGTCTCGCTATTTGTGCTTCCTTTGTTGTTATTGGTTACTAATTGTGTCTTTTCCTTTGCAGGGATCTGCTTCCTGAAGATTTGCTCTAGAAGAGGCGGACAACCATGTTGAAAGCCTTTGAGAACATTCCCTGTCGGCGAGCCAAAGAATCCTAGTGTGAGGCACTAGCTATGAGCCGGCTCTTAAGCCGCCTTGTACCTGGTGTCGTGTTATGATACAACGAAAATCCTGGCTGACGCTGTAGGTCGGGGAAAAACAATACCCTCAAGAGTTTCTTCCACCCAGCGAGGAAGCGAACATGGAAGAAGAGGTTATTGAGCAGACCTTCAAGGAGAAGGCTCTCTTCTACACGACAGCCTTCTTCATCCTCCTTGGTACCTTCAGCCTCTTCGCTTTTCTCTTCCTGGTGCCTTTCGTCATCGACCCGTCGTTCACGACCATCTTCATGGAGTTCGACACTTCGCCCACCTGGTGCGTGACCGTGGAAATCGAGAGGAAGTTGGGCGTCAGCAACTGCAGCTGGAGTTCCTGCCGGGAGGGATGCACCAAAGAGCTCTTCAAGTGCACCCAGATCCTCGTGAACTACAGGCTCAACATGAGCCTGGACGACGTGGAAGAGATTGGCGAGGAAGGAAGTGGCATGGAGGACGAAGTTGAGCTGACACCAAAAGACCTGGCAACACTCGAAGAACCAGAGGAGAAGGGCAGCCAACCGGACAGATCCCTTTTCGAGTACGACACGTTCAACGAGTCGGACTGGTTCATCGGGGCAAGGTTGTTCCCGAACGTTAAAGGTTGCGGATACCCTCCCATGCTCGTGTGTCAGGATTTCGAGGACCTGTATGCAACAATAGGCTCGAACTTTACATGCTACTACAGCAAAATAGACCCGAAAATAGTGATCACGGAGCTAGACATGGACCAAGTGTACTTGAACTTGATACTGGCCATGGCAATCCCCATTCCATCCTTCATAGTCTCTTGTATCTACCTGTGGATCGCTTACTTCAAGATTTACGCGGAGGACGACGAACCTCAATTGGACACTATTCTGCCCAGCGAGTCTGTGCATAGTGAAGCCAACAAGGACGCGGACGGACAGGCCAAAGCAGCCGAGGCTGAGGAGACCAAAGAGCAGGAAGCCACCCCGAACGCCAATTCCAATGCTACAGGGTAAGAGACATCTTCATCATTCTAGTGTTAAGTTCTAACTTTCAATTAATTGCAGCATTTCAGCACATACTCTGTAGAGTAAGAAGTTCTAGAAGTATTCTTGAGGAAGAGGTGGGAGGTCACAGGACGGATCTATATTATTAACCATTTCGAGCAGGATTCATTCTCTGAACAGGCGTTATGAACAAGCGCACGTACCTACCAACCTGTAGATCGCGAATGAGATAAGGAAGTCTCTACAAACCTTTACCTGCTTATCCCAAAACAGATTCGATATTTCATAGAGCTTATAGGTAACAATAAGTGCTTCTAATTTTTCAAGAGTCAATCACTGAGAAAGTAGAGGCGAATGTAGAGAGGGAGGTGCATATAGTGTCCTAGGTACGGGCTATTGGGAGCACCAAAAATGTATATTCCATGAAATGCTTTCTCTAGTGCAAGGTTAATTTCTTCACTTCCTAACATTTTGAATTCGCATTATGCTTTAAACGTTCAGAAGAAACCACGTTTACATTACCTGATTTGCCAATAACTTATTTTGATTCAAAAGCTTAAATGAATCACAACTTTTACCCTGAAATAGATCTGCGCATATCACTTATTTCATTTTGAACTTTGAAATGGAGGAGCTGATTTTGCTTCAAATGTTTAAATAGAGCTACTTCCAGAACTTTATTTGCTTTAAAGTTCAAATGGAGCTATTTATAGCAATAATTCTTGAAGCTTTATACCAGTTGTTTTGTTTGAAACGTTCAAACATCTAGCTTATTTTCCACCAAACCGTGAAATGGAGCTTCGAATGTTTAAATATGTAACTTGTTTTACTTAAAATGTTCAAATGGAGCTGTGCATACCACTTACATTGCTTCGAATACAGCGTGTATCATAATAGAGTAAACAACTTATCAGGTTTATTATTAAGAAATATCTGAAACACGACAACAATGAGGTTTGTTGTATAACAATGAGAAAATCTTCAAGTTTTCTTTTTATGCGCAATACTTTTATAAACACGGTCATTGTGGAGGAGGTGTAGTGTTAAAGAAAATTACGACTTTCACAGGTGCAGAAAAAGCTGGCTGTATCTTAAAGTTCCCAGATCTTATATCTCTGCACTTGGGGCTTCAAGAAAGACAAGAACTATGCGCCACAGAATGTGCAACAGCTAGAGACAATAAGAAACGCCCTTGCTTGCTTTGGTTGACGAGGAGTTCTTTGGAAAATTGTGGCAAGAACTAGAATATCGATGGGATGTCTGTCGCATAACTGGTGGAAGCCACATTAACCATTTGCAGGCACTCATAGAAACTTCAATTAATGATTGATACACAGCAAATATCATTGTTGTATTCCATATAGTCTAGTCGAAATAAATTCTTAAAGTTGTATACTCTATTATGATACACCCTGTTTAAACTGAGCTACTAATAAAAGATGGCGCAAAAGTCATTATCCTATTTGAACTGGCCTTTATTTTGGCATCTTGTTGTTTATATCAGTAGTGTTTTGTCAGTTAAATAGAAGATATTCACGAAATTTATTGTGTGCAAAAACGAATAAGTATACCCCACAAGAACGTGAAAAAATTGTGACAATATTTTTAAGGAATACTCTATCTGTAATATTGACACAACGAGAATTTAGACGACATTTTCCATGGTGCCCCGATTTGACCGCTCCAGATTTTTTTCATTTGGGGATATTTGAAGTCATTGTTTATGTGAATAAGCCAGAGAGGTTACAGCAACTAAAGGACAATATTCAGCATTAAATTGAAAACATTTCCCCGCAGATTCTTTCCAACACAATGCAAACGCAATAAAAAAGAGCCCAAATTTGCATAAATTTTTGATGTTATCTTTAAAAATTGAAAACATAAAACTTAGAAGTATCAATAAAAGTTTAACACAAAAAAACCTACTTTGTTTAATTTAAAACTCAAGCTATAGGCTAAGAAAATCAGGTGATGACTTTTGCGCCACCTTGTATCAGCTGTTTGGCTTCAAATGTTCACAAACACTTGTTTTTTTGTTTAATTATTCCAAATTGGGATATATATGTCACTATTCTTGCTCGAAACATTCAAATGAAGCTTCTTACATAACTTTTTCTTAAACTTTCAAAAGGAACCACGTAAAGCACTTGTCTAACGTTCAAGACCAACCCCCTACAACGTCCTTACGAGGAAAGTAATAGAAGACGCCATGGGGGTAAAGTGAATGTAGACAGGGAAACCTTAATGTGCAGTTTAACCTTGATCCCCACGGAGGTTACAGAGTCTCGAGCGATCGGCAAGGATTCCTTAATTTGACCGTCCGACGTGAGGCGCTGCGATCGATATGTGATCACAATCTCTCTCTGCTTACTAGCCTCTCACGATCAACCCTTGAACCTCGACATACAAAGCACATTACATTGCTTCCTGAATGAGATCTTTCTGACTTTGAGGTTCACAGATAAAGGAAGAGCTGAAAACGTTCCTATCTTTACTCATTTCAAGATTATGTTTCCTCGGTAAAAGCTCTCAAATTTGTCACATAACAAAAGAGTCGCATCACTTTTTTATACGCGGATTCGAACACCCGATTCGTCAGATTTGACGTATATAGGTTTAAGTCCTGATAGGTCAAATATTTTTTTTCACATAGTCTTTTATGTTACCACATTATTAATGATGTCTGTTAGTACTAGTACTATAACTGTTGTTTCTATAATATTTCATAATTTTCTCGCTTTAATTCTGTCGTTAAGTTGTGTGAAATAGGTTCATCGCGTATTATTATTAATATTATTCCGTCTTGTTTTTACAGTACATAGTGCAGTAAATATCACATTATGTCTTTATTACCAATGAATCATATGAACCAATTTATATAATAACTTGAATTTTCGATAATTACACACACGAACTCACAATAGAGATTTTAGATTCAAAGTATACTTACTCCTTTAATTCATCCTTATACTTATTGCTACAAACATGTCATCTTATTTCAAAAATTTCATTGGAACGTGGAACATGTTTTACTTACTATTAACGAAGTGACAAATTTTGCATTGCAAGTTCGATAAATTTTAATCATAGTGCACAATTCACAAAGTTAGTTAATAATTATAAACAGACAGAGGTAATCATCGGGAAATGCGCAAGAAACCAAGATTAATGTTATTATTTACATTTAATAACTATCTGACGAAGTTTGGAACGTCTTGCACGTTGTTTAATTGTATTCAAGGTACACGATAAAATGACTATGTTGAAGTGTGTTCCAAAGTAATCATATAATTTTAACAGTTTTATTGTCTAAATTTCACACGTATGAGCTAACTTATGCTGCATCATCTTTATTGGAAAATACATATCGAAACTGATATTTTGAGCCCACCCGTGAGTATGCTATGTCACAACTCTAATACATCCGAACGTAAAAAGTGCCCACGGACTCTCCTCTATAAGTTTTACTTTAGTGGGATAAAATTTGTGTCTGCAATACAGAGTAAAATTCGTCGACTAGACAGTTCTGCAATGGTTGATTTTATGCGTTGTCCGGGGCCTGAAACAGACGTGAAACTAAAGCCTCACCCTTCGATGCATTACGTGACCAAAACGAGATTCTAAACATCAAACACAATCTTCTAACTTACTCACATATGCATATAATAGTGAGAAGTAATTTTTCACGCTAAAAATAAACATCTGAGTAGGTTAGGTTAATCAATACCCCAAATAAAGCATAAATGTCCAGCGAAAATCACAACCAGTACCATAGTTAAGATTAGAACTATAGAGGTTGAATCATTTGCTCCTGTAACAGAAGTGACCGCACAATATCGAATACATAGTTCCTACAATACTTTCAATTTAAAAATTATTATATGTAGCTTTAAACATATTAGAAAGTTATGACTGATGTCGAGCTTTAGGATTCTACTTCGGTCGTATGTATATAATAAGATTTTAGAGTCTAAGGATATTTTGAATTATATATATGTGTGTGTGTGCATAATTTGAAACACAAATAATACATAAAATACAGATGTTAAAAATAATCATGCCCTACACACGCACACACATACATACATACTTACATATATATATATATACACACACAAACATACATACTTCTATATATAGGTAGATAGAAGCTAAGATGCATATGGGGCATGAATCTGTTTAACATCTGTGCTTTATGTATTTGGGTGTTCAACATCTGCTACATTGAATTCTCACATTGCGTTAACAGTTTCACCTCGCCGCCATTTTGTGATCAACACAAAGAAATAAAAAAAAAATCCTTAGTTACGGGCCGGGGCAGTAACCAGATTGTGATGTCCAAAATGCACGGTAGTCAAATTTTTATGGACTATGTTTCATGCAGGCGAAAAACAGTGGATCAATTCTAAGCATGACAGGTAAATCCACACCTCGCTCATTTTTAATGACACTGTCATGTTGTAATGGTAGAAGCTGTCGCCATTACACATTCTCTCGGGTAATTCGCGTTGAGCCCTGAATTCGGGCGATTACCTTGCCTGTTATACGTCATTAGAGAGCACATTACATTTGATGGTAATCGTCAAAGGTTGAGTGCCCTTGTCTCTCTCGTCTTGTCAAATCATTCGGATTAATTATTACTAATTATTCATTAACTTTTGCTGTGCCGTAAAAACTAACTTACATCTCTCTGTTGGATTTATAATACCATTTCTTGTTCGTCAATTATGAGGTTAGCTGCACGAGTTCGTAGAATTGATAATTTAAATTAATTTTCTTTTCAGTATACACGTATTTCAGCCATGGTATGATCGGAAAGTACTATTACCTTTGTATGTGTGATTGTTTAGAGCGCTTTTGCATAATTTACTTGTAAAACGACATAGTTTCGCACCTAGAAATCAACTTTGTTTGTACCTTTGATTTATTCTATGGACCAGAAATCTCATTCTATCCACGAGTCTTTGTTTATTTAATTAATGTTTTCACCAATATTTTTCTACTTGTTTGTTAACTTTCGTAGGTTATTAGTTTTGCTGAAATTTCTATTGTCTTACAGCTAGTATCGTTTTGCCATTTGTAAGACAGGAATAAATCAAAAGTTTGATAGTTTTCACATACCTTAATATTATTCAGATTTGAATTTTTTTGTGTTCACACATCTTATAATAATTCAGTATAACATACCGTATAATAATGCTGATGTTTTAAATTTTTCATACGTTCACGAGCACCACTTGAAATGATTGTTGAACCCAGAATAGTTTGTAATTCTACTATTTCACCGTCCATCCAATATAGGTGGGTGGGTGGGGGGTGACGTGCCTCTCAATGATCCAAAACTATACAAGGCTCGTATATGTTTGATGTTGGTGTATTGTACTGCATGTCCCTTTTAATAATTGAAAGGTTATGACGAGTTGTCCAATTTTACCTCCCTCATCTGAGATTTGGGCCACAGTGATTCTAACACTAAGAAACCAACAATCTTATTTTAAATTTGTAGAGGCCTCAGAACATTTTGCAAAATAACCCAATTGAATTTACAAATATCACTGAACAACGACCTACGGTGTTATACATATCTAATGCTCCTTATATTTTTTAGAACATTCATTATTTCTCAATAATTTGAGTTCAAAAACTGTAAATCTTGAGTTGAGTTTCTGTTTTTTTTTTAAAGTCCACTTTATGCACAGTAAGCTAATAGGGACTGGACCTACAGATTAAAGTGGGATCCAAACCACTATGTGCCTCCACCGGGTATCGAACCCGGGCCCCCCCTTGATTACAAGGCGACGACGCTACCACTACGACATCGGGAAGGTCCAAAAAGTGCTGCAAATATGTACAAAATAGAAAATTTGTATTTTTTCTGTTTAGCGTCGCTTTTCTTCAACTTTTGACTAATCGCGAAGATGAGGATGGGTGATGATTAGATGAAATTGATAAAGGCACACTTACAAAGAACTTCCATTCCCAGATCGGTCCTCAAACCCGGGAACTTCAGTAACGATATCGGAAGTCGCCCACTTAACCCACTCACCCACCAAGTCGTCTAAGTGGATCATTTGAAAGAAATTTCTCAACTTTTATGTGCTTCTTTAATGAAATAATGATGAGAATATAAAGATACAGTGCGAGACCACATCTATAGTAGAGGCTGATTACTCATAAACGACCTTAGTTTTCTAACAAACCATCACAGAAACGTACTGAAATAACTGGTCTAGGATTCGAAGCCGGGTCTCTGATATTCTCTACCTCGTTCTTCACTTCTGGTAAAGTTAATAAAGCAGAAGCAAAAAATGAGGAAGAGAAATGGTACAGTATGCCTGAGATCCTGGTTCGAGCCTTGGTCGCGACTCTATTGTTCTCTAAGTTTCTACGAAAGAACATCTCCTTTATGGCCAGTACTATAGAAGTAATATAAAAGACTACGGTACCAACAACTAATGAATTTACTGCATTTTCCTCAACGTAATGTACAGTTACGAACACTTCTGAGTTGAAAAGACCCTTCCGAATTTAAATGCAATCGTTGCAACTCAGAACTGGCTGTGACTGTACATATACAATCGCAACGCATTGTTTGATATTTTCTGGTCTGTAACTATTACTTCATTTCGAACAAGTGTTCTCGTGTTACCAGCGAGGTTAAATTGGAGTTGGAAGCCAACTCCAATTTAACCTGGCTGGTAACCCGAGAACTCTTGTTCGAATCATGTCGCCAGCAAAGCTACAATTCCTATAACTTCATTTGTTATCTTCTCATATTTACGGACACAAGAAGTGGGGCTATATGCCCCGCCCCTCCCCCCAAGCTTACAGATTTGATATTTGCTGCATTTCTCAAAATTAAGCCTACGAATCAAGGTACAGGCGGATATAGGTATCAAGGTTGTAAAACAGAGAAAATGTTTTTTTGAAGTTCAAAATCTATGAAACGTTTCTTAATCCAAATTGTCCCGGCTTTTCAGGTCTCTTACCCTAATTGATTACGACGAAACAGATTTCTGATCAAGGCTATGGTAAAAGAAATGTGAGTATATGAATTTCCTACAGAGGCCTGTTGAACGTGTTCGTGATGTGTGTTGTCCTCCCCTCGTACGTGTGGTAGCTGGATATGGCGTAGAAGTGTCTGTTCTAGTTTCAATGTTTACTGGCAAGTTTATTATTTAGCGAGGTGCGTCGTGAAGACAATATATTTTACGTACTGCTGTACCAAGAAGAGAGATACCCTTTGTCCATGTAATCCTGCCCCTGCGTTGCCATAATGCGTGTTCTTCGACACCACGTCGTCACCTTTTATTCAGTCCCAAGTGTTTATACCGGTGGTCATGATTAACGTCCCCCCTACTCAAATCCCTCTGGAGCCCGTTCGAAGCATCGGATTGCGGTAAAACTTGGTATATGGAGAGCATGGGGAAGCAAATGCTGACGAAAAGTAAATTAGTTCAAATTTTCACCACCAGGTGGAAATGATGCGCTTAGAATTAAATTTCCCCTACTCAGAGCTCTCTGGAACCCGCTTGAAGCATCGGATTGCGGTGAAACTTGATATAGAGGCTATGGAGACCACGGTGAAGCGAATTCTGATGAATAGAAATAGTTCACCATCAGGTGGCAATGTGGCGCTAAAATAACAAGCAGAAGTTGCACATGCAAAACTTTATTTTTAATTTATGTCACTACAGCAGTGTTCAATATGCGTTCCGTCAACGTGAATGACACTTTTAAAATGTAATCCAGCGTGATCAATGGTCGCACGGAGCGTTTTCTGTGCCCCAGATTTCAGCGCCACATTTCCACCTGGTAGTGAATATTTAAACTAGTTTTTTCGTCATCATTCGCATTCTCATGGTCTCCATAGCCTCTATATCAAGGTTCACTGCAACCCGATGCTTCCAATGGGCTCCACATAGCTCTGAGAAGGAAAATTTAATTCTAAGCACCGCATTTCCACCTGGTGGTGAAAATTTGAACTAATTTTTTTCTTGTCAGCATTTGCTTCCCCATGGTCTTCATAGCCTCTGCACCACGTTTTACCGCAATCCGATGCATCGAACGGCCTCCAGAGTGCTTTGAGTAGGTGAACGTGAATTATGACCACGTGATATCATCATGGAAGTAACACATACTCAGCAAAAGCAGAGACGTGAAATTTAACGTTGTTGATTTTTTTGGCAACGGAGGGAAGTTATAAATATATTTGTATGGCAACGCGGGGGCACTCAGGCATAAGTGAAGGGGAATATTTCGTCTGAGGTGACTGCGAGAGTAAACAAACTACTCTTCACTTTAATTCACAACTTTGCCGTGGTATATCTCTTCTTGGTACGACGTGTACTTGTTTCTTAGATTGTAGATATTTCTTGTAATTGTATTTTTCTTTGATGTTCCGTGTTTACTCAAAGTGCATGGTTTATTTCTTGTCATCCCTCAATGTGATCAAGAAATTGAGCAGTTAGTATTTATCGTGGAACGTGTTCTCCGCGAAGCATGGTTTACGTTAAAGGGTAGGTAGTTTCCGTGTCGTATTCGTTCGTATTGTCATACCTCTATCTGTGCTTGGTAGGCGTTCATGTGTGAGGAATCACAAATACTTTAGATGAAGGAGGAAATTGTGTTTTGATAAGTTGCGGCTGTTAGCGTTTTTTTCCCGCATGGCGTTGTTATTTCCCTTATTCTGAAGCCACACGGAAGACCAGATTTCGGTTCCCGGCGGTAGAAATTTTTCAAGGACCGTTGCATGGAAAGACACTCGGGTTTACCCGGCCCATAATAAATGGGTGTCTGGAGATAAAAGAGGCTGGAGCGTGGTACTAATCACGCCATCTCCAAAAATGGCCGAGATTGTGAACTGTGGGTCCATACCTCCACATCCTCCAACGTAGTTTTTGTGCATCTTTAGGCTAATCACGACGACGATTAGATGTAACCGTTCGTGTCAGACTAGGACTCGAACCAGAATCTTCGGCTGCGAGGTCGTGAGTCGAGTACTCAGTGAGATCAGCCATCGAGGATTTCCAACCCCTGATTAGGTTTCGATCAGTCCCATCCACGTTTCCCACACACTTGACACCACGGAGTTACCCGGATAATGTGTAAAACTGTCATAATTATACTCGTAATTAATTTGCGGGTTCGATTCCTGGTTCGAGCACGAGTGCTTTCGATCCCAATTTTAGACGGTAAAGTCTCTATTTTGTCCTATCGGTGACAAATTAGATGTTATCACCACGTCTGAACATGCAATACCAAACTTGCATTATTCCATTATGTTTATAATTCCTGGTCTAAACCTAACCGTATTTCTTCAATAACTACTTTCAAAACAATATAATTTCAAAGTTGGATGTCTTTTTATATTCTTTAAAGAAGTTAAAGAGGAACAAGTTGTAGCGGCGATATGCTACTATTCAGAACATCGATGCATTTCTCGGTTTATTGCTCATAGACATTTCAACTCTATGTAACTCTAATAATAATAACAACATAATTAATTAACATTCGAATAATAACTAATTATACAAAATGTTATCACAATCGAGATAACTATTTCAATCGCAAAATATATTTTAACTTACAATTTTTACGGATAGGTTGCTAAAAGATTGATTTTTCACTCCAATTGATAGGCGGACAGGAAGAACGATCGAGAAATTTAAATATTCCCAGTGTTCTATTTGAAAAACATATATTTCTCTTGGGGGATTCCAGTATCTACTTTTGAAGGATCACGATATTATATAAATTAAATATATATAGTTTGCCCCAGGTGTCAATAACTAGCAACGATTGCGGGGCTGCATCAACCAGAGGGGAAATCACCCCCCCCCATTCAGCAATCATCACTAGCTAGAAAGCTCGTAATTGGCTGAGTCAAGTGGACACGTGTGTACCACACGCCATCCGCCTTACTACCTACTGGCCAGACCGCGTAGAGCAGCAGCATTCTCGTTAACGGCACTTTCCAGTACTAGAATGACGTCATTCGATGTATCGAGATTTCCCAATCGACTCCTATCCACTCGCTGCCCGGGACGGCTCTATAGCTGGATTCTGTTGGAATTCATTTCAAGCTCTGGGAGATATATCCTCCCAAAGGTAGATGCTCTGGGGTTCCATTGGGATGTTATCCATAACAGATATTAATCATTCCGATGGGAGATGGGGATGAATGATGATTAGGACGAACGGCCGTCTAACATAGCAGGGTTTGAATATTAACAACCCATATTCCAGAAAAGCGACATTATAGGGTACAGAGGTGAGGCAGGAGGATTGCGTTTTTATGAGGCAGAAACGATGAGGTGAATAAAAATCGGACAATGGAAAAAGTTTTCAGTGCATAGTCATGGCATAACATCTTTTTCCTCTTTTTCTTTTTCTTCTTGTTCTATCCTCCATTTATCTCTCTCTGCTTCTCTGTATTTTCCCCTCAATCTCCATGGCATTCCTTTCTCCCTCTTTCCTCATTCTCATCATACCTTTCATTTCGCTCTACTCTGTTTCTCCTCGTTTCTAATCTTCATCTCTCTCTTTTTCTGGTGGAGTGGTTAGCACAGCGCAATACGACGCCAAGGGTCGAATCATCTCCGCCTTGACATGGACGTCTCTTCTGAGTGTTCCTTCACCAATTTCATCATATCGTCACTCATCCTCATCGTCGCGATGAGGATGAGACCCACTATCAAAATGCCGCGGCCATTAAACAAACGTTATTGGGCAGACTAAACCTGAAATAAAATCAAGAAGACATGTTTTACATATATATATAGGCATAATTTATTTCATTACTTCTTTAATTATCTTAACAATATTAATGAAACATATTCAATTTAAAGATAAGCATTAATTAAGCAAACAGGTACAAGGGACGGACATATTTTCTGGGTGTGAGTCACACTTATTACTACGGCTAGGATTTTGATGACCTTAAAATTGTCAAAAAACGACCTTTAGAAAATGCATTTATGACGTAATACATCCAACAAAATGCCCTATAAACTTAGAATAATAACCTAAAAATTCATAAGGATTTGTAGAACAAATTTATAAACTACCAAGAGAAATTCAAATTACACATTAACGTTACAGTATCTATCATCACATGTTCATTGCGCATGGTAGTTCAAGTAAGAAAGTTCATTTTTGTCATCTTCTACACTTTAAGTACTGAGTTGTACTACACAATGAAAATCATATGCATATTTTCAAAAGTGAATGATTGTCGGTTGTCGGACAAGAGAGCCTTGTACACGGAAAAACTTCTCTCGACTTCCAATGAACTTGACTTGAAATGAACAATATCCCTTGCTGTTAAGTCACTTTCAATTCCATGGAGTGCAAATTGTTTCCCTGACAAAATGTCCTATACAGAGCACGAGAATTTGTACCCTTTGCTTTTTAACAATAATCCGTTCGGCGACAATGTATTTACTGATAGAGGGGGAAATCACATTGTTTGATCTGAATTGTTACATAACAGCTTGAATCAACAATACTGCACAGAATTTATATGTTTCTTCAAACACAGTCGTTCAGAACTGCGCTGAAGGCAATGAGACAAGAGTCGGGAACTTCTCTCCTTCAAAGACTTACATTTGCATGTAAAATGCCCCCCATCTTTCACCAAAATGTAGAAAAATGCATAAGATGACTTTTAAAAGGGCGAAAAATGACTTAAACGGTTTAAAAAGTTTAAAAAATTACCTTTACTCCAAAAAGGGACAAGAAATGCATAAAATGCTCCAACAAAGGCATCCCAATTTATTCAACACGTTCCTATCTACTTATGCAACGTTTCTGCCTTAACAAAAAAAGATGCATTTGCATCAAAATCCTAGCCCTACTTATTATACTCGTAAATACAGTACAAAAATGCGTATTTGTGCTAAAATAATATTTATCTCATTTTTGTTCTTTTTCTGGTAACCGGGGGCAATCTCCTGGGGCCGTTTCTGTTCAGATTTCAGATTCATAGATGCTCGAAATGTTACATTGGTTTTGGCAGCCAGAGTTGAATAAGGAAATCCCTTGAAAGGAGGCTCCAACGCGAGACTCAGCGACCACAAAGTCTGGGCTGAAACCGCCAAACTTAATGAAGACTTGGCTGCGAGGTAACTGTTGAACCGCCGCCTCCTTTCCCGCAAACGTTATTTAACGCCGTCTCCTTTAACTTCAGTTAATGTTAACTCTTCCGTTCCGCAGTCTCTGTTCGAGGACCTGACATTTAAGCTCCAGGCAGCCATTACGTGTTAAGCCGTATTGTGCTTAAAGCGAGAGACCGGCAATTTTTTTAATGGAGCATTGACAATACCTTTGCCCTGACGCCTATAAATACAAGGGAGAAAATGCCAGCGTTTAATACCTCGGCTCGTAAATGTAATCCAATATTTACCAACGCATTGTAGCATGTTCAGCAAGGTATAGGATTACAAGGAAAAGTAGAGCAGTCATTAACATTCTGAAATTAATTAACAATTAATAATATGAATGGGCCTCCCCGATCGCGCAGTGGTAGCGTCGTCGCCTTGTATTCAAGGGGTCCCGGGTTCGATATCCGGTTCGATATCCCACATAAAACAGGTATCGCGACTGAAATCGAACAGAAAAAAAAACACAAAAAAAACTGATTCCGACGTACTTTCAGTTTTCCTGAACCTGAACTAAAACGGCAGAGGCAAGTTTGCGCGGAGTTTCGCTTCAGTTTCGGTTCGAACCGAAATGTTTAGGTTCAGTTTAAAGTTTCAGTCTTTGTGTAATTAAACACAGCATAGGGTAGGGTAACTTAAGGTGAATAGGGTAAAAAAATCAAACAATGTAACGTATTTCCTATAGTTTCATTCAAATTTAAAATTATCGGGAATTTAGTAATAAAGCGATCCTTTAACTATAATTTCCAGTAATTAATAATTTGTAAAGTTCTTTCATTTTTTTGCCCGTAGCATTTAAACTTTAACTCTGCATGACCCTATTCACCTTTAAGAGTTCGGGTGAATCAGGTCACATGTAAGAGCGAATCGAGTCAGTAACCTATCAGTGAAATATGTATTATTAGTCTTTAATTTCCATTACAAACCTTATGTTCAGAGTGTAGGACCTTATCTTTTGTTCGCACGTCATCGACAAATAAACTTTATTCTTCCTTGTGCAGTCGCACATTTCCAGATTTTCTTGCCACTGTATCCAATCAACCAGTTTCACTGAAACAGGGTCGTTGTATTAGTGCTTCATATTACAGAACCCACAAAGAGTATTGTTGACTTCATAAATGACGTTTTCCGACTCTGAACATGATGATGACGATGCGAGTGTGAGGGCAACTTGACGAATTTGAACGCAACCTTTCTCACATCGCTGGGGGTCGAGGCTAAAACCACACGACCATAATTTTAGTAACTGCGATACCAGTTCATCCTTCTGTTTCACTGTCAAGATAGCTTACCCTCTTTTCTCTCAGGGATTTGTCCTGGCCATTCTGTATTCTTCTTTGGAGATACAAATAGGAACACAAAATATTTTGCGGCATGTCGTTGTTCCTACGTTCCCTAAATGCTTTCATCGCTTTCTGAACGTCCTCCTGATTCCACGAAGTTGACGATTTCTTTGTATATTTCTTCATCTGTAGCAGACAAATTAATTTAGAAGCCTATTTGAGGGCAAATAGGCATATCATGTGTTGACCCTATTCACTCGATTCTCGTGACCCTATTCGCCCGAAAGTGTAACATTTTTCTGTTCATCAGTTGGATACACTGCACCAACGACAATGATGGCGGTAAATCTTATAATCTTTTGTACGACAACTAAATGCCATGCTATGCACAAATGATCTTTAAAATATCGCATGCAGTACAGTACAACACTAATAAATACATATAGACATTTTTAAAACACAGCTTTTTCCCCTCGTCTACTTACATTTAACACGAGTATTATAGTTTTTGGCAGCTCCAAATACACTACTTCTTGGTAGCTTCTACGTTCAGCAGCAGTGCCGGATCTACAAATCTTCGACCCCTCCCCCCGGCAACGATACTTCACACTGAATATATATTGTAGGCGAAGGATGAGCAGACTTTAACACATATTTAAAATTAAATTGCAAGTCCTCAGCGCCCAACTGGTTTTCATAATGTTATTATACTTACATTGCAAGAATTAAACAACACAACTCAACTTCCAAAATATTATTTCACTTTATAACATTTGATATAAACTCATTTTCGATTTCTGACACAAGACACTTTATTTCTTCTTCTTCTTCTTTTTTTTTGTCCCTGTCAACATTATCTTGTCGACTTTGGACATCGTTATTGTTTTTTATCTGTTTTAATGTTTTCTTCTAAAGTTGATAGTTAGTCTCACAAATTAATCGGAATCACAAATATATAACAATTATTATAAATAATTCACTTTTTTTTGTCCATTTTGCTGTTTCTTAAAAATCACTTTATATTTCAAGTCTACATTTTCGAGAATATGCATAAACAAGACACTTTAAGTCAATATTCTTACATATAACAAAAACGAATCGAAATCAACAACTTAAAACAAATATCGACATTGATACAGCGTTCTTAATCTCAAGAGTTCCCTGTTAATTTTAACATCTCACGACATAAACATTCACTCAGAGTAACTGGACGAAGAATCCGGAAACACCTGCAAAATAATAAGTAGAAAAACTAGGACCTAAAATACTTTAATAAAACCGCGTGTTATCGATTATTGAGAAACATGGATGTTAAAAATATACAATTGAAGAACGGCTATACATTTTTGAAAGAGAAATATTTGGACCAAGTTGAACAGAGAGCTAGATGCATTGATAAAACAAAGGAACATAATGAAAGAAATTACATCTCGAAGGATAGCCTGGATTGGTCATACTAAATGAATGGAATAAGCTCGAACAGTTTGCATCCAGACTAAGATAAATACCAAAACGGAAGCAGATGTAGAAGACAAGTGAAGAAAGCAAGCAGAGGATAGGAAGTATTGACACAAGATTGTTGAGTTGGCCAAGACTCCATAGAGAGTTGTATCGCCGTAAGAAGAAGATAAACATTCTACACAAACACCCGATGGCTTCCACTTATCCATCGATTGTACTGAAGCAGTTGAATGGGATCTCAAGCCAAAAGAAACATATTTAGCTCTTATAGGAGTTTCGTCTCGGTTGCATAGAGTTGTCCACAATTAATGTATTTACGGTTTGGAGCTTTGTGTTATCTTTCTTTTGATATTGTTTTCATTTTCTAGTTGCCTTATAAACCAGAAGATTTATTCTGGTAAAGCTCCCAACTAAAATGATCTGTCGTCTACGGCCGTTGTTGCCAGACATATATTTCGTGAAAACTGACCTTCTTGTTGTACGAGGCAAGGGCAAGCAATGGATATGAAACGCTTAAAAGATAAATTCTTTTCCATTTCTCATCTGAAATTCCTGCTGCCTGCGTGTCGGTTGCCTTTTCTCCCCTTCGCTGTGTAACCAAGTATTCTAATTCGCTTCTCCAAGAGAACGGCGAGCTCTGGTTGGCAGACAACAAAGCACGTGCTGCCTCCAGCGCTCCTGTCAGTGGGTGGAAGAAGTCACGTGATATCTGGCAAGGTCTTTCAGTAGACGACAGATCACCGAGTGACGGAAGCGATACCAGGATAAACCTTTTGGATTATACATACTGTTACAGTATCGTTCCTGTCCAGTTTCTTGTAGTTACTCCTGCTGTACTGGAGGAATTGAAAATAAGCAAATTAACAATGTAATTAATTTCTCGTTTGACTAATTTATGCAAGATTCAAAGATCACCTGATTTAAAACTCAATACTACTTTTTATGGGGTTTTAAAGGAGACGGCGTGTATAGTTAAACCACAAACCCTTGACCGACAGATATAAATATTTGACAAGAAATCTAAATATACCGGTTAAAATGTTTAAAAAAGCGATGCAAAATTCAATAAAAAAAAACAATATATGTAGAAACGCTCCAAACAAAAAGTTGTGTACTCATTTAGTGTTTTACATAAAAAAACAACTTTTATTTATTTCAAAATTATAAGTAAATCAAATGGGGAAGTTAATATTGCACCAGGTTTTTAAAGGATTGGAAGTGTTATTTTCATCTAAGTTAACTTACTTAAGTTACTTGCCGTTAAGTGCAAAATATATTTACAGGAAGTTATGGTATATTTTAAGAGAAATACGTTTGTTTCCTGGTTTTAGAAGAGCTGGTACTCTAGCGACATCTCTCGGGTGAAACATAAATCCTTTTATGATTCTGTTATATTATTTCTGTTCTTTGAATTTATGATCATTAATAATGAGGTCAGTAAGTATATGTCATTCTTGCTTTGAATACGTGAGCACGCGTGAGTGTATGATCTGTGTGCTTACGAATATGTCCACGAATAAGCTTTACTAATGTGCGTGTGATGTTCATGTTGATGTTCTTCTGTTTTTGTAGAGACGCTAATTGTCCGAGCACTGGTAGCGCGAACACGGACGCCTATCTGCAGCCTGGTTTCTTGCCTGAAAAGAGCGGGAAGGAAATCCTGCCGCCTATCCAACACGAGATGAAGTAAGACAGCTTCAGGTTTCACACGCAGCTTTACACACGCACTTTCCCACAGCATGTTTACGCAACGTACGCAATGAACAGGGTATATTATTCACCACTGGCGCTAGATCGTAAAGGCACTCTCACTGTGTGTTACTCTGCACTTGCACTAGCGAACTTAGTGCAAGGATAATCAGAAGCACTTAGATCTTGTACCCACATTCTGTACGAACATTGAAATTATACTATATGCTATTGTTTTGTGAATCTTCGCGAAATTGTTTAATGTTTAAGCTAAAGTTTACGATTTAATTTTAGGATTTTATATGCATAACTTCGACATTCACTAATCTTACTTCTGATTAGTTGGTTGGGAATTTATCCAGGTTCGGTGAAAGAGGATAGAAATGGAATTGATTTAAGAAGAAGTTAAAAGTTGGAGCTACTCTCACTGCTCCATTTACTAATCTGTTACTAATAAGGGAAGAGGGACGACATGTTCATTTTCACTTTCATGAAAGCACCGTCAGATATATATAGCTTCTATCTATTATATTATTTTGCGAGATGATATCAGTAGTTAGCCGACCTACGTGGAGGTGTGGTTAGCACAGCGCGCTACGACGTCATGGGTCCCGGATGTTCCTTGCGACTCTCCTTTTATAAATTTCATCATATCAGTAATCATCCTCATCTTCGTGATTAGCAAAGTGATACAAAAGCGAAGTAAAATGAACCAATCAGGAGTTATCACGAAATGATTCTAAAATTTTAAAAAAAACACCCTTTAAGTGACTCTAACTTCAACGAACCATCAGAAATGTCAGGCAAGTAATTAGTATTAATTCATTTATTATTGCAGGTTCAAAGTTACTTTTACTACTAGGTACACCAATTTTACTCCGTTGGATGAAGAAAACGAAGAATTATGGGGGAGGGAGATCATGTAAAGTGATCAATAAAGTTAAAAAAATTACTCTGAGTAATGGGATAGTGGTATACACGATGTCGAAATTAAATATTTTATGGGGATTGTGACATGATCTGGGATGCGCCATTGGCTTGGAGGGGATCGGCACCTAATGTAAACCAATGACGTCATTCGAAACTAAACTACCTTATTACACTGAAAAATGATCTAATATTACTGTAATATCACCGGCAGCTACGGCAACAGTGATGTTATTGTAAAATTACAGTTGTTCCACCGTAAAAAGAAACGCTAACTGTAGAAACAATGAACCACACCATAAAACCACACCATTCTTGCCGTTCATTTCTTCGCATCGGAGCTCTCCCTGGCAGCAGTAGTATAGACCTGTTGATACTAGAATATCAACTTTCATGTACTTTTATGTAAATTATTTTGCATTTCAGAATCAATATTGCAACTATACATTACATTGAATTTCTAATTCACACGCAAACGGTGAGCAGACTTTTATACAATTTTAAAGTTGAAATTTAAGTCCTTATCCCTCAACTGAGTTTTGTATAATATTAGGGCTATACATATTCTGTTGCAAGAATTAAAACACAATTTAAACTTTTAAGTTATTACAACCTTAGTGACAATGAAGTTCGACCAGTCACAAATATAGGAGTGCGTTGTGAAAGAAGGAGAACACATGCATATGCTGAACATATTTTATTCAGCAGGCTACATGGAACAAAGGAAAACATAAATTTCCGCTGCAACGCAGCAATGTATGGTGTCCACACAAAATAAAACATTTTCGTCCATCTACACGTGACATTGAAGTTCGACCACTGTTAGAGGGGATCCTGTTTACCATGGTGTGACGCCGCCCCGTCGGTGAATAACTGTGGCAATGCGTCGGGGAATGCTGCGGACGAGTCGTTCAAGGTATTCCACATCGATGCGGTGCAATTCCTCCTGCAGGCAGGCGATAAGAGCAGCCACTGTCGTAGGCCCCCTCTGTTGCACACGTCGCTTAAGAACACGCCACACATTCTCAATGGGCGAGAGGTCGGGACTCGATGGTGGCCATGGCAGAGTTCGCACGTGATGGCGAGTCAACCATTCTCTTGTCAGCCGCGCTGTATGAGGCCTGGCATTGTCGTGTTGAAAGATGAGACGCCGCCTGTGGAACAGGTGCCTTCGCACTGTGGGAAGATGTCGCTCCAGTATGCGTGTATAGGCGTGTGCATTCACAATGCCCTCACAGACGTGTAGTGGGCCAACCCCAGATGCCGTCATGCATCCCCATACCATCACTGACGCAGGTTTCTGTACCCGACGTGCATAACATTTTGCTTCATTCTGTTCCTCCTTCCGACAAATGACTGTTTTCCGTATTTTCCCGTCCACAACATTGAAAATGGATTCGTCCGTCCACAAAACCCTGTTTCACTGCCGAAATGTCCATCCCCGGTACATTCGTGCACACCGGAAAGGAAGGGTTTACGTTTCGCCTTGCACACTCGGTAACCGCATCGCTGTAGGTAACGGCGAATGGTTCTGGTTGACACTTCAATGTGAAAGCGTTCTCGAATCCACAGTCGTAATTCGGCCACAGAAACATGATTGTTGGTCTGGATATAGCGCCTAAATATCCGTAGGTCGCGCACGCTCAGCAGGCGTTTTCGACCGGGGGCTTTACCTGGCTCTGTAGTACCCGTATTTTGGTGGTGTTTGATGATGCAGTGGACGGTTGACTTGGGTAAGTTCAGTTTGCGCCCTATTTCCCGTTCACTGAGTCCTTCCCGTTGCAACTCCACCACTCTTCTCCTCACGGTGTTGTCAATAGGTTTGCCCCTGGCCATGGCGATGATGCACTGCGGTTCCTCGGTGCACAGCACGCGCTTATATACGGCAGACTCCCTTATCGTGTCCGTGACGTCATGCTTCCGTCGAATGCGCCACTATCTGGAATTTTTCCGTATGGGTCTGGTGCCTGGTCGAAGTTCAATGTCACGCGTATTGTTCCCCGTTTTCGTTCTTTACGTGACCTTGGGTGCAACATGCTGGGATCACGATTCTTGCCTGCTCACACGCCTCCTCTTACACACATGCGTCACTTCTGCGGGTCACCCATTCCACCGCCTATGCCTCTGTGCATTTAATCACGTATTCCTTTCTGGTCGAACTTCATTGTCACCAAGGTTGTATTTCTCTTGAAATAACTCGTTTACAAACTCAATTTGCATTTAAATACAAGAAATTACATTGAATACATTTTTACTTCTGTACAAAAACGAATAGAAATCAACAACTTTAAAACAGCGATATGTATACAACGTTCCTGAACTCTGCTAGTCCTGGTTAATTAACAAATACACATACAATGGAAAACAGAAAACATACTTCTTATTTGTGAGCGTAGAAGACAGTCTCAACATGGATCCCTTTCGATACTATACATTTGAAATTGCTTGTCACCATATACGGTATTTGTAACTTACTTAGAAGATGGATTCGACTTTTTTGAGTTTCTGCTATTTACGGTGAAAATACTGTAGAATAAACGGTAAACCATCAGTAGATTATACGGTGCCACCACCGTAGAATTAAGGAAACTTTTACATTGTAAGCAAGTATTAATTATTCTGAGCTATCTTGCAAAGAACTTGGAGTTATTAGTTCTGATAGACATTTACAGCGCCACTGAAGTAAACATTGAACAGTAGTGCGGAATTTTTATCCATCCCACCTTGGACAATAGCCAAGCATCGCTTCATCTTTTTCGTCAAATAACAACCGTTCAGTAATAAAAGAATTGCGAGAAACAAGCGTATATATGAAGATTAAAATATTATTTCCATTTTAAGCAAACAATACTCGTTTCAAATAGTAAATAATTATAAATTACTTATTACCTGCAAACATTGTAATTCATTTAGATCGTAATCTGTAATTCTGGCTGACATCTGAAACTATTGATTTGCTTTATTTATTTTACTTCGCTTTTTTGTGCCACTTTTGGCTAATTTTGCGACGATGGGGATGAGTGATGTAATGATGAAATTGATGAATAGACACTCACAAACATCCATGCCCAGGCAAGGATTCGAACCCGGGACCCCTGGCGTCGTGGCGTGATGTGCTGATCACTCCTCCACGGAGCCCGGTCTAAAACTGAAAACAAAATTTGGTTGGTCAGTAAGACTGTTGTCTATGGAAACCTTTTTAACTAACGATGGCTACTGAAGAATATTTCAATTTTGTGAGGTCCTAATAAATGTACCCAGTCCGAAAACATGAGTTATTTTTAGGTCTTTAATTCAAAATAATGCTCTCGTTTGTCTGAAAAGGAGCTGCCAACGTCTGGTATCGCTAGGTCTAGCAAGAGAGATTAATTGTAAGCATGATGTCAATATCCGGTGCTTCTCCGTGTAAGGAGATGCTTCAATACCAGGTCGTGTCGGTGACGAGTGGGGGAGGGGGGATCTATGACGACAGCAAAGTAGGCAGGCCGCCGTGGAGAGAGACCGGCAGTCGGGAATCGACTGTTCGCGTGCATCACGGCAACGCAACACCCAGAGTTTGTTATGCAGTTGTCCGGGCAACATCGGCTACCGACCCAAAAGGGGGTTTGCGCGTTGCAGACCGTCTGTTTTTTCTCCCCCGATATATTTCCTCATTGTCTGTCCTTGCTACGGCAAAGAAACAGGGGGAGGTCCTCTGCAGGAAATGCAAGATCCAGAAACAGTACGACGAATACGCCATTGACTTCATAAATGCCTGTTCGTCCGCATTGCGGGTTCCACGCATCGAGGGCATGGAGGCGGCACGCAACACGCGTGGACATGTCCCGACGGTCCGACTGGCGTACTGTAAGGGTGCGGTAATAGTGGGACATTTTAGCGCCTGGCAAGTAGACAACCTCCATTACTGCAAATCGGGTTGCCGACATCTAGACGCTATCTGGCACGAATATAGAGAGTTGACCGAGCATTTAAGTTATTTCCGAGACTGATCGTGGGTTAGCGGTTAGCGTAACCCGAGTACGATTCATTGAATAAAGTAATTTTACGTCTTCTTTCTGCCACTCTTGGATAATCGCGACGATAATGATGAGTGCTGATATGATGAGCGACGCTCGCAAAGAACACGCTTAACCAGGCCGGGATTCGAACCCGTACCTGGACATGCCTGAACTGCAAAGATTTCATAATAACGGTTTATCGTAACCTGAACGCTAACCACTGAGCCACGAAGGTCGTTACATTTTCCTTCATGTGTCCAAGGTCAAGAATTCGTACGGCAAGGATAGCCTGACGGTAAGAGGCTGACGCTTGGCGTCATAGCGCACTGTGCTAACCACTCCAACACGAAGGTAGGCTGACCCGAGTACGAATCTCAAGAAGGAGACGCCCTTATTTATAATATGAGGCTTACTCCTCCATCGCCGCGACTAATCTTAAACATGTAGTAAACAAAGTAGAATATCAAATGCAATGATGTACAATATCAGAATTCACGCATTAACAACAGGATTTGTTTTTAAATGTATTTGATATATGATGATGGGTGGCCGCGGTGGCTCAGTCGGTAACGCGTCTGACTACCATGCTATAGGTCCCGGGTTCGATCCCCAGCCGGTTCAAATCCGGGAACTTTTCTAACGGTGGAAGCGGCCCCGGCGCCCACCCAGCGTCGAATAACATGGGTACCTGGGGGAAACCCTGGGGGGTAAAGGCGGTCAGGGGCGTGATGCTGATCACATCACCCCCACTCACGACCGGACCAAGAAAGTGTGGGGCGTTCCCCCACACCCCCTATACGACTTCATGGCGTGGTGCTATGCACAGGGGAACACTTTACCTTTACCTTATTTGATATATGATGACACATGATGATATATTTCATCACATTTTCACTATCTCATAAGATCGTTGGAATCTGATTCCAAAAAACCTTGTTAATTTAGGATCACCAGAGCCACGGTGGTGTAGTGGGTAGGGCGTTTGACTGCCACGTGGGAGTCGGGGCTAGGCCTACAGTTTGAGCTGAGATGTGTGCCTGTCTACTGGGAATCTAACCCGAGAATCATTGATTACAAGGCAATATGTCATGGGGAAGTCTCAATTGTAAGTTTATCCCAATTGCTTTCAGTATATAATATGATTTTAGTACACACTCATCACTCATTCTTATCATTAAATTTATTAAATTGGTAAAAACTGACTTGAAGTTGACATATCAAGCACAGTATCATTTTCAATTTAGGCGGAATGTTTCACATGTAAATACATTGATACAGTCACTCGCAATAAAAATGTAACGCGAAGATCCTAAAATAGTCACTTCTCTGCGCGTTGCGTGTGTTGCCTATCTCTGCGGCAATGAGCGAACTTCAATAGGAAGTCTTCTATGGCAAGTTCGTCCACTGCCGTACAGTTAGGCAACACACATAATCATATACTGGAAGTATTTCCGGATCTTCGTGTCCCATTTTTATTGAGCATGACTGTACATCATTAACGTTACTAATTTCGGCTATTTTATGTTAATTTTATTTCCCTCTAGATAATACGAATGATATTCCTATGAAATAGAGGGACAAATCTAAACGAAGAATCGAACCTAGAGCTTCTTGAGTTGTAGCACGTTACGTTAATCAGTTCAACACATAGGCTGGCAGAAGCAATATTAACAAATTCAGATACCCTTCTTGACAGTCTTAGACGACCCTACTATGTATTCTTCTTGCCAGTCTTAAACGACCTTAGCCCATCTCTCTTCCTGTTGAAACCACAGTTGACAACTGAAACAGTTGCCTCTTCACCCCCCTTTCCCTGGCTACTCCTCTTTGATAACTGTCACTCTAACGCCCAGATCGAGACGTGTAAGATCGTATGTGTTGGGTGTAAAGATAAGCTTAGAGACAAAGTAACCATAAACTGGGTGTTTGTAAAAAAAATAGGAATATTGGTTAGTGTAAAGGTGTGTGTTTGGATAAATCACTGCCTGGCGGCATGTCCATGGGGAGGGACGAGGAATAAAGTGTGAAAAAGAACCAGGGGAGAATGTTCACCTGCGCCTCCTCTTCCCATCCTAACTAGTCTTTCATTGTCAGTGTGCACCACAGCCCAATTTTATGGCTACGGAGGACGTTATAAGATGTCCAGGACTGTATAATTTTTTAGTGCATCCACCTAATGAGGATCTTACAGATAAAATATTAAGAACAATTTTATCTCATTCAATGTTGAATCTTATCATGAAGAAGGAAATATAATGCACGTAAAACCCGGGACATATACTTTACAGAATGTTCTGCGTTATATTCTAAGGCAGTCGTGTCAAACTCAATTCGTGAGTAGGGCCACATAACTATAATCTCAAAACTCTCCAGGCCGAACATCTCGAACCCCAACCCCTTGAAGTTCACAACTAAGGGATTCGCAGTCTTGTGGAGGGGGAGGAGTCTAGTGATTTCTCTTGCAGCATCGTTATATTATATAAATTACGTATAGATACCCCAAAATGCTAAAAATTAGCAACTGCAGTGGGATGCAAATAAAAAAGAAGGAGAATTCCCCATATGTCCCTTCACATACAATACCCTGCTTAGAACTGAATGATTACACGATTACATGTTTGTGTAATTGTAATGGAAAATATTTTAATAATAACTCTTATTTTCTTGAAATGAAATTAAACTGAAATATATGTTCGTAGACAGTGATGCCATTTTACATCCCTTTTTTAAATATAAATTGGTTACGATATGCAAACAATTTCAAGAGAGCTTTTATGGACAATTTCGTTTCCCAGAGATTTGACACCTTTTCTCTCATAAGCGAGCATTTCAATGTGCGCATTACGTTTTTGTGAGCAGGAACAACTTAATGGAGACGAAAAATGTTCGTTAGTCATTCGTAATTGTTGGGCTGTTTTATTACTCTTCATAATGGAGAACAATGTTCATAAAGGTAAGGGCTGCCAAACATCGCTAAACATTCACCAGCAAAATGGTTTAAACTGCTGTGGGAGATATGAGAATAATTTAGGAACGCCCATCTCGTGATATTTCTCTTTCAATAGCGAGTATCGGCATCAAAAGGACAGGGAGCAGTGAACAAGGAAAATTGCTCCTTCGCGGCCTTTGAAGATTTAAAACCTGTTTTCAAATTCATCAAGTACTATTTTTACTTTGGACGAGTATTGACTTAAATCAGGTCCACTGTTTGGCCGTTGGTATTCCTGACATGTTTGGAAATGACTGATAAATTATAACTTACATACATCATTTATAAATTATATATATATATATTACTAACTTTGATAAAGAAAGCTGTACCTTTGCAAAATGGCCTCAATTTCTTTGAAAATCTATTTTCCTGTTGTGCTACGGAAAGGAATCACGTCAAGCAGTTGTCACATTGAGATGAGAATCGCACTCCCAAATGAATAGAACTAAGTGACACAGGCGTCCGTCTATTGCGAGCGAAAATGTAACAAAACCACCAATTTGGCTTTCAATTGTTCACTGATATCGTCTGCTAGGTCATCAATTACTGTATCTCCTGAACTGTTTTTCTGATTTTTTATTTTATTTTGATATTTGTTGTTTAGCGTTGCTTTTCTTCCACTTTTGATTAATCGTGACAATGAGGACGATAGAGTGGAATTGATGAAGGAACAAACACAATATGAACATCAAGCCCAGGTCGAGATTCCAACCTGGGATCCCAGGTGTCGTAAGGAGCTGTGCTAACCATTCTGCCATGGAGATCGGAAACTGTATTTCGTGATAATAGAAATATTTGCGAATGAATTCACTCAATCAGGGCACAAATTTTTCCACGCTTGGGCAACGGCATGGATGGTTGTGTGAAACTTTACCAGAAACTGACTTTCCTTGAAGGCAAACCCTTCACAATCAAGAAACTGACTCATTGGCGACAGAAAGTATGCACGCTTCCTTCCCCCACCCAACAAGATACTTTTGTACTTCATAACTAACCTGTCAAACCAACTTGCTTAGCCGACATCACACCTACTCGTTGATGGAATGCAAGAATGTACCTATGTAGGGAAAATTGGTCAATCTGGTGGAGTTTGGACGAGTCGAGGCTTGTTTCATGAGCAAAGAAAAATCTGGATAACTACCTATGTATACATAGACAGTCACGAAATGTACGTATGGGCAAGGCGGGCCACATTACGAGTTGCTGCGGGCCGCGAGTCTGACATGGCCGCTCTAAGACAGCGGTGAAACTTAGAAGCTATTACAACTATTAAAAGTTCACATCAACCATAGATCGTATCAAGAAAAACATTTGCTGCCGAACTCCTGGAAAACTTGAAAGATCTACAGCTTAAAGTTGCTGTCTCTAAGTCTTCCTATTGTCCAAGTTTCCGTACTGTCAAAACACCCATGAATTTCCTCCTTTATTAGTTTGTTTTTGGAAGAAATTGTCACTTCCTATACTGAACTTCCGCTTGGACACAATCTATTTTTGTTCCACACCGTCCCTAGTCGGAGCTGTTTCTCCCCCTTTCCCCTCTGGCTGCGGAGGCTGGAGGAAGCAGAGAGTCTGCCTTCTCGGCTAGTCTCCGCCTGGTTGCCCAACACCCACATGGAGAGATGCCAAAACAGACGTCGCTGTCTAGAGAAACGTCTGCTGCAGAATCCTGGTTGTACAGCGTTACGATTTTTGGTGGTGGTTTCAAATTACACGGACGCATTAACAATGCTTGGAAAAATAAAGTACAGGCGAATTAACTAGTTATCATGTGCACGAAGCGCACCCACCTCTTAACATGTGGCGAAAGTTTTGTTCTTGTTAGTTTCAAAAAAGCTGACGTCTCAAGCACGGTCCGTGACAAAACGCCTTCACGAGTTGGTTCACAGCGATGGCAAATTTAGCGGGAGGGACACGGTGAAACTTGCCCCTCCAAAAACAGACTGCAGCTACCAGCTGTTTGCAGTAGCGTGTAGTGCTTTGCTCCGCCCATTCACTTAATCTGAAGAGCAAGGTTACCGATTCACGTAACATAACATGTTTTCATATCTACTATTGTCTATCCACTGTAAGAACAAAGTGAAAACAAATGCACGTGTTTTGTGGGAACATCGTATAGGTTAATCTCAAAGACGACTATCCGTAGGAATATAGTACGTATGGTAAAGCCATAGCACTATGCTAAACTACTTTTGTAAAATTGTGTGTAATAATTGTAAGAATTATACACATACGGTCAATATCTCTCTCTCTCTCTCTCTCTCTTTCTCTCCGCCCTCTCTCTCTCCCTGCAGCATTCTACTGTACATGTCTGAGTCTCATATGAACTATCGTAAGTCAGATGTTTGTTTACATTCACTTCATTCTTTCAGTGGACCAAAAATAGCCCTTTAAAAATTTGCACTGCTCACGTAACGTCTACAAAATATCTTTGTCCTTCCTCTTTTCGAGCAACACTGATTTTACTTTTACTATTGTGATCATTTCTAATAGGCCAAATGTGAATTTTATCTTGTTGAATTGGGCAATATTTGTATAAAAACACAGTTGACGTACATTGTACTTTAATACGATTCTGAGTACAACATTGTTTACCAAAACAAATTGTTTAAATCGGGAGGTGGTTATATTTCAATCATCCCGTACGAAGAGTAAGCAACTGTGGTTATCTACACATTCACTTAACTTTTTCAATTTATCCTGGTGACTTGTTTGCACCATGCTTGCAGACGCCTGTCACTTCAGTGGAGATTAGCTCGATCTAGGCGCCTCTCGCGGAGAGACTGCGAAACTTTACCAAGTTCCATTCGCTGGAATTACCAGTGGCCTTGGGACTTGATAGATTGATCGTCTGTCGTTGGTCCACTAAGGCAGGGGAGAGTCGGACAAGCGCCCCTAGTCACCTTTCAGGCACTCTTACATGAATTGATTACACAGTATTTCTAAGTTTTTAGTAATCTGTTATATTGTTTGACGCAAAGTGAAGAAATGGAATTTAAGTTTTTACCTTTTGAAAACGGCTCTACAGCAAAACTGCTTTTAAAGAGAAATAATTTTTCGCTTTAAATATTTTGTTTAGTCTATAGTTTTCCGCTAGTTCGAAAGGAGGATATTGATGTGTTTGACAAGTTTTGTCTTGTTTTAGAGCACTTAACGTTTCACTAATTTGTTACGAAACTTGTATCTATGCAAGAAAGTGTCTTGCTATAGTTACTTTACAGTGGCTATCTACAGAGCATTCCCTGACATTCGCTACGAGATTCGGCGGCAAGCGGCCCGGCATCAGCGCTTGTCTTTCCCGGTGAACGGGTCCGCGACAGTCGGTAGAGTCGGCTATTAAAATTACAGTTTTCATATTGTGTACTAAACTTGAGTATAGAAGGTGTTGAAAATGATGTCCCTCTGCTGCAACATATTCCTGGCATCTCCCAAGGAAATTGGCATTTACACGTGCAAGTTCGTCTACTGTAATTCTCCCGATTTCTCGTACAATACTCTCTTTTAACTCACGATTGGTGTGCGGATTGTCTTCGTATACTTTATTTTTTAGATTTCCCCATTTTTCTTTCGACTTTTATTCAGAACTGACCCTGTTACTCTAAACTTTTTACGAGGTTTAATATAGTGGTCCTATGTGGAACGGGAACACCAGGAAATTTCGTTGCAAAACGTCGTCGCACTTCTCCACAATTCCTCTTTCCGAAGTAACACTCGACAAGATAAATCCTTTGTTGTAATGTAAACTTTTGTGGTGCCATATTAAGCCACAATCAACACACAGACACGACACAACACAACTTCCGAGGGAAGATTATACTGGCGTCAGTCTGCAACGTCAACAGAAAGGGAAGAGAGCGAAGGCAGGGAGAGCGAAAAAAACAGACTGTAGCGTGCGACTGTCGCGGACCCGTTCACCGGGAAAGACAAGCACTGATGCCGAGCCACTTGCCACCGAGTCTCGTAGCGAATGTCAGGGAATGCTCTGTAGAATTTTCCACCTGAGGGTGTACAGTAGGGCCAAAATGACCAAAACTTTGGCCTGAGTGAAATATTTTCGGGGGTGTTGAGGAAATTTTGGGGGTTATTAGAGGTGTGTGGATAAATCACTGACCACCAAAAATGGAATAATAGTGGATCTCCCAATAACGCTGTCGCATTGTAATTCAAGGTTTCGGGTTTGATATCAGCATTGCACAGTGGTTCGGATCCCACTTTAAACTGTACTGTAGGTCCAGTCCCGTTAGGGTACTTCAAACAAACCTTCACAAATTTTGTATAATACTATTCGTCATGGCTGAGTCAACATTTGATTTCGATTATTAACATTGAAAATCATTTCGACATCCTTCATGTGTTTGCTGAAGCTACTCTTCAACTTCCAAATGGAACATTTTTACCACTATAAAGAGTATACGTTTGTTTGAGGTTTAATTTCACTTTATGCACAGATAGACTAATCGAGGCTGGACCTGCACTACGTGCCTCCACCGGGTATCGATTACAAAGTAATATGACTAACGTACGTACGTATATATATATATATATATATATATATATATAGATAGATAGATAGATAGATAGATAGATAGATAGATAGATAGATAGATATAACCTCTATTAAATGAAACCGATAATGGTGTATCACAAACTGACTTGCCAAGCATACTTCCCAGGTGCCGTAGCACCTTAACCGAAGTTTCAACTTGTCTAGGTATTGACCCTATCTCGGAAAATTGTTGAGCGAGTGCGTGCGTGGAGTCATGGAGCGAGTTCCCATTGTTAGTTCTTCGATTGACCGCAGGAACGCTGTGGCTGCTGTGTGTGGCAAGGAGAGCTGACGCCAAGTGCCAGTCGATAACTCCAAGTTCCACGGCGCTCTGCGTGTGGGAATCACCACGTGGTCCCACGCAATATCCCAAAAATCCCAATCGTCTTCACGGGTTTCACATCCAAACGTGGCACAGACCCGTCACTAAGGCAACCTAACCTACTAGCCTAACCTACTCGAAGTGTATACATCAGGAATCATTCAAGGTGATGTAAGAGATGTGTTATTACTTGACGTAACTCCACTTTCTCTTGGTATTGAAATTCTAGGGGGAGTATTAACTCCACTTATTGAACGTAATACTGAGATTGCCGCTAAAAAGCAAAGCATTGTTGTTGTTCTTTGTAAAGACTCTCAAGGCTTGCAAGAGTAAATCACACTGCACCACCCGTAACGAAATTCGTCTGGCGTACATACACGTTTACCTGTCCTGTTATCTCAGCCGGCATACACGTTGTGAGTAGATTAGTTTAGCCTAGTTTTGTTTCAGTGACGTCATGCATCGAAAAGCGATACTTGTGCAACTCCTGCGTGTGAAAAGTAAATAAATCTATGGCGAAACTCTCGGAAGCTAGAATAACAGTTATGCTTCTTTCCATTGATTTCCCGATTAAGAACCAAACTCCATGATACAACAGCCCTGTAAGGGTCAGGTCTGCCAGAGCGACTTTTTTATTGTGTGCCACGTGGTCAGCGTATCAAGTCCCATCGCCGCTGTTTTCTAGCTTTCCAGACTTGCCTCTTCAAGCGTCATTCGCTCTAGCGAAAAAGCTCTCAATTCCGTACGCTATCTAGCGTAGTACGCTCAAACTATTTGGCGCTCGAGCGAAATCTTCTCCCCGCAGCACTCTACTGTATACCATATGGTATAATACATGCCTCAGTCAAAGACACGGGCTCATAACTAGATCTTTGTATTTTGGTATGGGATGGTAATAGATATAGCCATGCTATTATTTTGTAACTACGGTAGTCAAAGTAATTTATGACAACGCAACGA
Organism: Lepisma saccharinum; assembly: GCF_977018435.1. Taxonomy (NCBI): domain Eukaryota; kingdom Metazoa; phylum Arthropoda; class Insecta; order Zygentoma; family Lepismatidae; genus Lepisma; species Lepisma saccharinum. Next base: position 67,102,828 of record NC_139234.1, on the reverse strand, counting down.
AACTTTCGACGTCAGTTGCAATTGCAAAATTCTCCTTCACGGAACGCAATATTGGGTTCCAAAGTGAAGGTTCCCTAGTTCTCTTCAGGGAAGATAACATTTTGAGTCAGTTGATAATGTCAATCTACGCATAGTTTCGTCTTTACAGATATATGAACGTAAAAATATGTAGTTTCTGGCACACAAGAATTCCGAATACAATACCTTTTTATTCAGATAAAGTTACAGTTGAAACAATGAATGGAATAGGAAATTGGTGCCAGGGGCAACTGAAGATAAAACTTTCACCAGGGAGAGGTGGGTTTCTGGCGCCCCCTGCTTTTCATCCTGGCACACCTAACTTTCCACCTCCGCCCAATAAAAACCTTGGCCATGTTACATATTAACTGTTTAACTTGCGAAAAGTAATTGCCTTACCCTTTTAACACTTTAAGTGTTACTGTTAGAGAACACGTTTATTGTAGGTATGTATTTATTTAATACACACATAATGATATAAAGATAACAGTACTCTGTTAGCTTAAATTGCTACATGATTTTGTAATATACTTATTATGCTTTGCAGCAGTAACTTCAGTTAATTCTGATCTATACAAATCCAATCCTTTCTAAAACATATACAGAACAAGGTCTGCCCAAAAAGTAAAGAGACTAATTCTGGATGAATAGTTTTATTGAAACTAGGTTCAAATACACTTAATATTCTTCAAGGTAGAATCCTTGAGCGTCCATACAGCTTTTAAAGCGTTGCTGCCACTCTTCGTAGCAGCGCAGGAAGTCTTGACATGAGATGCCTTGTAGAGCACTCGTCGCTGCTGCTTGGATATTTTCGACCTTCCGAAAACGGTTTGTTTTCAGGTTAAATTTGAGTTTTGGACCCAAAAAGAAGGGTCTGGGTTGTACGGTGGGTGGGTAAGCGTTGCCACATTTTTCTTGGCCAGAAATTTCCTCACTTGCAGTGATGAGGAAGATGGCACGTTGAGAAACCAGGTGTCTGCATGTTGAAATATTCCGAAATCATATGATGCACCACCTATTTTGGCAGTCTCACCTTATCTACGATTAACCTCACACTCAAACGTCGGTCAGAGTGCACAACGTACTTCACTTCAGTCACATGGTGAGCAGTTATGGACGTTGATGGGCGCCCTGAGCGTTGTTGCTCCGCGTCTTGTCTTCCTTCTTTGAACGCCTTGTGACACCTGCACACTTGAACTTTCGACAAAGTCTTGTCCACATAGGCTTGTCTTAACATTTCAAGCGTGTTGGTAACGCATTTACAGAGTTTGACTCATACTTTGCGTTAGACTGTATATACACCTGACATCCCCCACCAACCGCACCGCCCAATAGATCCATCCCACAATCCTTCTGACAAGCACTAAAACAATCGTCTCATTACTTTTGGGACAAACTTTGTATATAATCAGAAATATGGTTTAGGTATTACTCAAGGGACTCGCTCCAGACATTCACCCGACCTGGAGTCGCCATTGGTTACTGCACAAGAACTTTCAGCTAAGTTTCATCTAGTTTTGCGGATCGTTTGCAGCAATGTGTTAAGTGACATCTCCAGTATGTTGTAATTACGAAACATCCTTACATAAAATCTCCCGATTTTTATTTGTTTTGCAATATGCAAGAGTTAAAAGATTATAGCTATTATGGCGTGAATGATGTCAGTACTGCGTCAACCTGTTGTGTGAAGCTAGCTGCGGCAATAAACGAAGCTCAAACTCGCTTCCTATTAAAAGTTGGTTTGTTAAGTGCAACCGCAGCACAGAGGGCGTGTTCCCCGGGGGAAATCAAATGAACAGCGGAGTTGATGGACGAGCTTGAAGAGGTGGAGACAGTCATTGTAGCAGCATACTCGTTGCGGAGGACGCGAGTGCACACGTTCCTCATGTATAATGCATTCTTTCCTTTATACAAGATATTTGTAAGGGTATAATGAAAAGCTCTATTATTTGTATTTTGTAAATTCCTGTAACCTAACCTATGGTAAAGCTCGTTGAATGGTCGATACAGGATCTCGCTTCCGAAGAGTTTGTTTTACATTCCACCTCATGCAAAAAAGGCTAATCGGGACTGGACCTACAGTTTAAAGTGGGATCCGAACCACCCTGTACCTCCATCGAACATCGAACAGGGATCATTTGATTACAAGGCGACGACGTTAAATCTGCACCATCGGAGAGGTCTCTTCCTAAGAGTATTGAACTGAGGTCCTTTTTTCAATTTCATCTACTCATCATTGATCCTCATGGCCGCGATTTACCCAAAGGACAGAAATATGACGTAAGAATACCAATACAATTGCACGATCTATTAAAAATGGATAAACCTTTGCATCATAGAACGTGTGTATGTTCCCAGCAATGTTGGTGTCCATTTACAGAAGTATCCGCTTTTAAAGTAAGCCTTGATACTCTCCTGGTGACGAATGACTATGAGGATGAGAGTGACGTTAGCTCTCGAAAGCTTGGAGCTTGGAATCCATTCCACAACTCACTTTGTCAATAGCCCGAGATAATCTTTTCATTATCCGTTTTTAAATGCGAAACACAGTTATTAAGAAGTATGTATATTACGCAACTGCGTAAGAAGCATTAAAGCTTCTTTTCACTAATTTGTATTTTGTACAAAGGTAAAACTTCCCCATGCACAGTACAAATTGTTGGAGGGGGAGGGGATGTAGAGGTAGGGTCCCACAGATTTACAATCTCGGGGATGTGATCAGCACCATGCTCCGGCCATCTGTATCCCATTCATTAGAGACTGGGTGAACCCCACAGCCGATTGATGTTGGAAATTTTTCCACCTAAAATTACCAACCCTGGAATCGAACTGGCGCCACCGGCCTGCCAGTCAGACGCCTTATTGACTGGACCACCTCGACTCTAATTTGTGTTTCGTACTTTTCCTTATTTTCGCCACTTTTCTGCCAGTTTCGGCTAATCGCGACGACGAGGATGAGCGGTTATGGCAGGAAATTGATGACAGGAACACAATAACTTGAGCCTGGAACCTTTGTTGACAAGCAAGTGTGTCATCCAGTCAACTCTCGGCTACCGATGCGAAATCTATACATGTTTTTGAATATTTTTCGTGACATTTCTACCTATTTTAATGGCGACAACCCACACGTTGGCCAAGACTCCTGACATCACAACACGCTACCACACCATTAAAGAGACTGGCTTGAGTGCTGATGCAGGGTAAATCTGTCGGCAGAGACAAAAGCTCTCAGGGGCGTGGCTAACTTTCTGCGGACGACGAGATGAAGAGAGCATCGTTCCAGTGCCCTGATGCAAATTTCCACCGCTGGAACCAAGCGTTAAGATAATGGCTTAATGGCCGAGTGCAAACAGCGCTGGAGGTCCGCTAGCCATCAACAAAACTCCAGTGCGGAGACGAACTCTTAATTGGCCAACGAGGATTAGTGGGGAAAAAGACAAGGTTTCTGCGTGCGATGTGCACAGTGCCGTTTCAAGCGAGCTGGGCTGGTTAACGAATGTATGGGTGCGTACAGATATACGAGGGGAGAGTGAAAAGTTTTGAGCCTCACAGGGAAGGGATGTTTGACCTACAGTTTCTCATTATGATCTCTCTATATAATCACAAAATCCAGATCAAATGCACTTATGCACCCTGTGCTGCAATGTGTTTACAGTCATCTGGTAGAATGATTTGTCCTGAGTCTCACTCCACTGAATGACCGCCTTCGTCTGTGTAGAAGTGATGTTCTCGAAGTGAATTCTTCATAGCAGGGAAAAGATGAAAATCTGACGGGGCAGGTCGGGGGAATAAGGTGCATGGGGAAGTGCGGTGAAGCCACACTCGACCAAATCAGCGTGAGCAGTGAGGCCTTGCCGACAGAGATACCGAATCACGGCCCTGTCGGCCACTCTCTTCTCTGACACTTCATTCATTTTCAACCTGAGAAAAGCATAGAAGAAAACATGTGAATTTCATAAAAGTTCGCGCAGAGTGTCCTAAAACTCAAAACTTACATCCTCCAAAATTTTAACTACCCAGCATCACTCCTTCCATGTGAGGCTCAAAACTTTTCGCTCTCCTCTCGTACTTGTGCTGATTCTGGATATCACATGTTCAAGCCATTCATCCTGAGGTTTTTCCGTGGTTTCCTACAGCCACTTCAGGAGATTTGTAGGATGGTACAGTCACCGGCAATAAAAGTGGGACACCTAGATCACGAAATGCTCGGTGCCCTGCAAGGTGCTGTGTGTGTTGCCTAACTCTACGTCGATAAGTGGATTTTAGTTTCAAATTTTCAATGGCACCGCCGTTGAGTTAGACAACACACACACATTCCCTTGCAGGGAATCGAGTATTTCAGGATCTAGGTGTCCCATTTTTATTGCCGTTGACTGTACATTCGGTGGATTAGGGACAAGTTGTCCATCGCTATAGTCGTTCAATTTTATTCAACAGCCTATGTTGCTTTAGGGAATGGAAGCAGATGTTAAATACCATACTTCGCTTATGGACATTTTTATTTCAACTCGTAATCCTCACATTGCGCAGAACAGAGTGAATTAACATGGTAATGGACAATTTGCTTGCAATTACCTATGCTGTTAGTGTAATTAGCTTCCAGTTGTTTTCCAGCGTCGGTCGAACTACACTTTGCACAAAAATGCTGTATGTAAAAAGCTAGTCACAGCACTACTAAATGAGTTGAGTGTACAGTCACTGACACGTCAGAGTTGTAATGAATACTTTGATTCTCAATGGAATCGTTACAACTCAGAAGTGTCCGTGACTGTACCACTAAGGCTACGGACATATTTTCACACTTCCTTGTCCGTTTGTTGCTGTTAACTTAATAGCAGTATCAACAACAAGTGACATTACTTAACCACCGATGGCGTGCTTGTGGCGCAGTAGCTCGTGCAGCATTCTGATTGGCCAGCGGTTCTGGTTTCAATTTCCCTCCAAAGCAAGCGGTATTTCAACCGTCGTAATTGAGCTAGTCATGTACATATTTTAAGTTTGTGTCATTCACAGATAAAGTAACCGAGATGGCTCCACCGGGGATTGAACCCAGGATCCCTTGATTACAAGGCAACAGAATTACCACTACGGCATGCCGGAGGCAGTAGTTATATATACCGGGTTGGTCCGGGGGGGGGGGGAATCAAGTGTGATATCATTGAATAGCTTTCTTTCACTTATTCAACACGTATTTTTTCGTTTTTCGATTCGATGTGTATTTCTCACGATATGTAACCGTTCCGGGACTTTTGGACCACCCGGTATACAACAACATAAAGATGACAAGTTCCAATAACAAAATGAATTTCCAGCCTGCTAAGATGCAAGGTAACTAAGGAAGTATCAAAACTTGCTTTCGTAGTCTAATCAGAAGTGTACCTGCAATTTAAAGTGGGATTCGATATATTTTGGCCCTCAATTATAAAGCCACAGAAATATCGTGAAGGCTCATGAAGTTATCGAAGACTACTAGAAGATTCACTTAATGTTAGTAACAACGGTTCTATATTAACATTTAATGTTAGTTGAATATTGTCTAATGCCTTTTCCAATACTTATTATAACAAGACGTTTAGACAAATCCGGATTTCTAGTAAAATCACACGTCTGACGTAGATTCGATCCCCACATGGCAAAAAGAAACTGGTTCCCCCGAAGACGAGAGAAGAGTGCCCTTTCGAAACGTAGTACAGATAAAGCACTAGGCCGTGCATAATGTCCGATTAAGATTGCATCCTACTACTAAAATATTACTATGTATATTAATATATATACATGTTTGTCATTTTTGCTATCTATTTTCGCCGACCTCCGTGGTAGAGTGGTTAAGACAGCGCCCTGAGACTTCAGGGGTCCCGGGTTCGAATCCCGGCCTGGGCATTGGTGTTCCTTCCCTTCATCAATTTCATCATATCACTCATCCTCATCCTCGCGATTAGCCAAAAGTGGAAGAAAAGCGAAGTAAAATAAACCAAATCAATCAAACCCTACATACTGACGTACAGTCACCGGCAAAACAATTGGGCACTTAGATCCTGAAATACTCACTTCCCTCCAAGGCGTTGTGAGTGTTGCCTAACTCTACGGTGGTGGTACAAGTTGCCGTTTGGAAATTTTCTAATAAAATTCACTTACAGACGTACAGTTAGGCACCACATACGACAGGATCTAGGTGTCCCTTTTTATTGCCGGCGACTGTACATATTTCGCAAGTTTTTACCACCTAACAATTCAGGCCGTATATGCCTTACACTAAACGGTCTCCAGCATTGCCCTTGTAATTTACTGGGCATTGAAAATAGACACGTGTTTTTTTTTTAAAAATCATCAATCAGTTTCAAAGCAGAAAGAGAAAAAGGAGACTGAATGCCAGAACATGTTTACATTGGCATAAGAAGTGATCCATCTCCCTCCGTACGGCTGCAGGGCTTTTAACCGAGACTCTAGGCTATTCGTTATCATCTCCGGAGACTGGGTAAATTCGCACGGGAAATCGTTTGTACGTGACTGGCATTGCATGTCTCGATAGTGGCGATTCCATATCGATCTCTCGCTCTCGCATGCTAACTACAGCTCGATTCTAGACATGGCTTTTCTTTTCACATGTACTGAATAGAAAGTTAACTTGCAGAAATGGTGAATACTTGTGTGTATATACAGGGTGACCCCGAAATTTGTGTACAATCTTTCACAGCGTCTAGAACAACTTTTCTTAATAACGGTTTGCTCGTTTCGATATAACGAGCCCTCACAAAGATATTTTCTATCCTCGAAGATCAGATTCAAGGTTGCCACTGACATTTATTTTTTTGTCGGGCAAGACAGTAAAAGTGATGATATGAGATTGAAACAGTGAGCCAATAGATGTCAGCATGGTGAACTCTGAGTTTAACCCTTTTATGCTTTAATTCTTGAATGTATCAACATCCACGGCCATGTCATAAATATCACATTGTCCTTTTCATTAGAGAAGGATTTCATACGTTCTAGCATAAATATCCACACTCCAGATATAGCCTATTATCTAAATTGCAAAAGCAAGGGTCAGATTTGGTAGAGGGTGCAATGACAACAGAAATTAAATATCTATCCAAATGCACATGTTTGATGTGGTTTGTGTGTGTCTTCTCCTTCTCAGCACATTCACATTTCCATGGAAATCTGTGTGATCGCTTCCGTCATCCTCATATTTCTCACGCGTGTGTTGTTGTCTGTTAGTCTCATGTTGCACATACTTTTACATGTTGTATATGGTGTTAGTTAGAGAAGCGTGCTTGTAAAACAGTCTTAGTGTATGGAATTAAGTAAGTACGTATGTGTCGCTTGATATAAACATTTGTATTATGTTTACATTGTTTATTCAATGTTTTACTTGGCTATATTTTTGTACAGATCTTAATGTTAAACGGACACAAGGGAACCTTAAATTTCACTCAATTAATTAAATTCCTGTAGTGAAAATATGTTGTGAAGAATAAAATATTTTTAAGTCATATATTTAAGTTCAGAAGGAGTACTTCGTACGATCAGCTTCGTACGTATCTTTTTAACAACGCACAAACAATAATTTTAGATGTATATTTTTTGCCATTTAAATCTTGTTCATATTCATATAAGAAAAATAATTAACTAATTTCCGGAACTAACGTTCAACTAGAATTTGGGGGCATTCTGAACAATTTTTTTTCGAAATATATATATTTTTTCTCACAAAACTATCTCAGCGTTCGGAAAAATTGTTACAAATACGTATAAAACAGCGAACGCAATGTAGACAAAGATTTTCCTTAATGATCTACAGGGCAGATATAGTGTTCGAACTGTAGAACATCACCACGCCTCTACGAGATATATTGTGGAATCAGTCATTGCAGAAACATCTTAAAGCATTGGATTCAGAACGCCTGATATTTACGGGACACACAACACTCCGTCGTTAATTGGGTTGCTTAACATTTAGGATGAAACTTTTCCCTGCAAAGTTTCGTTGATTCATTCAATTTAATAGGAAATAATACTTTCCCTTTTATCTAAAGACTCTTAACGACATCCATTAAGTAAGGATAGAGAATTGCGGAAGTATTCAGATATTTAACAATTCTCATGTTAAACTATTATAAAACATGCAATCAGAACCTTACCCACCCATAAAATTTAAACAAAAGTGAATATATTAAAAGACAATGCCTTAATATCCTGTCGTAGAGTGCAAATTAATTGTTCATTGTTTATTTTCTGTAAAAAGAACAAAGGAAAAGGAAATACTATTTAGATTATGGCCTGTCAAATAGATAATTTACATTGCATGTTCATTTTTTAAGTATGTACTGCAAAACTTTAACATTTCTAACCACTTGCAGTTATACACTTTGTACATGTTATGTAGGTAGAATTTGAAAACATCCTAGATGCATGAAAGTAACAAATTTTATTAGTTGGTTCAGTGGCCGAGAGCATTAAGTGGTCGACTTTCGATCTTGCCATCGAAGATCTCGGGTTTGAATCTCAGCGTGGGCATGAGTGTTCTTTCCAAAAGTCCCTTTATCACAGCCATCTAATCACCTCTAATCTGCCAAAAGCGGCCGAAAAGCGAGGCTAAATAACAAAAAATACAAATGGAAAATGCAGCGGTACTGCAGTTTAATTCTGTAAATCATTGACGAACTTTGTAGCAGTTGTGTCACGGATTTGACAATTCATCTTCGTCGCCGTAACTTGACTAGCGATATAGGAAAGATACAATATAATTGAATATGCACTCTGTTACAATCCACCGAGAAAGATGAAAACTGCATTACATAGAAGTTACTCATTTTCGCGATAAAACTGCCAATGCCTTGAAAATAAATGCACGCGAAGTATATGGTTAGAAAACCGTGTGTCTACGCCAGGGGTCCCTGGCTCGAATCCCGACTTGGGCATGGGTTTTCTTTGTGTGTGTCCCTTCATCAATGTCATCATATCATCACTCATCCTCATCGATTAGCCAAAGGTGCCAGCAAAGCGACGTTAGACAACAAAACTCAAATCACATTCATCACCGTATTTGAAACTCTAAAGTCGTTTTCACGTTCCGAAGACACAATGGCCTCTTATGGATAATGCTTTGCTTATGGGAAAATACGAGCGCGCTGTTGTGAAATTTCTCGATTTACAAATTTAGCTTACGTAAAATCGGTACCTGCAGTTTTGCAGGACATTTTGTAGAGAATACGATGGTGACACAAAAAACTTGTAACTTGCTTACATATTTTTAGATAAATGAAAAACGCAAATTTTCTGTGAAAACAAAATTTTTACATTTTTTTCATTCCTAACGTTGAAACATACCGTAAAATTGAAGCATTCATTTTGAAAAAAATTGACACTATTTTCTAATTGTCATAGGTGATGGTGGTGCTCAGAATTTATCAATACTTTAAAGCATATTCGCATTAAAAAATATTCAAATAAAGTATGTGGAGATTTTTTTATATTCGTGCAGTAGAAAATGTCGTCGCTGGCCATTTTTTGTTCTGTAATTCCAAGTAAAAACTTCCAGCGACAAAGTTGTGAAGAAAATAATGAAATTATTTTTTATAACCACTCAAAGGTTCTCAGAAATATTAATTCCATGCATTTGGAGTTTCTTTTTAACCCGAACCGCACAAGAAGTAAGGAGACGTTGTCTGGCCATCTTGAGCTGACTCGCCGCAGCATTCCGGCTAATCACCACCAAGTTTTCGAGTTGTTATTTTATTTCTATTCAGTAAAAATATTAACTTCATGCAGTTTGTTATAATAGAATTGCAATTACTTTAATTTAATAATTGACAATTATTTCCAATGCTGCTGTTGTGAGCAACATTAGTGATGTCGCTAATACACGTTGTTTTTGTTTACATTACTGTCGACATTAATACTGAAATGAAGATCACCTTTCAGTTTCCAACGTACACATAAATTCATAGACAATAATGAATTTATATATATATGTAACACAGTACCATATCTCAATGTTATTCTATAAAATAATTACAGAGAAAGACGAATGAATATTAAATGTGCCTGTGTATTAAATTAAATCTAATGGGAAAACGACATGCTAATGAACTGTAATGTTCACAGTATAATATTAATATTAATAATTACTTATAATTATAATTATATATACAAAATATGTAACACCTTCAGTGTGAAGGAAGCTCATCATTTCCCGGCGACATGAGCTAGCGCTGTATTGGCAACACTGTGCGGTTTCTCCATAAGCGCCGTTGTGTCTTCTGAACGTGAAAACGACTTTACAATGGAAGCAGTGTCGCTAATATTGCTAGTTTAAGTCACTGGGTTTCAGAAATGTTGGCGCTAGTATATACAGCGAAATACACCAGATTACAAACATTATTCTTATAAAACGCTTTTGTTAACTATGGAGGAGTGATACACAAATATTAACAACATGTATGCATATGGCGATACACCAATACTCTTTTCCCAGTGAGTGCATGGAAGAATGCGATCGTCCATTGTTATGCTTTAGCGTTATCGTCCAACGTCATTAGGTGCATGCCGTATTGCTAGAAAACATGCAACTCAATGCTCATTTGAACTCTGTTGTTTGCCTTGCACGTTACGGACAGTTCCATGTCTCTCTTTATTGATGTTTTGTCTTCGATCTGTTTGTCGATTCCTCAAGGCTGCAACTAGCACACAAATATATACTTTGTTACAGATGCTTTTGAATTCAAATTATAATGAATAATCCAGAGTCGTTAGTACTCATTAACTGTTAGAAGTCTCCGTTAACTTTGCAGTATTCTAAAGTTAAGATTTAACAGTCCTCCTAGTAAATTACAAAAATGAGACTGAAGCATTTTTTTTATTAGTGTATAAGTTTCTCGGCTGGTTTCAATGGGAGGTAAACATGGTGTGGGTTGCCTCTTGCAATATTAAAGAAAAACACTCATACATATAGACACCCCCCAAATTAAATTTCAATATTTTTCTTGCATCAATATGTATAGTCATGTGCGCTCGCATGTTAAGAGATGCGGTTCCTCAATGCTTGCAATTACTTTGAAAATGTTGGCATGCAGAAGTGAAGGAAGGAAAACGTTCTGTGTGTTTACTCAAAATATTATTGTCTATTCCTTAATAATACTCGTAAATTGAGTAAGTATTGTTCGTTTCACAATAGTTAGTTACACGTTTTGTGTAAAATAACTCAATAGGCCTACATGAAAATCACTTACCGTAGTTTTAGAGCAAAAATACCTTTGTTTAGATTCCCTAGCAACATCCGTTTCCCAGACGTTGCTAGGGACGTAAAAAATTGACATTTTCACCTTTAAAAATGGGGTGAATAATTTGGAATTTTCTCAGTGTTTCCAGACAATCTCGTGGCTGTTTGTAATGGATCATTTTTCCCCCCGGGGCTTCGTACATGGAGAATATTTGTCAGTGGGATTGGGGCTTTACATAGCTATATTGGATAAATTACAATTATATGAACTATAAATGTTGCTTCAAACCTGAATCATTAAAATTAATTGGCTTACGTTAGTTGGATGGCCGCGGCAATTGATGGTCTTGGACCGTTATTTTTCCATCAAACATTTTAGTGTGGGTACGTAGGCTTTCAACAGTTTTGTTCATACATTGATGAACATGAAAATTTCTGTCGACATCGTCAATGGTACATGCCATTTCGAGACTGTACCAAAGTTTTTAACGTCACATTTTGCGAAAAAGAAGTGTTGGTTACCCTCGGACCGTTCAGTTTAGCTTATCTCAGACGTTTTGTTTGTTGGTAGGGTATCTGACTGCAAGTTGAAAATTCTGGTTCGATTTTCATGTTCGGGGATCTCAGATGAGAACGTTTCAGTACAATGTTCCTGCATAAAAGGACTCTGGGGCTCACCCAGCTTCTAATTAATGAGTACATGTTAGAAACCTTGAATGCTGAAGACGGCTGGAGCTTTGTGATCATAATTCAAACCAATCGGAGGGATTCTCCAAAACCTTGCCGATGAGATATTCAAGTTTTATTTTCCCCGATTGGAGCGATTCATCGAAAATCTTTGCCAAATAGGTATTCAAGTTTCAATCACATAATTTTTTTCATAACAATTGAAATGATGCCTCCAAAACCTTTGTCAATCAGACATTCACGTTTTTACTACACTAATTAAAGTCATGCTTCCAAAACCTTCACGAGTAGTATTCAAGTTTTAATCACACCAACCAAAACCTTACCTAGTAGGTACTCAACGTTTATTCACAAAAATATAAGTGTTTCCTCCAAAACCATTTCCAAGCAGGTATTTAAGTTTAAACCACACCAATTAAAGTAAGTCCTCCAAAACCTTGCCGAGCAGGTATTTAAGCATTAACCACATCAATTAAAGTGATTCCTCAAATCCTTGCCTGTAGGTATTTAAGTTTTAACCATATCAATTAAAGTGATCCCTCCAAAACCTTGGGAGTAATTCCTCCAAATCCTTGCCGATAAGGTGTTTAAGTTTTAACCCCAACAATTAAAGTGATTCCTCCAAAACCTTGCCTGCAGGTATTTAAGCTTTAACCACGTCAATTAAAGTGATTATTCCAAAACCTTGCCTGCAGGTATTTAAGTTTTAACCACATCAATTAAACTGATTCCTCCAAAACCTTGCCTGCAGGTATTTAAGTTTTAACCACATCAATTAAACCGATTCCTCCAAAACCTTGCCTGCAGGTATTTAAGTTTTAACCACATCAATTAAACTGATTCCTCCAAAACCTTGCCTGCAGGTATTTAAGTTTTAACCACATCAATTAAACTGATTCCTCCAAAACCTTGCCTGCAGGTATTTAAGTTTTAACAACATCAATGAAGTGATTCATCCAAACCTTGCCGAGCAGATACTCAAGGTTTATTCACAACAATTGGAGTAATTCCTCCAAATCCTTCTGAAAAGGTATCTAAGTTTTAATCACTGCATTTAAAGTGATTAATTCAAAACCTTACCGAGCAGGCACTTAGTTCTATCCGTACCACCCACTGACAACCTTGGAATTCAGGTCTCACAGAACGGGTCAGCTCTTATGGACACTTCCAAGGGAATTTCCGAGGGCGAAGATTGTGCCAAGTTTGGCAGCCTTTGCCGAAAAAGCAATTTATTTCGGCTCGCTGGATTGGAGATCGATGACGTGGCATGTCTGGCCACTGCGGTTGATGCAGTGAAATAGTAAAGTGTGGCGACCAAAGCATGCAAATGTTGTCGGCGCTTTTTCTTTTCCTCGACAGTTGAGAATCAAAGAAGCGGAAGAAAAGCGAATTAACTAGGAAAGCGCTACAACTGGACTGCAGGGGAATCTGATAGAAATAAACGAGACTGGAACGATGCCAAGAGAAAGCCGGACGGTATGCAGTTACCAAGATGTTCATTCTTGCCCCTCTTTGCAGCACTTCGTTATATCTTGATGAAATGTGTTAGGTTCTTTGCTCGCGTGATTTGAAAACTGTGCTAACGAGGAAGATGAAATTTCTCGAGACAAAAGTCGCCATTTACTGTTCAAGACAATAAAGAGAGAGAGAGAGAGAGAGAGAGAGAGAGAGAGAGAGAGAGTAGAAACTACAATAGAAATAAAGATGAAACTTGGCATATTATAAAAGTCTGCAGTTTGAGACAATATAAAGGTATTATAGCACTGTCATAGCACTAAAGATGAAACTTGACATATCATATATACCATATAAGGCGTTAGGAACTATTATACCAGGAAATATAAAACTTTGCATATCAGCTCATGAGTCTACAGTTTGATCGAGAAAGAGAAAGAGAGAGAGAGAGACATTTAGAGAGTGGAAGTGGAGTGTGAATTATGTGCGAAAAGGGATAAAAGAAGGAATGTAATGGAAAGAGTGTGATGAAAGTTGAAGAAAAGAAGCACACGCACGAAACAGGCATAAAAAGAGAGAGAGAAAGAGCGAGAAGATAATGGAGAGGTTAAGAGACAATCGCATAGGAAAGCTACGGCAAAGAGATCAATGAGAGAGGGAGAGAAAAGGGGGAATGAGAAAAAGAAAGAAGGGTGTAAATACTAGTATTTGTTGCACTGATCCAACTGTATAAGCGGGTGATAAATAGAATGTCTGTGGTTCTTTTTCATTTAGTAGCAAAAGTTAATTGCATTGTCTCGCTGCATTCAAATCCCCAGTAATTCTAACAGCATGTTGGGCAACAAGTCAAAGGCTTTTATTACATGTGACAGATTTAATTCCACGTTTCTCACCAGTTGCACCTTGCATAACACGCTGGATTGTTTCCTAAAGCTTGCAAAATCCACCTGTTAAACTTTATATATGACGAGAGATATGTTGGCATGCATGTTCTGATTTGAACAAGTCATTAAAATCGATCTTTTAAAACAATAGCACGGCTATAAATAATACATCCCATTGTGTACGCTAAGCAAGGCTTTTATGTGCATCGAGTATTGTATCCATTTTGAAATGTTACTGCTGTCTGTTCTTGCGTTCACGGGTTATTAAATGTCATGCACAGTGAGTGTCCGGTGTGGGAGAATACACTCTCAACCAAGCAACTGCTTTTTTTCTCTTCTTGCTTCCCGAGGAACAACACACAGCTGTTTGCTCGCAGAGATAACGCGTCTGTCTTTAAAACACACCAAATCTATTACGAGAACACAAATGTTGAAATATCGTAATGAAATGGCGCTTTTAAGGAGGGGTATTTGAGGTTTGAGTTCTCTAGGAATATCATTGAAGTACAAAAATATGGTTTGTATAACTTTTTGACGTAAAAATTATGTTTTCTGAATCAAATAAAATCTGAGAAGTTGTAGAGAGAAAACAAAATTTACATCTATTAAATACGCGTATAATTAACCCCGAAATGAAGTCTTACATAACCACCGCTATACAAGCAGCATATTTGTCTATATCGTATCCAATCACCTAAGAAAAAACCTACATCATCGATGTTAGAGATGCCTAACAGAAGTAGGTACATCAGTCTACCAGCAATCTCTCCCTCTTGGTGCCCCTATGTTCAACGAAGTAGTGGGTAGCGTATTGTTTGAAATTTAATATTCGAAATACCGAGTTAGTTGTGGTGCCGCGTGGTGGCAAACTGAAGAATATGTTTAAAAACTAACGTTGACAATATCTTGCGATGTGTGCCCTTCCCCCAAATGTTCCTACAAAAGCCTAACTACAAGAGAACAACCATTGTTGTCATCTTCTATTATTTTTGTGACAAGTAAAATTGAATCCAACCAATTTTATCAATCATTATTGTAAAAATGACCATATTAACAGTTTAACTTTTCAAGTAATGAGGTAAAAGTTCACACAATTATTTACTTTCAAGTTATTCAAAATATTTTTAATCAAAACTGCAACTAAACTTATCTAAGTTTATAATTTGAACTACAGGCAGTGGCGGCGATTGAGTTACAATACTTGGGGACAAGGTGCCAAAACTGGTGGGGGGCAAGAACAGTTTACTTTTCCTTGTTACATAAGGTTTAGTTAGCATAGAGCGGGAGCAAAAGCGGAAAAAAGGGGGGTCAACTGCCCCCCTCGACCCCCTAATCACCGCCACTGACTACAGGTGTAATATTGTTTAACTTGGTTGTATTACAAAACTATAGGACGATATAAATACTATTTTTAATATTTAAACAAGTCAAAAGTTCTCCATTATCAGTCGTCTATCGATTCTTTGGTGGAAAAAATCGATTTATATTAATCATAGAAGACTGCTATTTCAAGGGCCATTTCAAAGGACCATGGGAAGGTTGCTACATAAAATATCAACTCTTTTTGCTTTGTGGTCCTCGTAATGAAAGGGGAATTCTTCCTTTCTACCATGTGATTCGTTATTCTATATTAGGTTCATGAAAGACCTTTGTAGACGAAGAATAGTCCTAATTGTTATTGTGGTTATCCTCTGTCTTTCATTTGAAGAATGAATTGGTAAGAAAGGTTAAATTGACATTTTAACATTTAGCTCGTAATAGTCTAACAACGATATATATATCATAATTTCCATGAGAAATCAGTAATAGATTTCCAAGAATGGTGATATTCCTACCTGTTAAGTTTTGCCGTTTCAAGTGGAATCTGAGATGAAATTTAAAATGTTTGATAATCTGACAAGAAAGAGAACTAGTATTAAATAAAGTAGTTAAAATTGTATCAAATATGTTATGAATTGCGTTATAGCTGCAATGTACAGACTGAGCATTAATGAGAATCAGTACAGTGTGCAAACATATATTTTCAATATATAAAGTGAAGCATTCTTGGCGACAAATGATGTACAGCTTTTCTAGAATTAAGGATCTCGTGACTACGCTAGAAGATCTTAAGCTATTGAGAGCAAACGGTAGTCTCATATTCAGCCATATCCCTTCTCGCTTCAGTCCTTGAAGATAAGTTCCCGAAAGCTTCGAATGTTCACTTCATTGTACAGTAGGAAGTATAAGTAAGTTGAACACAAGACTTAGAACTAATACTACTCCGAGAACTTGTCACCGTGTACTACACTACCATAATAACTCTGAAGTACAGAGAAAGATTAACTTACGTAAATGAATACTTCAGAAACTTTTTGCGTAAGTTGAAATTTGTATATCTTGGGCTCTCTTCCTTCTTTCCTCAGTAGTTAATATAGCCCATACCGCACAAATACGCAAGCCTAAATTTAATTTCAAAACAGCACCCCCAAAATACCGTCTGTCGTGCCATACAGCACATTGGAATTCCTTCATATTCAACGGCTGCTATCAATGTCTGGAGAGTACTTCCGCAGCACGAGAGACATGGAGATAGAGGAACGTCGAAGCTATCTACCTGGTCTCGTATTCTTAAGTTTTGTACGTAATGCATGTGTCAAAGTAAGTTCGGGCTCATGCATGTTGAATTTACGTATAACGAATTTACTATACCGAATGCATGAATAATGGATTTACATACGTTAAATTTCCTTATAGTGGTTTTACAAATGTCGAATGCATGAATGATGAATTTACTTATGCCGAACAGTGGAATAAATGAATAATGGATTTACGTATGTCGAATGCATGAATGATGGATTTGCGTATGTGAAGTTTACGGTTAATGGATTTACGTATGCTGAATTTGTGTTGTCAAAACCCGCAGCTGTGTTTAACACACTTCTTCTCGTGACTGTACTTTCTCACATGGCCGTCCCACACTTTGCTTCAGGGAAGACCACACAATCACCACTATATTTTTTAAAAAAGTGTATATTTTTCAAGGTACATAGCACGATCATGCGAAGTACTCCGGCTGTATGTAGCACAGTGCATGTATTTTTTTGTCTATGGTTATTTTGCACATGGCTTAGGGATGATGATCCGGATGGTGATCTGGACCAGAATTCTGAGGAGGTCTCCTGTAACCGTTGTAGCATTACCCTGGTCGAAGTAAAGACAGCGGGAACGGCGGAGTCATCCACCTAGGCGGCAGCAATGATCTCTCAACGCACAAGTCTTCAGCACCGAGGGACGACGTTTCTCCAACTGTACGTTGACTGCATTGTATATGTCTGTTTCTCTTCTCTGTCTGTGATCCTGCACCACCAAAGGATGTGTTTGTCGTCTGCTTCCTTCACCGCTCACAGTTTCTGAATGTTTCAAAGATGTTTTCGTGTGCTTCTAGGCCTGTTTGTTCGTATCGTCGTGGAATTCTCTTCGACACGATAGCTGTAGCATCTGGTTTTGCAAACTGAAACGACGATTGTATAGAAGCGTTCTTCGCACTGAGTACTAGAACGTAGGATATTATTTAGCTTGAGATGTTTCGTACATATTCACTTTATGCACAGATAGGCTAATCGAGGCTACACATAGCAATATACCTCCTAATTACCTCATCCTCCGCCTTCTTACTGACAATAAACAGGGCCAGTTTTCGACTTGACGTGGTTTGCTTTTCTGCGACTTTAGATAATCGCGAAGATGAGGATAAGTGATGATGTGATGAAATTGATGAAAAGACACTCACGAAGATAACACCCATGCTCAGGACAGGATTCGAACCCGGGGCCGCTGGCCTAGTAGCGCGCTAACCACTCCACCACGCACGTAGTAGTCAGTTTTCAATCTGCTCTAACGAGTCTCCAGCATAGGTCGAACCCGAAACCATTAGATTTTCAGGAAGACCCATCACCCTAAAAAAGGAAATGTTAATTAACTATTGTGGTATGAGGTGACAGAAAATTTATTTTGGGGTATGGTTTCTTCTGTTGCAAAGATAATGTCCTCTTATTTTGTGACTTTCTGATGTTTTATCAATGAAGGAAGAACATTTATTTAGCCATAAATGTATTCTATGAATAAATTGATCCGATTCTCATTGCCGTTTAGAACCAATTATATCTTCCCGGTACCATTTATCAATTGTGAAAATTTGAATGTTTGATTATATCAGCATCTATTTCCGTATCATTATCGGTAAATATATGAGTCATTCCAGTGTAATTCCACATAATGAAATTGATTTTCTTATCGCAGAAATTTATTTCTTTTCGCGTTTTCATTTTCATACAAAACAAGGCAAGAATATCGTTATTACTATATATTACACGATATGTTATTTCAGTACTAAATCCTTCTCTACTCTCTGAAGTAATATTTCATTTTATGACATATTTCTTATTGTAGAAAGAACAATAATAGGTAAGGGTTTGTCATAATAATCATCAAATGCAAGCTGTCAATAGAGACATAACATCCATTTTTATCGTATTGGCTTAGAATTACGGAAGCATGTCAATGAGGTATAATGCTACATAAAGTCAAGTATTCTGGGGTTACATTTTCTCATTCATTATCGTTATCATCATCATCATCGCATTAGAAACTTGATGTTACCCAGGAGTCTAACAGCTCAATATGTTAAAACGGTCACAAGATAAACTATAATCTCTTAATGCAAGAAACAGTGAATTTGATTAACTAATGTATTCTCTTAAAGATAAACTGCTTATTATTTTTAACTATGCATATACCACCACAAACACTTTTACAAAAATTGATATTGATCATTTATATTTATATGACGCAGCATAAACAAACATTGAGATGCAGATATTACATAGTAACCACTATATGCACTCAAAATGCATGTACATCACTAGCACGATAACATGCATGCGTAAATGTCTGATGAAACAGGTCAAAATGCAAGAGCACACTAAAAGGTTATATCTATATAACTATAATATATAAATATGAACCAGCTTTTCAAGAACTGGATAAACTAAACAAGTTGAAAGTTAAATACATTTTTTTTTTTAAGAAAAACAATCCTTAATGTAAATTGCTCATAAAATCATTAAAACTTAACCAACTTTATTATTACTTTCTTTTTTGTGTTTGCAGACATTTCAACATTTAATTGGAGAAACTTCTTAAGAATACTTAAAAAAATGAAAAAAATTGTGATATTCTACTCAATTACCTTGAGAACTTTAAAACTGTTATGTAATCAGATAATAGTTTGCGAACTTGTGAATTTTTTTGTGTCTGTGTGTCGTGTGTTCACTTGTTTTTCCTTTGCATCCAGATGATTGTGAGGACTATAATTAGAGTAAGTAGATTTGGATTTGTTTTATTAGTTACTAAACTGTAAGTATGCACAAGGAAATTGTAATAAACGCACGAAAATTTAGGCGCGAACTTGATCATGACGCTATTATTAAGAAAAAAGTACGGACAGTATTTTTTCTTTGATGAAAATTTGGAAAAAAGTATTGTGAAAGATTAGGTTTTTGTCAAATAAGAATACTGAATGTCTAAATTCGTGTTATACAAAGTTACTCATGGTCAAATAAAACTTGAGACTCTTCGAAACGTACCTTTAGAGTAAGATGGATTAGAGAATAAAAAATCCAGTTAAGACTGAATTATAATGAATGATCACACACCATATACTATGGTGTTTAATCAGTACAGCCGAATACAAGCATTAGAGTGCTGCAGGAAGAGCATTTCGCTCGAGCGCCAAATAGTTCCCACGGACGACGCTAGATAGCGTACGGAATCGAGAGCTTCTTTGCTCGAGCGAATATCGCTCGAACAGGCAAGACGAGCGGTATACGCTCGAAGACGAGTAGTACACGTATAAGATTAATAAGTCTGTGGTGGTGGGCACTCAAATATGGGTCGTGAGATGGAAGACGATGTGAAATTGAAACTTAAGTAAACATAGTCATTATCTCCATGTTAAAATGTAGTCTATCTTACCAATACAGTGATATATGAAAATGAAACATGATCGTGGGCTGAAACTGTCCGGACGGAAATTTTTACATTATTGTCGCATTAAAATTATATTCCACTGTATACGCTCGAGAGTGCGAAATTGGTCCTATGCAGTACTCTAATAAGCATAGCGCTCCTGATCTTCAAATGTGTTCGCATGCATCCCTCCACAGTTAACTGGGTGCAAACTATTGTTCAGCGTATATGTGTGTCCTCAGGCATCTCTAGTAGCAGTCAAACTAGTACGTACCACCTAGATAAGCAATGTTCACCGCCAGCATGGAAGCTTCAGTGTTCCGTAGTCGAATTGGCCTGAACAATTGTCTTCTGAGTATGACGGCTAATCTTTCAACCCCCTTCCTGTCGTGGTAGGTTCGTTCTTCCTGTCTCCGCAGATAAGACAGACATTCCTTTGGCTGACCTCACACAGATTGGTAGGGAAAATCGCCAGACGACGAATCGAAAGCCCGTTGAACTTCCTGCCACAGGTACTATGTGTAATTTTTCTGCAATTCTATTCTGTGTTGTTTTTCACTCATGCAAACCTTGAAAACTATTTCGGTCAAATTTTGTACATAAAACAAATATTTTAGAAATTCCACCACTCACAATAAAATAAAACTTAATTATTTAAATATTAAATTATGTTTTAATATTTCACTGCTTATGCTAAACAGTTTGTGATTTCTAAATGGTCATAATTTTGTACTAACTAAAATTACAACCAGTTACATTATGAAAAAAACAAAGTTCGAAAGTAAAATCTGAAATGTATAGTGAAACGAATCCCGCCAATTTTCAAATACAGCTTGGCCAGTATTACATACTGCAGCAAATATATTCCACAATAATGTGCAAAGAAAAAGGAAACATTTTCTACTGAATTAAGATGCTTTATATAGTATAGAGTGGATGCAAGTTTAGGAATTTGATATGAGCAATATTTACACATGCTGTCGCATTCAGTAAAGAGGTGTGCATATTGGAAAACGAGACCATTATGTATTATTTTAAGTGTAGAATTGTATTTCACAGACTATTTTCTTCCTTTTTGAGTTATGTATTAGGATAATTGATTTTAGCATTCAATGTACTACAATTGTGTCTACAAAACGACATAATCACATGAACGCGCCATGTAAGAATGCACAAGGTAGTTTTTACTCATAATTATATTCATTCCATAGGGCTCATGAGTGAGATATATAGTTTTGTATAGTAACATGTTAGAGTATCTATATATTAATCATTCTTTTAAAAATGTAGGAAACTGTCACTTCATTTTCCCACATGCATTTTCATGGTCTTTACCAAATCTAGAGTTGACGAGCTCTATCTTTGCGGGTGAACCCTGACCAAACCTGCTCACGTAGTAATAAGGGGAGGAGCTATGGGCTGCCTTAGCCAATGCGCTCCATTCTCCTCTTTCTTTCTAAGCGTTGACGACCACTAGAAGACAATTACGGAAATATATCTGTCTGCGCGTAGAATCCAAGGTCACCCGCAAAGATACAGCTCGTCAACTCTGATATTCTTTTTGAGTAGAAAAAATGTCTTCAATAGCTGCAGATTAAAGTATTTTCTTTGAATAATAGCACTTCTTTTTAGGACTATTACTGATTTATTTTTTCTCCTAATTTCAAAGATAAGATTAGTTTACACCTTGTAGAACTTCCACAAATTCTTTTTCTAAAGTTCTAGAAATAATAACAATTGTGACAAATAATATTTTCAAGGAATCTGCACTGTGGTTTGTACAGAAAGAGTTATATAATCTTCAATTTTTCGTACTTGCACGTGAAATAAGAAAACAACCTAGTTTGATGTACAGACATTCCCACTTTTTATATATGGGGACAAGACAAGTAGCACCGTTGTACAGAACTTGATGCTAAGTGGGTTACAAACAGCTTGGGATACATACTAGGAATATGCAATTTGTTTACTCTACAAATTATGTTCTGCATTGTGAACAGCAGTTTTACCATTACTTTTACTCACTACCAAATGCATTGTATTTAGTTTTTAAATACCGCCTATAATTGTGTTGTGTAGCTAATAAATTATTATTATTTTTGTAGCTTTGGGTGAATTTTGATAAAACTCATCATTCTTCAGATTAAAATCGTTAAGAAAATTCACGTCAGACATAATTTCATCATGTTTATCTTCAAAATTCATTTGATTTTGATTTTGATTTAGTGTATTTTATTTCGCGTTTTGTGCCTCTAGGCTAATTTGCGAAGGTGGGGATGAGTGATGAAAGGATGAAATTGATGAATGGACATTCACAAACAACCAAGCCCGAGCGGGATTCGAACCCGGGGCCCTTGGCGTCGCAGCGCGATATGCTAACCACTCGGCCACAGGGTCCAGCTCTTCAAAATTCATGTTTTTGCATGTAATATTAGCTTGGCAAAGAAATCGCAAGTCACACATTAATACCATACGGTATAACAACAAGACATATGAGTTTTGAATCATAGCCCTGTAGATTTAGAGAAGAAAAAAGATAAAGTGTGTCTTTATGCGTCAACGATTGCCATTTATGAAATTTATTTTTATTTAGCCAATATACACCCTATTCATTGACTATGGAATTGACATAGTGGAAATAGCAGGTAACGGTCTCCAAGCGCATAATTGTTCTACGTATTAGTTATGTGAGACTGAATTATATTTGAACATGCTGATCAGTTTCTCAATCGCTTATTGTACGCAGATATAAGTGGTGTGATCAGTATCAAGCTCCTGTTAATACCTCTTGTAAACATTCACTATTCTTTACTTTGCTCAAAATTTGAATTAGGAATTTGCTTAAAAGAGTGAAACGTCGAATTGGAAAACCTTGTCCATGTCACATTAGTGATGTTAAAAGTAACTTCCTGGGGTCCCCCCTCCCCATGTTGTTCCTTTAAGATATAACTATGAGTACAGATGACCAAATAATGCGAGAAATTCTGGTGCTTTTCAGTTTTAGACCACTAATTTGTACGCCATCTTGAATAGTTCAAACTGATCAGGATTTGAAGAGCGGAATCCTAACGTTTACTTAACGTGTTTCAAGCCTAAGTTCATTATCGGGCACTCCGAAAAAGGATTTTTAACGAGATTCAGAAGCGTGTCATATTTGATGGGGATTACCACCCTTGAAAAGTACTTGAACCCAAGAAATGTCAGGTTCACACCTTAAAATTATGTACTACTATAATTGTAAAAGTATTAATGAATATTCATATTTAGAGGTGAAGAAATTAATTTACCTTTATTGGGAACGAACTGAGAAAGTCAGAGCCTTGAAAAAATCCTAGAAGGGCGAGTATTTCTGTGCTCCCTCTATTCAATTCGTATCTTCTAGAATCGCGCTCGTCACGATACATCGATGCAATGCGCATGCGCCAACGGGACGAGTCAACTGTCAAAATAGGGGAGACAGCTGCAAGTGGAACGCAGACGGAAAGCAGGTTTTGTGAAAATCCTCTGCTGCTGGCAGAACATTAAAGTTCCGAATACAGTGACGTCACCGTGGTAAAAACAAACGAGTTGATGATAAAAATTTAAGCATACATGTTGATCTGAAACCCAGGGTGTTGTCTCGCTCATGTTTCTACCTTCCTCCCCTCCCGCCCTTGGAACCTTCTAGTCGAGTTAGGCTAGTTCTTCGTGGTCCTATTATACGTTTACCTTAAATTTCACCACAACAAACATAATCCTCTCTCATTTTATGTACAGACTTTTCCCTTGCAACAGAACCTCATCATTCAGAACAACCGCATTGTTGTCCTTGCACTGTTTTACACGTGCGGGCTTCGTCACACATGCGCGAACATTGGTTAACCGGTGTCGATAGCGGGCACAGTATGTGACCATTTTCTGCTCTGTGGCAGTGCGGTCGAAAGTCAAATGTTTACCTCCGGCCCCTTCGTATTATGTAAATCACCAAAGACCAGCCCCCGTGACAAAGGCACACCAAGAAAGCTTTTAAAGAGGGGTTCAACTACTGAAAAAGATTTTGAATGCAGTTTTGAAAATGGAGGAAAATTATATTGACCTATTTTCTGAAGGAAAGTAAATTCCAAACGAGGGTGCTCTCATTCTCAACGAAGTAGTGGTTAGCGTATTTTTCGAGCTTAAAATTTAAATTACGGGATACCAATGCCCGCGTGTTGGCAAACTGAAGAATGTGTTCAATACTTAATGTTGGCAATCCCTTTCAGTCTCAATTTGAATAAATTTTCCCAACAATAGCTCTACTATCAGCGAATAACCATTTGTTGTCATCTTCCATTATTGATACAAGTACAACTGCAGACCACTAATTTTTATTAATCAATATTATAAGGAGAACCATAACAATATAACTA
This sequence comes from Lepisma saccharinum, assembly GCF_977018435.1. NCBI lineage: Eukaryota > Metazoa > Arthropoda > Insecta > Zygentoma > Lepismatidae > Lepisma > Lepisma saccharinum. The sequence goes on along the minus strand of NC_139234.1, from coordinate 67,078,166 downwards.
TTTAAGGAATGAATCAATACATTTCGAATACTAACTTTCAAGTTATTGAAAATACGTTTAACCATTCTTGCAGCTAAACAATATCATTTACATTTGCAGGTGTATTATTGTATAATTTAACTATATCGTGCCATTATTTAACATGATAATCCGTGAAAAGAAAGATATGTTATGGCATATACGATATTACCGCAATTTATTTTGAATGCAATGCGGACTTGATTTTTTTGAAACCTTGGAACCAATATATGGACCTATTTGTTACCGAATGTGACGCACACTACCAAAAAAGTTTATTTTATACAACAATGGGTTTATGTTACGAATTTTTAATTTTATTTCAATTATTATTCTTTGTCAAGTAAATTATACTACAAATAAACTTATGGGCATGAAGAACAAATAAGAGTTGATTGCGGTGAGACTTTCTTTTTGGTGGGGGGTTTACAAGAGACAAAGGTCAGTGTTACCAATTCAGTGATTTTTAACTAAATCTGGAGAGAGAATTGCACTGGAATCTACTTCTTCATCGATTCTAATGCACACCTTAACTTTGGAGACAAAATTTGACGAAAAAAGAGCGCAATAGAGTGGTATTTTTGGTAAAACATTGTAAAAAAAAAGTTTTTACAGTTGAGCCCACCTATGTTTGGCGCCAATGCGTACAGGATCTTTTTATAATATTTCAAATATTGTAGAAGACTTATCTCGCAAGTAATACACACTTAAACACTCGCCTGTCTCATTGTCTTTTCTTTGCAGAAACTTGACTAAGTCAATGACGACAAGCATCCCAACTCTACCTGGGCCAATAGCAGACGTGTGATCGCAAGACTACGAGAGACACATCAAGGAGAACGTCTGCACATCCGCTGGAGATCAGTCTGCAAGAACGTGTCCCGTTCCTTTCAATGAAAAATAATAATTTACAAAAGCCAGCCTCTAAATAAATATAGTTCATCAGCTTCGTGTTACCAGCACCAAATTAATACTATCGCCTCCTCTTTTAGTTAAAAAAAAAACTTTACATGGCAGCAAAAATAATGAAACTATATTCTTTAAAAAACACAAGTGTTGTTAAAAAGAAACTTCGTAGTTATTTTGCCCATGTGGCTACTGTGTGTTATGCGATTATGATATTGTTGGTTTGACAATCGCTATAAAACAGAACGCTTCTAAAAGAATAACTTTACATTGTATGTTTTTACAAAAAAGATGAAAAAAACAAGACAAAAACAAGGCTCATACAAGATTCAAGCGACAAAACTTTTCAATGTGCTTGTGGGTCAGAAATAAGTTAGTCTGAAACCATAAAACCGCCCAATTTTATTTCCAAGTACTACTCAGCTACATGTATTGTCCACGTTACAATATTATAAAAAGCAATGCAAGGCAGTTTTTTTAAAAATATAAAAAGAGGAAGAAACATATATAGGATACTCATGCAAAGCTTTCTCAGAAACACAGGAATAAATGCATGGCATATTTCTAAATGTTAATATTTATAAACTTGCTACGACCATTCACCACTTGTGGTGGACTGTTTCTTTGCTCATACAAAAGAAATAATACATAAATAGAAGAGGTTGAATGTCAGTTTGTTCGCTTTAGTTGATTGTTTAAGCAGGAAGGAATATTGCACTCTCCCGGGTCCAGAATTCAAGTTGTTAGTGTTTTAAAATAATAATAATAATAATAACAAAATAATATGATTCTTTCTACTTATTCTGAAAAATCAGAGGGGTCCCTCAGTATGTACAAAGATAAAGTTGTGTGCAGGGGATTAAAAAATATGTCCATCGTTAACATCTTTGCGTATAAATCACGCAAAAAACATGCTGTGTACCACTCTACGTCTTATGTTCATTAATTTTCCTTCTATTTTTGATAATTATTACTTTGATAACTTTGCAATACATTTAGCATTTTTAAGTAAACACATTTGTACATAATCAACGCGTATTAACAAATCAACCTTCATGTGGTCAATTCTTCTATGTTTTATGTATGTCCAGGAAACTCTGGAAGGAATATCAATTGTATTTAATGTTGCAATCGCATGGAATATTTAACTAGGAATTCATTGCTACATTCATTATGACGTATGCGAGTTGGTGGTTGATTGTAAAACCGAAAAACTATAAAATACATTAGTATATTTGGTTTTAAAATTTTGACAAATTTACATATTTCGTGGTATTGCATGGCAACACTGAAATGGAACTGAAATTACAGAGATAACGAAACATTTCCAAAAGTTAGGAATTTTTGATATTTTAAAGTAAGAAACAAACCTCGAAGTAAAGAAAAGATTATTAGATTCTCCTATGGTTTTTCTCAAGTCTAACCAAGATTTTTTTTCAAAATTAAATAAGTTCTGTTTGGGAAAAAAAAAGAATAAACATTATTACAAACACTGTCAAAATCTCTGCCTCAATTAGTACACTGGATAAACATTAAAATAGCATTATCAGTAACACAAAAAATTGCGTTGTTTTAACATTTACATTTTATAGCGAATACAAACACATTATTTGTAATGTCATGATACTCTGTAAGCTAGAAATATAATTCAAAATATTTGAAAGCTATTTTTAAATAGCAAAAAATTAAATTATATCATTAAGAAGCTACATGCTAGTAACTAGGAATAATTGTTTTGGCTTCCTGGGAAGAAAGTGCACAAATTGACCAATCGCAAACTATTACACATGCATTCAAAAACCAATGGAAGAATGGACTTCTGAGATTAAGTGTAGTTGTGCTTTTGCCTTGCTAATTGAAACATATTATTTTCATACACTTAAAAAACAATGCCAGCCGTGCCTAGGGCATATTCTAAATGCAAAAGAAAATTATGCATAGCCACAAAGAATATTGAGGCGCTTTTTTATTGAATTATGGTTCACAAAGTTCTCCTGGAAAGACAAATATATATGCCTCCGAATGACGTAATGATAAAATCGCCGCCTTGTAATCAAGGGGTCCCCGGTTCGATACCTAGTGGAGGAACATAGTGGTTGGGACCCCACTTTAAACTGTAAATTCAGTACCAATTAGACTATCTGTGCATAAAATGAACAAAAAACTATATATATGTACACACATGTCAGGTGCTTAAACGTGAATATTAAAGAAAAATATTCTTGCAATATTGTTTAGCATTAGAAGCAAAAATGATCTCGCCGGTTAAAAAACTGAAATAGTAGTTAGTCGCTTCACAGACTGAAAATAACAGATGTCCAATTTAACGTGAAAACGTGAAAGAATTGGCCACTGAGGGTGCATTAACACAGTAAGGATAATATTTTCATAAGTAAGAATTTTAAAGCAAATAAGCGCTTTTCTACAAACATATTCTTTGTTCATATATTTTTTTTCTGCAAGTCCATGTGAATAATTCCTTCCAAATCTCTGTTGTCTGTCCAGCGTTAAACGTGGCTCAAATAAATACCAAAAGCATCCAAAGCTACCGTTGTTCCATTGTATATTGTTTAAAATAATAATAAGGTTAAACAAATACAAATGTAAAAATAATAAAATACAAAAATTTTGTACTGTTTTGGCACAAGATAAGAAATGTTATGTAAATTTTTTGTGTTAAAAATTTTTGCTTTTTCATCTGCAAGAAAAAATAAATTATAAATAAAAGTTTCTAAGGCTCTATGTTGAGAATTATTTATGCCCTTTGTTCGTTAATAACTTTCATTAAATTTACCACGAAGGAATTCATTATAAAACTGTGTTGTTTTCATGCAATGATTTTGTTACTGAAAACTTTCAAACGATGATGTAGACCCTCAATCATTTCAAATTTTGTTCCATAAAGCAGCAGTAAGTTCCAGTGAAATTATTCTTTATTAATGTGGTTTCCATTGTTGTGCATTAATTATAATGTAATGACTTGGCAACTTGAGTGAGAACAACGTAATTAGTGATTAAATGCAAGAAAATCTCAAGGTGAATATCGAGAAATAGAAAAAACATCAAACATCTCTAGAAGTATTAATGCTCGAGATATCATAGATAAATCGATATGTATTTCCACCCCTCTTGGACAGACAGAATAATTTAGGCAATGCAATAAAAGAAAGAAATCTTGTTAAAATAGTATTAATAAAATTTTGTTAGATCTCTGTAGTTACTTCCCCTATCAAATTTTAGAGCATATCAGACATTCTCATCGTATCGATTGCAAAAACCAATAGAAAGACAATCAAGAAAAAAATAGATTTCCCTGTTCAGTTTGCATAAGAAGGACTTTAAAATTTTGTGTTGAATAAAACTCAAAGAGACTGCAGAAGTCTCTTACTCCTTATAGGAATAATTTTTAAATATTTATAAGCGAAATTTTTGCTTCGTCACTGTTTGGTACAATTACCAGAATATAGTATTGATATGCTCCATTGGTACTATTGAATATACACATGCGAGATGTGGCAATAAAGTTCCCGGATTGATTTTCTTATTCATTTCAGGCCACGTCGATAACAGAGAGATGGGTAGGATACTGATCTATAGAACGCCTGCGCACAAACTTTTACGCACGTGCGTGGAGCAGTCTGGCTGAAGTCTTTGTTAGAAGCCGACAGTGCATCCGAGCTCCGTCGAAATCATGTTAAGTTCGAAAGTGGAACAACGTCTTAATTTCAAATTTCTCACAAAACTTGGGAAATCCGCCACGGAAACTTACAATTAGTTGAAATAAATGTAAGACCTTTGTAACATCAATAAGGAAACTGTTACAGGTTATGCACGATAATCTTGGTATGAAAAATTTGTGTGCAAAAGTGGTACCAAAAATCCTCACTCCCGATCAAAAGGAACATCTAGTGAATTGTGCTGACACTCTTGAAAACATTGAAAATGTTCCTGACTTCCTCCTAAATGCAATCACTTGTGATGAATCCTGAATTTTTCTACACGCCTCTGAGACTAAGCGACAATCCATGAACTGGGAGGGATAAAGAATGTTCGAATGAGCAAGTCCAAATTCAAAGCAATGGTAATCGCTTCTTTCGATATTATCTACATTGATTGGGTGCCTGAAGGTCAGACTGTCAATCAGTTCTATTGTAAGAATGTTTTGGGGACCGATCGTGAAAGGGTGAGAAGAAGGAGACCAGACATGTGAAAGAATGGCTCATTGATTCTTCTTGAGGGCAACGTGCCAATTCACAACGCGCTATCTGTGAAGTTTTTGGTGAAACACAACATTTCAGTGTTGTAATATTCACCGTACTCGCCGGACCTAGCCCCGTGCATTTTTTTTCTCTTCCCAAAAGTCAAGTCTGGACTAAAAGGAATCTTGTTTGAGCCTGTTGAAACAGTGAAAGCCAAAGCAACGTAACTCTTGAACAGCATATCAGAAAATGACCTGCAACACTGCTTCTAACAGTGGAAGATCCACGTGGAGCGAGGTAGGGATCGGGGAGGGGACTATATTGAAGGATACAACATTTCGATTGTCTGATTTTTTCAATAGAAGAGTTACAGCAGAAGTACGTAAACTTTATTGCCACACCTCGTAAATACGTCCCATGCATTCCTAGATAAGCATCAGAAAGGTGATAAACGTGGCACCTCTGCCCAAGTTGTGTCTCGAGAGGGTTCCACTAATGAACACGTGAGAGGGGAAGTGAATGCATGAAGAGGAAAATGCGTCTGCAGCTATCAACAGTTAGCAGCAACACGTACTGCTTCGCTCCGCCCACTCACTTTCTCCCCGTCTCTACCCTTATGCGCGGCTTTCCTCTACAGATCCCCGGGACAAAGTATAGCATAAATGTATTTGTACTCCTTGGACGGACCAATGAGTTTAGAGAATAGAAACAACAGTTCAGTTACTCTCCAATGAAATGAAACAACTGCAGTTGTCACTTTTCAATGAATGGAAACTGAAGTTCAGTCGCTTTCCAAAATAATACTATAGTTTAATAACCTGTAAACCACATGAGCATAACAAATGCTTATGTTTAATGTATGACCGCTTGAATACTATGTTGTCTTGTGTCCATCTGCACGATTTTTGCATGAGAGCTGATTAAAGTTTGACGTATTAGGATTCTCAATAGACTACAAGACTTGCGTAAACCTTTTACTATTGTTGATAATTCGCTCCACTTGACATCCAGATGCGTCGCTTCGGAACGTAACGCATTGATAGTAAAAACCCAATAACGGAGATACGACAAAACAGCATGCAACAGACGATATGTAGCACACTTCTGGACTAGACAAGAAACTCCCCGAGATCTTCGATCCAATATAATTTCTAAGACCATTCTTACGAATCTAAAATAGTTACACGAAGGATCGAAAACTTGAAAAGAAAAACTTTGTAGAAACAAAACCAATATAATGTTAATTCTAGCATCATTGGAGGCATTGAGGCAGCAGAAGACCAAAGTTCAATTAGCAAATTCCTTAGCAATCAAGTGGCTTAATTGAATTAAAACCCAAAGAACCTAAAACTTGGCAACTTCACTGTTGAAATCTCGTTGATTGGAAACTTTCGCCGTCGATGATCGGAACGGCTCGAAAAGCTGTTTGCGGAAATGGGGGAATAATACGAACACGGAATGAAACGAACTGGAAAGTGTCCAGAAACCGTTTCAAGGAAATTGTCCGCATTGTATAACTAACTCTTACAATACCCTTTTTGTTGCTGCCAGAAGCAACGTATAACTGATGGCATATAATTAGGAAAATATCACTAAAAGACCAAACTACACAAGAGTTTTAACATTTGAAAAATTCGGATAACTAATAACGTATTTGCACATGGTCGTTCTCGATTACAAAACGATGGGGTTATACTAATCGATAAATCCACATTATACCCTCGTTAACAAATCTCGCAATATGAGCGTATTTTCAAGTACCTTATCCTAACCTCAAGTCTTTTGTGGTGCAGGGACGTCTCACATTTCGTAATATGAGTGTACTTTCATCTATCTTTTCCTGTTCTCAATTATTTTCTGTTATAAAAAGACTTGCTACATTTTTGTAGTGTGTGCATAGCCTGCAGTATCTATTCCACGTGTGTGTAATAAGGCAGAAATGTGTTTTTGGTAAGCTAGCCTCAACTGAAGAAATATAGCTAACTCTCTAGTCTTCTTGAACACGATGGTTTAGGGCTGCAGCAACACAAGCCTTTCATCTGTCCCTATCCTGGGCAATCCAGTCTTTTCCATCCGTACCTATATCTTTTAGGTCCATCTCAACGCTTGGCCTTCCTACTGGTCTCTTACCATCAGGTTTCCAAACAAGAATTCTGTAAACTCTTCTTTCCTCTTCCATTCGTGGCACACGGCCTGCCCACCTAAGTCTTATTGATTTAATTATTCTAATAATATCAAACTCAAGAACTATATCGAAAGTATTTCAAATTGTTTGATGACACTCAGATTTTAAGTTCTAACCGGACAGGAGTGTTTGACCAAGTTGGCAGTGAAAATATGAACAGACACAAAAACCTACATGAAACTCTGAATACTAGCCTAAACATAGAACTAACTTAAGATACGTAAATTTACTTGCTATATCCAACGACAAACACAACCTTCTTTTTGTACGGATGTATTTCAGAACATCCCTTCTTTATAGCAAGATGCATTAACATAGTCCACATTGGGAGACAAACCAACCTAGCCTCCACTGATTACGATGTGAAAATACGTTACAAGCTAGGCTATTGTAAGATCCTAACTGAAATTTGATCCCTTATGTAAAAGCAATCGAAATTCATAAATAAGAAGAAAAAAGTGTATTTCATTATTTGAGTAATGGTAGCTGTATTTCAACTACTTTCTTTAAAATAATAGAATCAGCTAATTCGTCTGCGTTTCAAGTTAAGAAAAGTATAATTTACGTAATTGCCAAGAAAATACAACTAAACCCTGTACCAGCTAACTGTAGACCAGGCGAACGAGAACAAGTCTCTGCGCAAGAAGTGACGCGAGACGGCTCCACCAATGAACAGTGAGAGAAACGGGATTGCGTAATGAACGACTGGAGTTACCAGGTTTCCCGGCTTCGCTCTGCAGCGTTGCAAACTTCTGAAAACGATAATGCCGTATGCACATGGCAAACGGACCGTATTTTTGTCTCCAGTTCCGTACGTTTGATTTAAGAATTTCTTAGGGAAATATTAGGGATGAAACAGGAAGTGCAAATGTTGACAAGCCGTACATTTATCTGTACATATCATGAAATTTCAGTACATGTACGATCAGGACCGTACGGTTGGCAACGTTGTGCTTTCACTACTCGATTTCACTCCTCCCCCTCTGCCGCTATGCGCGGCCCTGCTCCACAGTTAGCTGGGACAGGGTATATATTCCATCTAAATTTAAGAAAAGGTTTTGGAAGTCAGTTAAGTTCCAATATAATTACTTGTATTTCAGTGTTTCTCCAAATAAAGAAACTGTAGTTAGTCAGTGTACAAGCAAGCAAGTTTCTAAGCTGTAATACTGACACTTTTCCAACAAAGGAAATTATATCAGTAACTTCTAAACTACAATTCTCTCACTTCCCAAACAAAGGAAAACTGTAATTCTCCAACTTTCCAGAGGAAACTATGATATTCTAATTTTCAAAGGAAACTAGAGTTATTTTCTAATCAAGGAGAAATATAATTTTCTCGCTTTCCAAACAAAGTAAACTTAATTCTTTCACTTTCTAAACAATGGAAGCTAGAACAGTAATTTTTCAAGCAAAGAGAATAATAATTCCCACTTACCAATCAACGGAGACTAGTTTGATAACTTTCCAAAGGAAACTACAATTCTCCCACTTTTTAAACAAAGGAACCCATAATATCTGTCACTTTTCGAAGGACACTACTTGAGACCTTTCTAAACAAAGAGAACTACTCTTTTTAATTATCTTTTTTTAAACAAATTCTCACACTTTACACACAAAGGAAATTATAATTTGCTCACTTCTCAAGCTAAGGAAATTATAATCCTGTCAATTTCCAAGGAAAAGAAACTAGTTCATTCAGCTTAAAACTGAAAGGGACTGAAATTCAGTTACTTTTCACCTTGAGCGACTGCAATTTATTTGATTAACTACCTATGATTAAGTGAGACACGAATACCTGTAACTCAGGCATCCATAATGAAACAAATTTCCCAGTTCTGATTATTACTATGTTGTGCCACATTTTGGGGACCTATTTCTATTATTTCTCGTCTTTTTTCTGCTTTTCTGAGTTAATCGCGACGACGAGAATGACTAAAGAGTATCCTTGCTCAGAAATCAAATCACCCAGGGCACCGCCGTGGAGGTTTGAGAATCTATTGAGACTCATCAGTGATGCCAACGGATGGCGTGCAACAGGGGGTGCGGACATTGTCACGTGAGCACACCTCGACCTCACGCTATGATCTCTTGGAGTTCCTGGCCTCCGAGTGGCAACGGAGTTTTATGGCAGCTGGCCACCTCCCCGGGTTTTTGGTCTTATTGATCGCTCCAACAAAAGGTGCCGTGACCTAGATTTTGGAGCGGGGTCAAAGCCCCCCTTCTTTTCGAATTCGGTCAGCGCGAACGCAAAAGGAAGCTCGGATAAGTCAAGTTAGACTCGGTCGAACTGAATTTCTGGCTTTATTAACTCCAAGATAATGCATGAGAGGTAATGAGAGTGAGATAATGCATGTTATTTTACAAGTGTTTCAAATGTTAATGTTTTCAAATACATGTTTATCTCACTATATTAAATTAGACACCATTTTACGTTCATTTTTCACACGTACAACTGTACTTGAAAGACAATCTTTCTACCAAACATAAACGTATCGAGATCAAAAACTTTAAAACATGAGCACTGATACAGCGTTCTTGATCTCAGCGAGTCCCTGTTAATTTATAAACATGAAAAAACTTAAGAATTTCCACCATTGTTAGAATTTCCCATACTTCCATATTATCCATTCCATGTGAAAGTGGACAAAGAAGGTCAATTTTATTATGTTACAAAGTATCACTTATTATATTTGAAATTAAATGGAAAACTATGCGAAATTTGGAATTTTTAATACAAACATTAATTCAATGGCTTTTAAATAACATATTGTTTCAAACCTATTACTTTTTATAGTAGAAGTGGGATATTTTGTGTGACGTCTCCACTTAATTTAGTTTCATTACTACGAGAAAACTAAATTAATTCTAATTTTGTTTTAATTATTTCATTGATTGTTTCTATATCTTAAGCTCTGGAGTGTCATACTTCATTTCTGAAACAAACCTTAGTTTGAAGAATCTATTTATAATAATTTTCATAGCCTTTGTGTTGTTCCATAATCCTACAAAGTAAATAATGTGTATCGTGTCACCCCCGTCCCGAAATTTGTCACATCCGTCATAGGAGAAAAATGTTTATAAAAGAGCATGTAGTAATATTTTTAGAAACTAAAAGGATCTAAATGTCGAGTAAAGTTTGTTTTGTGAAAATAAAATAAAATAGTTTCAGTAAACCCGTATATTTCCAAGAGTTTTCCGAAAGACTGAGAAAGGTCCTAAAGTCAAGTCTCAGAAGTGTCACAGGCATCACAAGTACAAGAAATGTATTTTCTGTAGCTGAAAATTGAGATGGGGGAGAAATATTCTGAAATGAAATAACTTTCATCAAGGAAAATGAAATTACATGAATTAATCGAGTTACATATTTGAAGGTGCTAAGAAAAAAATTAAAACATGAATATAAATTTGTCTGAATGTCACACACGTCACAATGGAATTGTCCATATACAGGCTATAAATTATATGAAGTTGAATTGAAGTTAATGTTTAAGAATCGGGGACTTACTACAATCTCCTTCATAGCAACCATTTGCAATAGCTGATTGGGATTTGTGTAGTGTTGTCCTGCCATAGGCTTAAGATGAAATATTTAAAAAATGAATTAAGTTTTTCCTGTTTTTCAATATATTTTTTTACTAACTTTAACTACATCACGCTTCGATCATATTAAGACAGGACAGCCTTACAGGACCCCCTCCTCCACAAATTCATGCGCCCCTATTCTCTTGTCCTGGGAACGTCCTTTTTCTACTTATTTTTCTCTGTATTGAAACTTTTACAATTTTGCTTATCTCTTGCTTTCAGAATTTTAAATCCGGTGATAACTATTTTCTATACATTTTCATAATATCTTATTGCATGGCCAAAGAGCTATGCCCGATAAGACATAAGGTTGGTTTATATTCGTGAGCACAAGCGTGCTTTTGAAATAACGCGATAAGCCTTAATTTCGTCGATAAAATGGGGTCTATACCCTCTACCACCCAAAATCACTGAGAGGATCTATCCTTCTTAGTCATTCTTATCTAGTATCCAATTTTCCAGCCCTCTTACATTTCAGTCAATAAAAGCAGTCAGCAAAGAACCACGTTTCCAATTCCTGATTGTAAGTACTCTCGGAAGAATGTTACAGTATGAATCCGGAGATTAATGATTCATCTTTCTTTCTTTCTGTTTCGGCTATTTTACGCCGCTTTCCTACCTCTTCTGTTAATCGTAACGATAAGATCGAATATTGAAATGGATGATGAGACAAACACAGTGATGCATTCATATCCTAACTATTGGGTGTTTTGGAATCTCTTATTGTAAATGTAAATCAGGCCAAGTCAACCAGCCGTATTTGTGAAAGAGCGCTCTCGTATGCACTGCAGAGCGAGCAGCGATACTGTAGCGTTATAAGAGGGACGGAAAAGAGGTAGTGAGCGAAGCGGGAGGCTTAGTCGGTCACGTTCGTGCAATGGGAAACCTCTCGTATTTTAATTCGCGAGTGAGTGTAATGTGGTGTTGTGTTCATGGTTGAAGAAATAAGGTATGGTTCACCCCACAGTATTTATTTTTGCCTCTCGACGCAAGTGGCTCCCCCATTCTTGCCCAGCTGCTTTCTAGTCCTGAGGTGAAGTGAGCAGGCGGGGAACTCGAATTGCATTATTTGTCAGCTTTCGGATTAGAGTACCGGTCTGGGCATGGGTGTTATATAACCCTCACTCATCCTCATCGTCACGATTAGCCAAAAGTTTCATAAATGTGAAGCTAAATAACAAAAATACAAATGCAATTCTTTATTCAGACGTTAGTTGTAAGCCAATGACATTGACGGCTAAGCTAACATTCTGATTTTTCGGAATTTTCCATAACATTAAATATTCTGCACGATGTACATTTCTTGTTAGAAATAGCTTTATTTAATTAACTCGATTCGTGGTAAATTGCAGCAAGGAGGAAACTTTGGTTCCGAAGCATGGTTCGGCGATTGTTGGAAATCAATCTTCTGTTTTCCAGACCGATCCTGAGAGTATCATCAATTATTTGCGGCTTTAGAGGAAACTGCTGGACCGAAATTTCGAAGAGAATTGAGGGGAAAACGAACGAAGAAGTAAGCACGTCCCTTTGTGCACAAAAGTACCATTCAGCCTTCTGCCAAAACGAGAACAACAATGGGCAGTTCGATTTTCCAAGTGTGAGATACATCACGAGTTCTAATCATTGCAACTGTTCTCGTGTCATCATGGAACACAACAGCGTCCAACACCCATGGCGATGTATAAAGTTCTAAACAATTTTGAATTGCAAATGGAACAAAGTGTCCTTTTTTATTGTAATAATAATAATGAACCTTTACTTCCTTCTATAAGTTTGTCATTGCAATTGCAGGATTGCACACTGGTTGATGTATCAAATTTGTTGTACACTCACGAGCATAAGTGAGAATAGTATAATTTTGTACACGAGTCAGCCACCACGCCTTAAAGTCAAGCAACCTACATAACAAAATACATTATATCATTGCATAGATAGTGGAAATTACTTTTACCATTACAGAGAGCTCTGAAGGGCTGTTTTTCAATTTACTTACTCTATCTCACTCTACAATAAATTCTAAAATAAAAAAATGTGAATGAAAAACTAATATTTTTCTACATTTCAAACAGCAGCTTCTTTATCTGAACCACAAACCGAGGTTTCTTTGCGTGAACCTCAAATCTAGGCTTCTCTACAAGAAACTAAAAATTTCGAATTTCTTAAATGAACCTCATGTTCTGTCTATTAGAACATCGAACTCAAGCATTTCCATACGAACATCGGGCCTACCACCCATTCTCATTTACCTGAAGTATGAACTCAAACTTCTTTATTCAAATAACGGACCTAGGTTTCTTGACCCAAATTTTGAACTTAGGTTTCTTGACCGAAATCTCGAACATAGGTTTCTTGACCCGAATTTCGAACCTAGGTTTCTTTGACCCGAATTTCGAACCTAGGTTTCTTGACCCAAATTTCGAAGCTAGGTTTCCTCACCCAAATCTCGAAGCTAGGTTTCCTGACTCAAATTTCGAACCTAAGTCTCCTGACCCAAATCTCGAAGCTAGGTTTCTTGACCGAAATCTCGAACATAGGTTTCTTGACCCAAATTTCGAAGCTAGGTTGCTTGACGCAAATCTCGAAGCTAGGTTTCCTGACTCAAATTTCGAAGCTAGGTTTCATGACTCAAATTTCGAAGCTAGGTTACTTGACGCAAATCTCGAAGCTAGGTTTCCTGGCGCAAATTTCGAAGCTAGGTTTCCTGACTCAAATTTCGAAGCTATGTTTCTTGACTCAAATTTCGAAGCTAGGTTTCCTCACCCAAATCTCGAAGCTAGGTTTCCTGACTCAAATTTCGAACCTAAGTCTCCTGACCCAAATCTCGAAGCTAGGTTTCTTGACCGAAATCTCGAACATAGGTTTCTTGACCCAAATTTCGAAGCTAGGTTGCTTGACGCAAATCTCGAAGCTAGGTTTCCTGACTCAAATTTCGAAGCTAGGTTTCATGACTCAAATTTCGAAGCTAGGTTACTTGACGCAAATCTCGAAGCTAGGTTTCCTGGCGCAAATTTCGAAGCTAGGTTTCCTGACTCAAATTTCGAAGCTATGTTTCTTGACTCAAATTTCGAAGCTAGGTTTCTTGACCAAAATCTCGAAGCTAGGTTTCCTGACTCAAATTTCGAAGCTACGTTTCTTGACCCAAATTTCGATCGAAGCTAGGTTTCTTGACCCAAATTTCGAAGCTATGTTTCTTGAGCCAAATTTCGAAACTAGGTTTCTTGACCCAAATTTCGAAACTAGGTTTCTTCACCAAAATTTCGAACCTAGGTTGCTTCACCCAAATCTCGAACATAGGTTTCTTGACCAAAATCTCGAACATAGGCTTCTTGACCCAAATCTCGAAACTAGGTTTCTTGACCCAAATTTCAAACATAGACTTCTTGACCCAAATCCATAACCAGGCTTCTTCTAAACAAAATCTCGAACCTGGACTTTATTTTACCGAATCTCAAACGTAGGCTTCTTTACCCTAACATTAGGCATGCACATCTTTACCGGAACAACGAACGCAAATCTGAAAATAAGAGTCTGCAAGATTCATTGCGCGAATCCCGAATCGTGCAAGATTCGATACCCATAACTCTAAAATCATAAATAAAATACTCGTATCTTGAAAACAGTAGCCAACCTTCGTGGCGGAGCGCTTAGCACAGCGCGCAATGACGCCTGGCGTCCAGGGTTCGAATCCCTGCCTGGACATGGGTGTTCTTTGTGAGTGCCTCTTCATCAATTTCATCATATTACCACGCTGCGATTAACCAACATTTGCAGAAAAGCAACGCCAAATATATATATATATATATATTATATATATATATATATATACTATATATAAATCAAATGAAAATCTACAAGGGTATGTGTCCAAGAAATTACAATCCAAAATTCATCCATCCATTTTCGTTACCTTACAAGGTTGCAGTTCCCAGAATAAGCTCAGAGGATCAACAATCCGTTGCTCCACGGAAAAAAGAACCACCCTATTCATCCTATTTCCCCTAGATAGGCGTGTCCCTCCTTCACATCCCAGTTTCCTCATCGTTCATCAAGGTGTTATGTGCGCATCAGCATCCAACACGTTCCCTTGAATAGAAAAGGAAACGAACGCCCTTGCGAAGATAACTATTAGTCAATACTCTGGGAACATCATATCGCGGGTTCCTTTGTCTAAGATGGACGGTTTTATGTATGCCGTTTCGTGTTTGAGGCAACTCGATTTGAGGGGGCGCGGAGGCGGGTTCTCGAAATCAATAGCAGTCGCTCCTACTAGTTAAGAGGTGGGAGGAAGTATTGCGGGCCAGCATCCGGTGTTTGAACCCCAAATCGCCACGTTTCTATGGGCCCTGATCAGATGTTTCTGGAAACCGCTCCGGTAGAACCACGCTGTTATCTCCTCCGGCGAGGTTAAAGGAAATGAAACATTCCTTGTCGAGGCACGGCGGTCTTACCCCCCAGCGGAATGCGCCACCGCCGGAAAATCCCCCTCAGATTACGTGGGAGTGAAGGAGTGACGTCATCCGACGTAAGCGAAGGCGCATGAACGTCATAAAAGCGAGCAATAAAATAGAAAAAAAAAGAGAATCACATGGAGGCAGCTGTGGCCTAGGAACGGTACCGCTTTTTCTCGAATGTGAAATATATGATGCGAAATCGTGGTTTTCCGGTTCGCGCCACCTTGCAAGTTCCTAAAAAAATCAAATATCATGTTAACCTTGCTATTCCGTGACGACGTATGATCGATACATCGATTGCCTGCGGTCGTTCTAAAAAAGTGTTCGACTATCGCCGCACGGATCGATCGTTAAACGGCGTATCATTCTGCGTGGGTGCGCGAAGAAACACTCGCGGGCGGTCTTTTCAATACAGACACAGGTTAACCGTTGAGATGAGAGCGTTTTGTGTCCTTAATTCTTAACATAACAATAGGAGGATGCCCGAAAACAAAGTATCTTTCTTCTTCTCTCGGTTTTTCATTTTTTTTTTCAAATTTAGCGTCACTTTTCTGCAACTTTTGGCAAATCGCGGCGATGAGGATGATGAAATTGATGATACGCTCACAAAGCGAACCCATATCCAGGCCAGATTCGAATCCAGGACCTGTGGCGTCGTGACGAGTTGCGCTAATCACTACGCCACGGAGATCGGCTCTTTAGTTTTGACTGTTTTGAATCGGTAAGGTCATACGGTGAGGATATACTGATAGTAAAAAACACAATGGCACTTGCATGCCTGAACCTGAACCAAGTACCTTGTCTTGCTAGAACGTTAGCCTGACCCCCACGAAAACAAATGTGTCAATAAAGACGGTTGTACAGTAAAGTGGTTAAACGAAGAAAATAATTTGGAGATCAAGCATAAAACAATTATGAAAACTGTTGTTGGAATTAGCATTAGCCATCTGTATTATTGGCCTTATAGAAACATAATTCCAAAGGTAAAGAGTATATCAATTTCTAACAAGGTAATTTAAAAGTAGGGGAGACTGTCAAACAAAACAATTTCACTAAGTAGGGACAGGGTAGTAGCGAGATGGTTTAAAAGAGGGGTTGGTTCTTAAGAAAAGCAGCCACGGTGGCCAGAAAGCATTATGGACATGTAAAGCTGACTTATAAAGAGGATGTGATTCTTAACCAAAGTAGCCGCGCTGCACAGTCAACATTATTGACATGTAAAGCTGGTTTATAAGGAGGATGTGATTCTTAACCAAAGTAGCCGCGCTGCACAGAAAGCATTATTGACATGTAAAGTTGGCTCATAAAAGGAGCTGATTCTAAAGGAAGCAGCCGCGCTACACAGTTAACATTACTGACAAGCAAAGCTGGTTTATAAGGATGATGTGATCCTTATCCAAAGTAGCCGCGCTGCATAGAAAGCATTATTGATATGTAAAGTTGGCCCATAAAGAGGAGCTAATTCTAAAGGAAGCAGCCGGGCTGCACAGATAGCATTATTGACATGTAAAGCTGGTTTATAAGGAGGATGTGATTCTTAACCAAAGTAGCCGCGCTGCACAGAAAGCATTATTGACATGTAAAGTAGCCTCATAAAACGAGCTGATTCTAAAGGAAGCAGCCGCGCTGCACAGTTAACATTATTGACATGCAAAGCTGGTTTATAAGGATGATGTGATCCTTATCCAAAGTAGCCGCGCTGCATAGAAAGCATTATTGATATGTAAAGTTGGCTCATAAAGAGGAGCTAATTCTAAAGGAAGCAGCCGGGCTACACAGATAGCATTATTGACATGTAAAGCTGGTTTATAAGGAGGATGTGATTCTTAACCAAAGTAGCCGCGCTGCACAGAAAGCATTATTGACATGTAAAGTAGCCTCATAAAACGAGCTGATTCTAAAGGAAGCAGCCGCGCTGCACAGTTAACATTATTGACATGCAAAGCTGGTTTATAAGGAGGATGTTATCCTTAACCAAAGTAGCCGTGCTGCATAGAAATCATTATTGACATGTAAAGTTGGCTCATAAAGAGGAGCTAATTCTAAAGGAAGCAGCGACGCTGCTCAGAAAGCATTATTGACATGTAAAGCTGGTTTATAAGTAGGATGTGATTCTTAACCAAAGTAGCCGCGCTGCACAGAAAGAATTATTGACATGTAAAGCTGGCTTATAAAGAGGAGCTAATTCTTAAGGAAAACAGCCGCGCTGCAAAAGTTTACAAAGAAAGGCTGATTATAAATAAAAATAACTTATCTTCACAGTGACAGGACAATATCGTTGACCTCATAGCAAGTTAATTTATAGAGAGAGCCTGATTGCTAATGAAAACGGTTTGGCTGCACAGTGACAGGGAAATATTATTGACCACACAGCGAGATGCTTTATCAAGAGAGGCCGATAAGGGATGCTTGAAATGAGGACAGAGCAATGCTTCGCCTGACAAGCTTCCCTCACGCAACAGTTTACTTGACCTCATCGCGGGAGATGACGTTGCGTGATTCTGTGGTTCCTTTGACCCGTGGGCTCGGAACAGACGTCAGTGCGGGTTCCTATGGCAACGACGCCGATCATGCGGAGAGCTGCGACCCATTATTGTAAGCAGGAAGTTAGAACGTTGATTCGTGGATTGGTGCTTAAATTTAACTCGGTCTGCCGTCTCCCCTGTAACGAGTTGTCGTAATGTGACAGGCGGTTTAGCCTAAATTACTATCGACATGAAAGACATAGCATTTCTACATATGGGACGATTCTGAAATGACGTCAGAGTTCTGTAACCAGGTTTGTCGAGCGTTAACTATTTGAGATATACACGTGCAATCTTTGTTTTTAGAAAATTCACATACGATACAAAGAACTTAGATACTTACAATTACAGTACCAGGCAAGAAAATAACTTCCACATTCCCAAGTGCTGCTAACTGCATATGCATACAAAAAATACAATTTTACACAGGTATCCAGTTATACAATTCCTTACCAAATAGTTACAAAAATATTGAAAGAACCACGGTTTTAAAAAGTGAAAAAAATATTGTTGGAACATACATTATAATCAATTGAAGAATTTCAGGAATTAAATATTTTTTAATATTAATTTATACTGTATAAATTATGTAATTTGGATTTTCTAAATATTAGTGTAGAGGTGTAAGGGGTGACATTTTGAGAAGGCACCCAAATGTAAATCACTTGTTTATATCATCGTTGTAGTACTATAAAAGTATAATGCCCAATTTATGCATATATAAATTATGCGCGCTGTCAACATATTATAATCTGTATTGAATCTACATTATAATCAGGGGCATTTTCGGTGTCAACAGTTCTTAATAAATCTCAAATCTCAACAGCCCTCAATTCTTTTAACTATTTAACCATACGTTACATTTTTATAGTCTTAGTAGTGTCCGCAGCTGAGAAGTAATATAGGAAGACCCCAACATATTTATATATATTAAATATCTTTGGAAAGGTACCTTTTATAATTCTTCCGGGGTCTTCGTTGTGAGATGAAAGAACATCCAGGCTCTCTTCTTCCTCTCCCAGAATTGCCAATATCTTTGCACCAGATGTCTCCACTGGAGGCTGGACGTCATGAGAATGGAATTACCCCAAGATGTCGCCACTTAAGGGAGCATCCTGCTGGTGCAGGATAGAACGTAAACTCTTGGTGACAGCGGTTTTCATCTCGACCGCAATAATCCTGACTAGAAAACCGCGTCGCTTGTTTAAAATGCGATCCGTTCCGTCGCAAGAAGGAAGTTGGAGAAAATAGTGTTGCCGGAAAGATGAGATAAAAATTCGTTCTTGGTCCACCAGTGCTTTACTAAGGTAGGTGAACGAAAGGTGGCCATAGTTAAGATAAATTTCTGAAATTATAAGAAATAACTCTTATAACTAATTAACGACGTGTACCAAATGGATATTTTGTAACATTGCTTGCAACTTAAAATAAAAAAATAAAAAAATACAAAACCGTTACATCTGCTCCCAAGGTAGGCCATGGGTCCCAAAGATGGCCCACGGCTTATAGTTGGCTTAGAAAATTATGCTTGTGCTCAAGAAAACATATTTATTCGTGTTTATTCACGATTCTACAACTTATTGGAGAAAATTGTTGGTGCCTAACTTTTGATTGTTGACATGCATTATATACAGTGACCCCGAATAGCCAACCTCAGTGGAGGACTGGTCTGCACTTCCCAACGACGCCAGGGGTTTCACAATAACATAAATAAAATAGCTGCTGGCAACCCGAAACAGTTCGTTTTCTGCATGGTGCACCAGAGGGGGACTGGGTATGTTAATGTAGTGCAATTTGTTAGCTGTGTTAAATACTAATATGATTTTCGTAATGTTAGTCACCTTGGGAACACGGGCTACCATTGGCTCACCTACCTTACAAGAATTAGGCCTAGCGCTGGTATCCACCCGCCCATCTTGTAGTATAATTATTAAATCTGAATTTTAAGTATCATTAGCTTATACAATGCATACAAAATACTGTAGTATGCCTTGGCCACAATGTACACATTACGCGGACAATAGTCTGTGGTTAGGGGTAAACATGGTTGACGTGATGTTAACTTTGATTGTGGTGGTAAAAGGGTAGATACAAAGAAACACTGATGCACAGACCAGGGCTCGAGCCCGGATCTTTCAGTAACGAGATCGTGAGATGGATAAATTATGGAAATCAAACAATGCAACATTTTTGAAAAAAAAAAACAGCAACCGTTAATCATATACAAAGATGATGTTTCAAAAATCCAATTGAAAATTACCACTGGGGAAAACTGCAGTTTGCTTTACCGACACCCACTTATCCAAATGGCTAGCGCTTTCCTCTCCTCTTTGTGTTGGCCGACCTCCGTGGGGGAGTGCAAGTGGTCCTGATCGGTACCCAGTGGAGGCACCATAGTGGTTCAGATCACACTTTAAACTGTAGGTCCTGTCCAGATTACCCTTTCTGTTTTTAAATTGGACTTAAAACACCAAATCAACCAACCGTGGGAGTGGTTAACACAGCGCGCTACCACACCAGAAGTTCCGGGTCCGAACTCCAACCTGAGCATGGATGTTCTCTGTATTTGTCCCTTCATCGATTTTATCATATCATCTTCGCGATTAACCAAATATGACAAAAAAAACGACTCTAAATAACAGAAATGAAATTAAATCATTGATTGTTTGTTTGATTTTGTTCATTTTACTTTCCCTTTCCGCCACTTTTGGCTAATCGCGAAGATGATACGATAAAATTGATGAAGGGACAAACACAAAGAACACTCATGGCCAAGCCGAGATTCGAACATGGGATCTCTGGCTTAGTAGTCAAATCAAATTGTTTTTGATTTTCGAAAGGGAGTGGGAGTTACCTTTTTTAGTAGTCATTTCTCATTTTGCAATCTATTCATGTCTATGACGTTCTTTTCTTTAGGAATACTGGGCCTTAAAGGGGGAAGGGGGTTATGACTAGGAAGCGGAAGTTGATTAAATGTCATCTTTTTTCTGACATCTCGTACACGATGCCCATTAAATATACACAATATTACACTTCGTCTAGAACCCAGAAAAGGTTATTTTAAAGTGCATTTTTTTTTTTTTGCAAATTTTCAGATTTTAGTTCATTTTCCCCGATTTTCGGCATTTTCCCGTCATTTTTCGCAATATTCGGTGTATTGTTTCGTCATATTTTGTGACTTTCATTTTGGCAATATTCTTGAGTCTTTTCTTTACAGTGCCACAGAAACACACCACACTACATCACCAGGGAAAGATGCGGGAAATTAATGCATTTTACACCAATTCATTCAGTGTATACGACTCTTTCATTAAATTGTTTTAAATTTATTGTGTTGTTTCCATTGGAAATCCTTGTTGCATATTTTAATTGAATGTGCATGTGGTATCATTTGGTGCGTTTTTTTAAAAGCAAGATTACATTTTGTTTAATTTCCTTTTCATTTCAATTTTTAATCTGAAACTAAAAAATTTAATGGTCATATTTTGCATTTTTACGTCATTTTTTCCATTTTTTAGGACATTCTATAGGTCATATACCTATATTTTTTAGGTCATCAACTTCCGCTTCCTAGTTATGACCCAAATCTACATCATTTGAGCACGTCACTGATTACTACCCCAAGCGTCGACGTCACCGCACGTCACTGAAGTATCTAAAGATCTTGTGCTGCCATCTCTTGTCATTTATTAAAGTTCGCAGTTCTTGTGGCTTGTAACGAGTCTGGAACTGCCCACGTCCAGCTGCTACCAAGCGCTAAAACTAATTCCTAAGAGCTCTAAACGTGCCCCTCCTAACTTAGCCACATATGCATTATTAGGCCTAAACGGAATTATAGGTTAGGAATTGTTAGATTAGAAGGGATAGTTTTAGAACTCTGATAGCTGCTAGATATGCCCCGAACCAGACCCGCTTGTAACAGGACCGAATCTTAGAAAGAGTGATGAAAATTTGTTAGGAGATATTAAAAATAGTACTGACACAATGTAGCCCACATCAATTGAGTTAAGTTGAGTTGATGTTTTAAGTCAACTTTATGCACAGTAAGGCTAATTGGGACTGAACATACAGTTTAAAGTAGGATCCGAACGACTATTTGCCTCCACCTGGTATCGAATCCGGGACCCCTTGATTACAAGGCGACGACAATACCACTGTGTCATCGAGGAGGCCCTCCCACATCAATTGAGACCATTGTGATCATAAAATACTGCTGTTGCTAGAATATTATAGCAAATACTGAATACAGCTGAAAGTATACAATTTTCGAGGTGGTCTTCTTCACAAAATATGTGTAAAGTGTAAATTCTTGATAAACAATAAAAGAAATACTAACTAACTAACTCTATCGCTTTCTTGAACCAGAAGGTTCATGGTTGCGGCAACACAGGCCTTCGATCTGTTCCTATCCTGAGCAAGATCTAGCCTATATACTCTTTTCCGTCCCTACCAATTTCCTTTAGGTCCATCTCAACATTATCCGTCGATATTCGTCTTGGTCTTCCTACTGGTCTCTTACCATCAGGTTTCCCAACCAGAATCCTGGAAACTCTTCTTTCCTCTCCCATTCGTGCCACATAAAAAAATACGTAAATGCTAAATTTGAATTATTTCGAGGTATATTATTAATGGAAATTTTTTTAGAACCTATCATTATATCTACTAATTTCAATCAATTTTGGGCAACGATGAACTGTAAAAATGCATTGTATAACAGTGCAATTTTGTAAACATTCCAGAGGCGGCCGGTCCTAGAACCGCACACCTGGCTTCGCCAATAATCATGATTCAGTATGCTGAAATTTATTAAAGATGCAATGGCTTAGCCAGAAATGTAGTAAGTGTGTGTGTGAGACCCGCCTTTTTTGGTATCAGTTCTTGCAATCCATTTGGCACTATGTAGAATGTCTAGAGAGAATACAATTGATTAAATTTGAAGTTAATTTGATCATAAATTTATTATTGCGTGATAACAGACAAGATTTGTTTTCACGTTTCCATTATTCTATTGGATTCATCGTTATTGTAGAGATGAGAATTTTAAAAAGGTGCCAACAGATGGCACGAAAGCACGTAAGTTAACGAAGAATATACAATAAACCAATATAATTTTAAAATAGATAATCCCGAACACAGCTTTAAAAATAAAGTAAAAGCTAATAAAAATGCCAAAACTTTTTTAATTTATATTTCAAATGCTAATTTGTGTGATAAATTTAATGACATTCTTAAGTACAAAGAGTAACAAATCAAAACAAATATAAAGCCAAATTGTGGTTTTGTAAGAAGATGGTTTCATATATCATTTAATAAAATTGAGGCTAGTTCGAATATTAAACTCAAAAAAACACTTCATGCTAAATAAACAGCAAATAGTAGTTCAAAAAATTTATAATATTATACTTCAAACAACATGGATATTTCAATTTTTATGGATTTCAAACACATTCATGATATTGAAAAGAAATGAATCATTGCTCAATAGTGGTTCCTGACTACATGTATTTGAGCATATATAGATAACAATAAACATTCAATTTTTAAACATTTTCAGACAAAAGGAATTATCTTCTTAATTGATGCTGGATTTTAACACAATTCTAAATACTTAAAAACATAATAATATTATTCTTCCATCCTCGTAGCGTGTGCAACTCATACTATCCTTGTATTTGCATCATTCTTTTGGTGTTTAAGGGATGTTCTCATATACGAATGGGATGTCCATCCACTTTTTGGTGTGTAAAGGATGTTCTCATATACGAATGGGATATCCATCCAATCTTGGGTGTGTAAAGGATGTTCTCATATACGAATGGGATGTCCATCCACTCTTTGGTGTGTAAAGGATGTTCTCATATACGAATGGGATATCCATCCACTCGTCGGTGAGTAAAGGATGTTCTCATATACGAATAGGATGTCCATCCACTCTTTGGTTTGTAAAGAATGTTCTCATATACGAATGGGATATCCATCCACTCGTCGGTGAGTAAAGGATGTTCTCATATACGAATAGGATGTCCATCCACTCTTTGGTTTGTAAAGGATGTTCTCAATACGAATGGGATGTCCATCCACCCTTTGTTGTGTAAAGGATGTTCTCATATACGAATGGGATGTCCATCCACTCTTTGGTTTGTAAAGGATGTTCTCATATACGAATGGAATGTCCATCCACCCTTTGGTGTGTAAAGAATGTTCTCATATACGAATGGGATATCCATCCACTCGTCGGTGAGTAAAGGATGTTCTCATATACGAATGGGATGTCCATCCACTCTTTGGTGTGTAAAGGATGTTCTCATATACGAATGGGATGTCCATCCACTCTTTGGTGTGTAAAGGATGTTCTCGTATACGAATGGGATATCCATCCAATCTTGGGTGTGTAAAGGATGTTCTCAATACGAATGGGATGTCCATCCACTCTTTGGTGTGTAAAGGATGTTCTCATATACGAATGGGATGTCCATCCACTCTTTGGTGTGTAAAGGATGTTCTCATATACGAATGGGATGTCCATCCACTCTTTGGTTTGTAAAGGATGTTCTCATATACGAATGGAATGTCCATCCACCCTTTGGTGTGTAAAGAATGTTCTCATATACGAATGGGATATCCATCCACTCGTCGGTGAGTAAAGGATGTTCTCATATACAAATGGAATGTCCATCCAGTTGTCGGTGTTTCTGCACGATCTTCTTCATTATATCTTCCTTTCTCTTCCGGTTGCTGCAATTTTCAAATATTTTATTAAATATAAGATTACTCTATTATCACACACTAAGATATCGATTTTTTCTAATTTCTCTGCAAGGGGCTATGTGTGTT
Organism: Lepisma saccharinum; assembly: GCF_977018435.1. NCBI lineage: Eukaryota > Metazoa > Arthropoda > Insecta > Zygentoma > Lepismatidae > Lepisma > Lepisma saccharinum. The sequence continues at coordinate 67,053,466 of NC_139234.1, read as the reverse complement.
GCCTAACTCTACGGCGATAAGTGAATTTTATAGCAAATTTTTAATGGCAGTTAGGCAGCACACATAATGCCTTGCAGGGAAGCGGATATTTCAGGATCTGGGTGTCCCATCTTTATTGCCGGTGACTGTACATACTGAGAGCTATTTGTGCCTGTTCTCACAGCCAGCACACTCCTCTCTGTCTGGGGCGTGTGTTCTGTCCATATGTGATTTACCTCTCACCTGTATCATAATCTCATCACCGTTGAGATTAACCCAAGCGTCAGAAATAAAACACAAGCAAGAGACACGCAAGTGATCGTCAGTGTCAATGTTTTAGTGTTAGTGAGTATGAATCTAGTGTATTAGAGGATTACTGTTGTTATTGCTTTTCGAAATATTCACCAAGCTCCTATGTAGGAGTTGCGAGCAGCCAGTGAGAATTGATGGGTCATAACCTCCCTTTGGCCCAGTATTAAAAAAAAAGAACGTCAATGGCAGGAAATAATGTCAAAATGAGGGCTAACCCCCCTCCTTTAGAAAATCCCGAGCACACCACTGCAAGCAGCATGAAAACGCGGTGTTCCAAACGATTCCCTCCAGGCCACCAGTGTGTGGGCAAACTATTCACAAGCCACTGGAAATATCTCCGCGTGCAACCTTAGCTCGTGATGATGGTTTGGCGACTTCTGCCCTACACTCTATCCCGGGAATCCCTGGAGCATAGCTGCGCATAAAGGGGAGAAAGCGAGTGAGCGGATCGAAGCAGTACACGCTGCAAAGGCTGGGAATGGCAGTAGCTTTCCCCCACCACGCAATCCCGTTCTCTCGCACTTGTTCATTGGTCGAGCCCTCTCGAGTCACTACTTGCGCAGAGACTTGCTTTCGTTCGCAAGCTCCAGAGATTCCCGGGACAGAGTATAGTACCTTTCACGATGCTTGGTCGCCTGGCGCTGTGAAATAGTTAGGCAAAAACATGGTATTCCATTTTTCTAAAAAATACGATTTTTATATGTTTTCCTCTATCGAGCCTTCTAGCTCATTACTTCTGATAGATGCTAATATAAAACCGGGATACATTGAAACAGTCCTAGCTTTTTTGAGCATGTTAATATGCATGCGTGTTAATATCAGTATTAATTCAGAAACAAGGTGAGAGATGAGACTGTATGGATATTTAACCGATACTATTATATGACATCACTTATATGTACACTCACCTCAATTAGTACTCCGCCAGTTTGTTTCCTTATACAGCATATTTACTGAAGATACAATTCAATCTACAGGTGTATCAATATACGCTGTATAAAACACACCTTATTACTAACTTCGTTGACCCGTAAGTAGGTTTCAGAAGAATAATCACATTATTATTTCAACATCTTCAATCAATTATTTACTTCATACTAATTAACTGCAGATTAATTATCATTGACAAGCCTTGATAGGAAGAAAAGCATTTCAAAACTGTCTTCTTGCACATTTGAGACTACCTCATAAAAGATTTGTCCTACGGACCCATCTCTACAAATCTTACTTTGGTGAAGAATTTATGTCCTATTGCCACACACTATCAACCTATATAACACAACTATAATTATTTACCTTTTGTTATTCTTCTAAACGATTACATCATCTACACCCACTCTGCTACAATGGTAACCTCAGAGACAATAGATATACAATGTTGAGGGACTGGTCATTGTTGTCAACCAATCAGCACAACATTTGAAATAGGCTGAATTTTTGTCTTCTGGATTGCACACTTATATTTTTCATATATACACAGCACATTAAATAGCTACACTACTACAAGGTGGGTCGAAGTCAATATTGAATATTGGTTTAATATTATAATTATATTGTGAAAGAAAATTCGGTAGCGGCAGTCAATGCAAAAACTGTATTGAACTGAACAAGATACATTAAAGAGTGAAATATGACATGAATACATGTAAAATTAATGTTCGAACAGCTCTCAAACCTTAATTCGTAAAGTTGGTGGTAAACAAAAACTGGTATGCTTCATTCTTCTCAAGATTCACGGGTCTCAACACATAAGTATGCAGCAAAATAGAGTATAATATATTGATAAATATGCAAAATTGTGCAAATATGTAATAATTTCAGGAAAACCTGTTGTCCATTTTCATCCACAATTTATATTTCTTAATAAATTTAAGCGTATTTAAAAAAATCAAAAGATTTCACAAATATCGACGCATTTTAAACATAGAAATGCTCATTACTCATTTTCATGTAAAACAGCAGAGGTGAATGTGCGACAATTTATGTGATGCTAGGGATCATAGGTTTGAATCGTGAATAAAGCTTGCACATTTTATTTTGTTTGCTCCCTCCCTTAAGCATTAAAATATTTTTATTCTATACCTTTCTGGCACTAAAAGAACAATATTATGGGAATGAAGTCCATATAAAAACAAATATTATGCAGATGAATTTCTCATAAACAAATATTTTGGAGATGAACTCCTTATCAACAGGAAATATTATGCACATGAACTCCGTATCAAGAGCAAGTAGTGTGCAGATGAATTCCTTATCATGAACAAATGTTATAGTGATGAACTCCATATCAAGAACAAATATGCAGCTGAACTCTATATCAAGAACAAATATTATTCACATGAACTCCGTATAAAGATCAAATATTATAGTGATGAACTCCATATCAAGAACAAATATGCAGCTGAACTCTATATCAAGAACATATATTATATAGATGAACTCCTTATAATGAACAAAAATGATGGAGATGAACCCCATATCAAGAACAAATATGCAGCTGAACTAACAGTTGGGCTGAAAAGTTCGTAGGCTGACTCATAGATGGCGTTACTAGAATTAAATCCATGTGTTTTTTACTTAGTACTAACCTTCAAAAGATACGTGTATAAATTTCACAGCTGCCGGATAATTAGTTCGTGAGATATAGCATTGTGAGTGAAGCAGCTTTTGTTATTGTGAAAAAATGGATAAAAAAGAATTTCGTGTGTTAATAAAGCATTGCTTTTTGGCGAAAAAAATACTGTTGAAGCCAAGACTTGGCTTGATAAACATTTTTCGGACTCTGCACCAGGAAAATCAACCGTTGAGAAGTGGTTTGCTAAATTGAAACGAGGCGAAATGAGCATCGAAGACGATGCACGCAGTGGACGCCCCAAAGAGGCTGTTACCGACGAAAACATCAAAAAAGTCCACAAAATAATTTTAAATGATCGTAAAGTGAAGTTGATCGAGATAGCTGAGACTTTAAAAATATCAAAGGAACGTGTTGGACATATTGTGCATGAATATTTGAACATGCGAAAGCTGTGTGCAAAATGGGTGCCGCGCGTGCTCACAATCGATCAAAAGCAACAACGTTTTGATGATTAGGAGCAATGTTTAGCGATATTCAACAATAATAAATTTGCTTCCCCATCCACCATATTCTCCAGATCTGGCCCCCAGTGAATTCTTCCTGTTTGCAGACCTTAAAAGAATGCTCGCTGGAAAGAAATTTAGCACTGATGAAGAGGTAATCGCCGAAAGTGAGGCCTATTTTGAGGCTAAAGAGAAATCGTACTATAAAAATTGCATCGAAAAATTGTATGACCGCTATAATCGTTGTATCGCCCTCGAAGGCAACTATATTGAATAATAAAATCGAATTTTGTCAAAAAAATATTTTTTACTATGTTAGCCTACGAACTTTTCAGCCCAACTGTTATATATAAGGAACACATATTATGCAGATGAACTTATTATCATGAACAAAAATGATGGAGATGAACTCCATGTCAAGAACAAATATGCAGCTGAACTCCATAGCAAGAACAAATATTATGCAGATAAACTCCTCATTATGAACAAAAATGACGGAGATGAACTCCTTTCATGAACAAAATGCAGCTGAACTCCATACGAAAAACAAATATTATGCAGATGAGCTCCGTATGAAGAACAAATATTACGAAGACAAATTTCTTAACAAGAACAAATATGAGATGAATTTCTTATCGAGAATAAATATTATGGAAATGAAACCCTTACCTAGAAAAAATGAAAAACACATCTACGAACTAAAATCACTGCATGGAAATAAGCTTTGTTGAGCATGTAGTTTCCGGAGTGTACAATGTGGGGCAGAGGTTGATTTTCCATATGATCACCCCTTTACATCCCCTGCTGTCGAAAGAAAGAAGATTTTCTTAAAAAAATCTTTTAAACCTTGTAGTTTGAATACCTGTCACTGGCGTTAATAGTCCACGCTTCTCGCAGTTCATTTTCAATTTCTAACGCGCCTGGAAAATCCCCAGTCGACCTACTTATCAGAAAATATGAGGGGAAGTTTGAAGGTCAAGCTTCGTATTGGAAGTTTTGCAGACGAGAAGGAGCTACTTAGGCTTGACTTTGGCTTTCTGGGGCTCCCCCTATTAAGTACCCGCATTGACAAGAATCTTTCCCGACGCAGAGTCGTCGGTAAACTTTGGTATTTGTTCCCAGCGTTCCGAGGTTCCATTAACGTTCTTTGGTTGGCTGCCAATTCCCATATTTTAACACACCGAGGAGAGACCGTTGGAGAGAGAGGGAAGACCCTGTCTGCAGGGATAGACTAACTATAATTGAATGGCAGAAACAGACCTTGGGTTTATATTTGTGTGTGCGTGTGCACATACACATACACACAGTAATTAAAATCAACTTTCTATGCCTGTTTTCTGGTAGTTAGTTCTTGACAATGTGTGTGTGTGAGCGCGTGCTTAGACCGTAGATCTGAGGACGTCCTCAGATTAAATTTTGTTCCCCAACTTGCTCATTTTGCCCACGGTACATGATCTCTTCATGTTACCTTCATTAACCTTCTGTACTCACACACTAATATTCATACGTAAACTGTAAACTACATCAATTTCAATACGGCAAAAGACAACTAAGTAACATGTTGGAATTGCAGGTAATTTTTCCATGTCCTCGTTTGGTAGATTAGAGGGATATACGTGATACGTGCGTGTGTGATATTTGCATACCTCATTTCACCCTACAGACAATTTCTGTTAGATATTTTTAATGTAAACATTCAATTGTTTTCAATTTCATTAACGTACATGTACAATTTCAAAGGAGACGCACATCCTTTGAATAAACACACTCCAATCGCTTTTAAACAAAAAACAACATAATGAAATTCAAAACACAGTTCCAGAAGAAACAAATTAAAAATGCCAGAAGAAAAGAGTATCTTCAATATATACTGTAGTTGAAATAGTTACACCAAAGACTTCAACGTGATTGCGCATGCGTGATTCAAGCAACTAAGAGCCTTCTTTTACATGTTATTGAGGCATTATTTGATTGGTTGCCACACTTTCATAGTGGTTCGGATCCCACTTTAAACTGTAGGTCCAGTCTCGATTAGCCTTACTGTACATAAAGTGGACTTAAAACACCAATTCAATCATTGAAACCCAATGGAGACACATGGTGGTTTGGATTTCCCAGTCCCGGCTAGCCTTTCTGTGCATCAAGTGGAAGTGGATTTAAAACGAATTCAATCAATATTGAACTACAGGGGAAAAGGTTTCAATCCTAGTTCCACAACTGATACAATAAAATTGAATAATTGAAAATGAAATGTTCTATGGCTTTACTTCACCCATTTTGTAGCTCTGGTGTGAAATGGCTAAGAAAATCTTTAGGTAGCATATACAAGAAGCTCATGTCTTATGGTCGTACGTAGGGAAGGTACCTATAACATCTGATTCAATTACATCTTCCTCATAATATTCACGTGACCACTTTTCCCCGTAACGACAAACCTGACAGAACATGTGCAGAACGCTAAATATCGCGACGGAACCAAATTGTTTAAATACTTGAACCGAAGGTGAGAATTTTTTTTAGTAATTCAGGATAACATTACATGACTAATTCCACGCTCACATTTCAACCTAGATTTGAGAGCGGAATTAAAGGCTAAATAGCTTAATTGTGCTGCGGACTAGAAAAGAGCTGTTCTAAATCAACACTACACGACAACCGCGTTGCGGGGTTGTCTTGTCAGTGTTGCTATCTAATGAAGTCATAATATCCCCTTTTCTCTCAGTCCCCGACACGTCAGTTGCTTTTTTAGACACAAACCAGAAAGAAAATGTTGGATAGGATAAAATATTTATATAACTTAAACAACAAAAAAAATATTCCATTAAAATATTTCACTTTGCATATCTAATTTTTAGTTTTCATAAATTCATTTTAAAATTACGACAGATGGTGCTCTTTTTTCTTATTATCTTAAAAATAAAGGAAACCTCTTTTAAAAATAGGAAATGCTAGCAATGCTAAACTAGAAATAGAATCACTTTAAATTTGAATATATTGTTTATAGAACAAAGTAACACTTTACATACATTTCACATTTTATATGTAGTTTCAAGTAGGGATGGCCAGATCCGGATCCTGGCGGATCCGAAATTCGGATCCGGTTGGTTCCGGATCCTAAGGAACCGGATCCTAAAATTTTTCGGATCCGGAATTTTCAGATCCGGATCCAGAACTTTCTGATCCGGATCCAAAACTTTCGGATCCGGATCTGGTACTTTTGGATCCGGATCCGTTTTGCCATCCCACATGTTGTTCTTTGGAAAGTAAGAATGTGCTTATAACATATTGTTACCTGCTACTATACATATATATATATATATATATATATAATATGCATACATTCACATATATATATAGTGTGTGTGCGCGCGTGCGCGATTTATAATTAATTAATACACTTACAAGGGAGGTCTAAGTCTCCCACTCCGATTTCCATGAAACTTGGCAGGTGTATAGAGGCCCCCCTCAAATGTCAAGATGAGGAGAAATTGAAGTGGGGATCTGACCCCGAAACCACGTAAATATGGCATAGGAAGAAACAGGGGGCATAGGGCCTCTCTATACACCTGTCAAATTTCATGGGAATCGGAGGGGGACACAGGGGTCAGATCCCTACTTCAATTTGTCCTCATCTTGACAATTGAGTGGGTTTTGCCCTATAAAACCTTTTTTTTATCTGAAACAAAAAAAAACACGTATTTCTTCCTTTGGGCCCCACTATACACCTGCCAAGTTTCATGGAAATCGGAGGGGGACACATAGATCAAATGCCCACTTAACACATTGACTGCCGTGTGTATGATATGTCATACACATGGCTTCTTGCTTCTGGGCCACGTGTATGCTACTCCATACACAAACAAGAACCTGATTCTTGGCCGCGTGTATGGATACGCATACACAGTTCAAGCAAAACTATATGACTGTTAAATAGCCGTGGCGTACAGCTAAGATGGGGCAGTAATAATTTTAATTTCTGTAATGTCTTACAAGAGTAAAAAAATCTTCAAATCTTTATTTACGCTTACGTATTCTTTTCACTAGTACAGATGTATTGACAACTAAAAAAGGAAGGGTAAATGTGTAAATACATTTTTTTTCTGGTTGGAATTCACAGTAAACGATTATACATTATGGAATACATTGCTAGTACATCATAATTCTTACAAAACGATTCGTTATATAATATTTTTTTGTAAACTTATGTTCCTTGTAGATATACAGGGTGACTGGTAATTAGATGTATTCCCTGAAAGGGGTTAAAGTAGAGACAATTTGCAATAAATTTGACCATATGATACCCCGTCGGAAAATTAATAGTTTTCGAGATAATCGAGTTTCAATTGTTTTTGAAAAAAATGACAATTTTCCACATAAAAAGTTGAATTGAGAAAAAAACTGCTCATTGTATGGAACTTATTTCAGCGTTTGCTGATAGCTAACAAATAAGTGGTTAGTTGAAAAAAACGTTTTTCCCAAATAACAATCACATGTAAGTAACGGGTGGGTCTAAACTTACAAGTGATGATAAAAAATTGCACTCTTAGTTTACTTGGCAACGTATTAATAAAAAAAATGGTATGACACGAAGCGTACAAATTACTTAAATTACTTCCTTGATTCATCAGCTATCCAACAAGGTACAAATGTTGCTAACATTCACATTTGTGTACAAGAAATAACACTTGATTCATCTTCATGTGAATGGAATCAATGAACAATACAATTAAAGAACATTACACGTCTTGCTCAAAGTGGGCACCTCCGTTACGAATGCAGGCACGCAGGTTTTTACGGGTCATTTGGTCTCGTAACTCGTGATGTGATGGTGGCCTTGACGTGTTGACCAGCTGTTAAGATCCTCTCCCTGAGCTCTTCTTGCGAGTTTACCGGTGCCTTGTCATGTGGCTCCAAATGTAAAAGTCGCAAGGCGTCAAATTGATCGGGGGATCGAGCTGGGCAGTCATCATGCTGGTAAATCATGTCACGTCTTGTAGCTAGAGGCACATCCTCCAACAACATTGCCATCCCGTTCCGCAAAAAAATGTTCATAAGTGATGCCATTTAAGATTTGGGGCAGGAAAAATAGCTCGATTAAATTATTGTTGATTACGCCCATCCATACTTCTGCCTAGGCGTGCGACAGTGGCTGGATAAAAATTACCCAAAGAAATGGATTGGCCGAGGCGGACCGATTCCCTGACCGGCTTGATCCCCCGATTTGACGCCTTGCGACTTTTACATTTGGAGCCACATGACAAGGCACCGGTAAACTCGCAAGAAGAGCTCATGGAGAGGATCTTAACAGCTGGTCAACACGTCAAGGCCACCATCACATCACGAGTTACGAGACCAAATGACCCGTAAAAACCTGTGTGCCTGCATTCGTAACGGAGGTGCCCACTTTGAGCAAGACGTGTAATGTTCTTTAATTGTATTGTTCATTGATTCCATTCACATGAAGATGAATCAAGTGTTATTTCTTGTACACAAATGTGAATGTCAGCAACATTTGTACCTTGTTGGATAGCTGATGAATCAAGGAAGTAATTTAAGTAATTTGTACGCTTCGTGTCATACCACTTTTTTTATTAATACGTTGCCAAGTAAACTAAGAGTGCAATTTTTTATCATCACTTGTAAGTTTAGACCCACCCGTTACTTACATGTGATTGTTATTTGGGAAAAACTTTTTTTTTCAACTAACCACTTATTTGTTAGCTATCAGCAAACGCTGAAATAAGTTCCATACAATGAGCAGTTTTTTCTCAATTCATCTTTTTATGTGGAAAATTGTCATTTTTTAAAAAAAACAATTGAAATTCGATTATCTCGAAAACTACTAATTTTCGGACGGGGTATCATATGGTCAAATATATTGCAAATTGTCTCTACTTTAACCCCTTTCAGGGAATACATCTAATTACCAGTCACCCTGTATAGATAGATATAAGGATGGCATATTTTATACCGAACACTTTGGAAGTTCAATGATTTTTGTTGAAACACTCCCGGCACATAAAAGGATTTTTGGGACATTTGTCAAATACTGTCTTCACCCACCTGGCAAACTTCCTCCCTGTCGAGTCAGAATTTCCACTTCTGCCATAGATTTTGCAGCAATGTTCACAGCGTCCTTGCTTCTTTCTTCCATTATCCCCTACTTTGTTTATCAAGTGATGAGTTTGAGTTTTTCTGCCTTGTTGCACAGGTAAAGTGAGTTTGCTGTCCAGGAGGTAATTTTTCAGAAAGAATATTTAGGATTACAAGTTTCCTGAATTCATTTATGTGTATGTTACTGGACTGGATGCAGTTACTGTAGAGAATGTAGGCATTCACGAGAGCCGTTCCCCATATAAATTCTATAATAACTTTCTTGTACCATTTTGTAGTCTTTCGCAGAGCATTCCCATATGAAGCGAATTGATCACTTACGTCAATGAAGGACTTGCTAGTAGTGTAATCAATAATTGCAGTAGGCTTCCTAATTTCTGAACCACGTCTTTCTGTTACAGTTACCTCTTCAGCAGAGTGAGCTGTAGATATATAGGACTAACACATCTCTCTTATCTTTCCACTTCAGAATAGTCACACCTTCCTGAGTTTCCCTTCCTACAATATCACCTTTCCTCAGTTTATCTTGAACAACATCTGCTGGCAAATATTTACGGTTAGACATAATTGTACCGATCAGATGGGTATTATTGTCAATGGCAAGGTAAGCAAGAGGAACGCTGGTGTAATAATTATCTGTGTAAAGATGCCGGCCTTCACCGAGAAGATCTCTTACAAGCTGTAACACAACAGTTTCAGGAACTGGCATGTTACCGGCCATTTATATTTCCAACATAAAGAATAATGTTCCATGTATAGCCCCTGCTGGCACACAACTTGAAAACTTTCACTCCGTATTTATTCTTTTTGGAAGGGATGAACTGCCGAAATGAAAGTCTTCCCCGCCATGGTATCATACTTTCGTCGACACAATTTTTTTCCCCTGGTGAGTATATTTCTTGGAATTGTGAAATGAGTTTGTTGGTGATGTTCGTAATTTTATGTAATCTATCATTAGGGACAGCACGTGAATTGTCTGCAAAATGCCACATTCCTAGAAGCAGTTCAAAACTGTTTCTACTCATTATACTTCGGGGAAGAGGAAATCAAACAAAGCACTAGTGCTCCAGTAGTCTGATAATTTTGGTACTTTGATCACCACAAAATTTTAAAACAGTGTGATATTCGGAAAGAACAAGACAAAATGTGGTAACACAAAGCGAATAATTACGTGTATGAAATCATATACACGTGGCATACAACGTCAAATTGAAAACCTACGCCGCGTGTATAGAAATGCATACACACCACAAAAACCTCAACAATGGGCTTAATTTCAATTGTATTGAGATATTATGCATACACATTTCATTCACAGTCGGTCAGTAACAAGAAAATCGGATTGGCCCAGAAGAGATACATTTTCAGTTACACGGTGGCAGTCAATGTGTTAAATTTGTCCTCATATTGACATTTGAGGGGGGTTGCCCCTAAAACAGTTTTTTTAGCCGAAACAAAAAAAAACACGTATTTCTTCATTTGGGCCCGTTTATACACACACCTGCCAAGTATCATGGAAATCGGAGGGGGACACAGGGGCCAGACACTCACTTCAATTTGTCCTCATCTTGACATTTGAGGGGCTTTTGCCCCCTAAAACAGTTTTTTAGCTGAAACAAAAAAAACACGTATTTCTTTCTTTGGGCCCGTTTATACACACACCTGCCAAGTATCATGGAAATCGGAGGGGGACACAGGGGTCAGATCCTCACTTCAATTTGTTCTCATCTTGACATTTGAGGAGGTTTTGCCCCCTAAAAACGTCTTTTTAGCCGTAACAAAAAAACCGTATTTCTTCCATTGGGCCTCACTATACACCTGCCATGTTTCATGGAAATTGGAGGGACACAGGGGTCAGATCCTCAGTTCAATTTGTCCTCACCTTGACATTTGAAGGGATTTTGCCCCCTAAAACAGTTTTTTAGCTGAAACAAAAAAACACGTATTTCTTCCTTTGGGCCCCACTATACGCATGCCAAGTTTCATGGAAATCTGAGGGGGACACTTAGATAACATACCCTTGTTAGTCTCACACTTTGTAATTATATAACAATGCATATATTATAATGTTTTATTTTAATTTGTAAAACTGTAACTGTAGAACATGGCCGCGGTGGCTCAGTCGGTAACGCGTCTGACTACCATGCTCAAGGTCCCGGCTTCGATCCCCGGCCGGTTCAAATCCGGGAACTTTTCTAACGTTGGAAGCGGCCCCAGCGCCAACCCAGCGTCGAATGACATGGGTACGGGAGGGAAACCCTGGGGGGTAAAGGCGGTCAGGGGCGTGATGCTGATCACATCATCCCCAGTCATGACCGGATCAAGAAAGTGCGGGGCGTTACCCCCACACACCCTATACGCCTTCATGGCGTGGTGGTAAGCACAGGGGAGCACTTTACCTTTTTTGTAGAACAATTTATAATTTTTGTATAACATTTCTATCTTGTTATATGTGTTAAAGGTTTCATTCTGGAATGGAATGTCTCACATTTTTGTGTGTTTTCATTTCCAATACATTCGAATGAATACATATTCGTTTCAATGGCATTTACAAAATCACCTCTGACATTTTATGTTAAACAAGTAAGATTATTTTTGTGCACGAGTGTGTTAGCCGATGCGTAGCAAAGTATTTTAGGAACAACTCTTGAAAAAGCATTCTTGTAGGACTACCTAATGAAAAATTTCTTTGTAATCGAAGATCATAATACCTTTTAAGGTGTGGTAAGATTATAATGGAAGTGAGATACGAAACTCTCGGATCCGGATCCGGATTTTCGGATCCGGTATCAGATCCGAATGGATCCGGATTTTTCGGATCCGGATCCGTTTGGCCATCCCTAGTTTCAAGCACAACAATATCATATTTGGAATATTTGGGTACAGATGGGTTCGCTCGCTTTCTTCATTGAATTTCCTTACATTTGATGTTCGCAAATCGTACAAATATCTTTGTCCAAAGCATAAGTATTTTGCTTTACCTATCACACAAGTATTTTTGAGTTTGGTTTGAGTTCCTGTTTTAAGTCCACTTTATGCACAGTAAGGCTAATAGGGACTAGACCTACAGTTTAAAGTGCGATCCGAACCACTTGTGCCTCCACCGAGTATCGAACCCGGGACCCCTTGATTACAAGGTAATGACGCTACCACTGCGCCATGGGGGAGGCCCACAAGTATTTTTGAATTTGAATTCGAAATTTTGGGTGAGTCAGTACTTAAAGGCTATTTTGTACCCGTCATATTATACGGGGTCCAGCCCCTTACCTTACCTAAAATAACTGTAATGTCGCTAACTAAAATATAAAACATTCCGAATTCCTTTAAAAGCTGAGCCTGTAAAGGGGCATTCAGCACACACAAGGACAAAACACAGACGTCAGAGCCTCTTTAGTCTGCAAAATGCAGTCCACGGTGTACAACGTGGAAGTGAGGTTGACAATTGAATGTCATACGTGGAAGGATCACCTCTAGTACTTCTCACCTTCCCAATGGCTCAGTGGTAACGTCGACACCTCGCAATCAAGAGGTTCCAGGTTTGATACCCGGTGAAGGCATAGGCTTCGAAACACGGTAAGTTGATCACTCCGCCACGAAGACCGGCGGTGCGTATGTGTACTATTTGCATTTTAATTTCTGTTTTTAAGTCAACTTTATGCACAGATAGGCTAATAGTGACTGGACCTACAGTTTAAGGTGAAATCCCGAATCACTATGTGTTTCCATCGGGTATCGAACTCCGGGCTCCTTTATTATAAGGTGACAACGTTACCACTACGCCATCGGGCAGACCCGGTTTTGTTTGAATTTGAATTTAAAATTTTGGGTGCGTCAGCACTTAGGCTATTTTGCACCAGTCAAATTATACGTAGTCCAGTCCCTTACCAGAATTAAAATAATATAACTGTATAGTCGTGTTGTAACTAAAATCTTAAAATACTCCGACCTCGGTTAAAAGCCGAGGCCGCAAAGAGACACCCAGCACACACAAGGTCAAAACACAGGACAACACAAAATTACACGGGGCCAGTCGCCAGAGCCTCGTTCGTCTGCAAAATGCAGTCCAGGGCGTACCACGAGGAAGTTCACCCCTTACACCCCCGCCCGTTTATGTGTGTGTGTGTGTTATGATAAACGTTTCCTTCGATGTAACTGAAAGCAAGTATTACTCAAGTATAACTCGATGCCATAATTTTTAAAAAAAGTATATATATTTTAAAAAATGTTAGTGAAAAGCCGATGTCGGCCACAAAAAATGCCAGATTCAAAATGCAGAAGATACCTGTATGAAGCCTAGTACGATTTTTGAAAAGTACAAATTTTCGGAAATTATTCGGTTTTAAAAAGCATTCTAGCTGCAAGCCTCAGCTATTTAAACTACGAAGGTTCCGAGTTCGTGTCCCGGCGAGCGAGAAAACTAATAATAGGCATAAAAACTAACTAAAGCGACAAATAATGCAAACATTCTGGCTTTATTTTCTTCCAAGTGGCACCACTGCAGCCCGTCTGGTTTTCTCATGGCGAGATCAACAGATCTACGGGAGGGAAAGCCGAGAACAGCCGAACGGAGCGGAAAGTAGCCGAAGCGAGACCGAAGTAGAATGTTAGGAGACAACGACAATATGCGGGGCTGCATTGCGACGGGAAATAGTGTGGCACGCGATCGGCGGAAAATGACCTCGAAGAGCACAGAAACTGCCCACAACAATTTGGGATTTCTACTTGTGCCAAGAAATATTTCAGAAATATTATACTCATGAAGTCCGTATGCCCATCAGCAAGTGGTAAAATACACTAGCGTAAGCATTTTTTTTTCGGAGAGGGCTGAAATTGTAAAAGAGGATATCACATATCTGCGTTTTAAGTACGAACGAGACACACTATAAATATTTCGCAATTCCCATTTCTAATCTTGGTTTGAAAGTTGTTCAAAGACTAATATTATAATTCGGGGGTCATTTTAAAAGGGGGTTAATTTACCATTTAACATTTTTTTCGAGTTCTTAAATGCTTTCATTGATAATCTTGATCTCAATTTATTTTGCAACAGGGATTCCTGGTTCGAATCTTGGCCTGGGCATAGATGTTCTTTGTGAGCGTTTCTTCAATTTCACTTCCAAACAAAGCCATTTCACCATTTGAATTTGCACCTCATCTTCCCAAGCCCCATTCTGAGGATTCCAACCGAATCAATTAATTGGCTAAATGTACAACATTTAAGATATTTGCAGTGCTAATCCACCTTCTGCTACACTGCGCCACTTTTATCCGCAGCGTGTTCTTTTCGGCAGGGGTAAAATATTCAGAAGTTACTTTCCTCTGGCCACTCCTTTCATTTCGGCAATGCTTTACACTTTTCGATTTTCCTATTTCCTCCAATCTCATGTTCTTGCCCTGTACTGTCGCTCGCTCTTTTCGTTGAACTTGATCTGGCACCTTTGTTCGTTCTGGCAACAGTGAGTACTTACTAATATCCCGCGTTCACGACACCCGTAAATGAAGTCTGTGACTTACAAGCGTAACTTTCCCTCTGTCGCTATCTTGCATTGTTACACTTATCTTTTGATATTTTGCGTGCTAACGAACGTAATATCTCCAGCAAATTCTTCTACACCTCTCTTATCTACATTCTTATTACTTATAGTATATTCTTGGCCTCCATATTTTTGCATTTAATTTCAATCAATTTTTCTCCGATGCTATTCTTTGTATGTTACTACAAGGTCACAAGAGCAGTGAATTTATCTGAATGAAGACAGATGGCAGCACTGTGAAGAAAAGTTTCTGTAAGTGACTATAGGTATAAATGAAAAATAATAAGAATAAATTTTAAACGAGGAGTTGGTCAAAGATGACATAGATTTAAAAGAAAGAACAATGTATAAGAGAAGAAAGGAATGAAGTGATATAAAGGGCATGAGTTTACAATACCGGACCACTCTCCAATTTCTATAAAATTTCGCCTACTTACTAATTTCGGTGTCCTGATGACTTATCTGTAGTTCATATTTGGCGGTCACTTGTTACAATTGTACATTTATGTGTACAACTTGTAAAATAACCTTGCGATTTACCAAGGTGATTGTCCATACACAGCAATTCGGAACCATCTTTCTTTCGCAATTAATTAGTTAATGGTCTTCCTTTACGCACAACAATCTTGTTGACGACAGACGAGGAATGCCTACGAGGTTAGGTTAGGCCTGTTAGGTTAGGTTCCATTAGCATAAATACAAAGAAAAATTAATATTTTAGCTAAGAGAACTATACCTTATCTTGCCTGTTGATTTCTTCATGTTGGGAAAATGGCGTCTTCCGTGGAGCTATTGTTCTTATGGTAGGGTTACGTTACTTTAAGAAAACATAGTTTATTTCATTTTTTTCTCGATTTCCATACTTGACCGCCAATTATTACATGCAGATTCGTGATTAGGAGTTCACAATTAGTGAGTAGGCGAAATTTCATAGAAATTGGAGAGTGGTCCGGTATTGTAAACTCGTTCCATATAAAGAATAATCACTCGAAGAACTTTTAGCAGTATTTTGGATAATATATTGTTGCCTGCGTGTGTTATATGTACTTTTATGACAATTGCTATCTTTCTTTTTTTGACAAATTGTAATCACTTTCTTACGCCGCAACCGATTTGCGCACACTTTTAGATCCATAATTGCGCACAAATCTCCCTGACCTGTTTTGCGCACAGATTTTGATCGAACGTTGTCCCTTTGATAGCTTTAAGTCTGTGCGCAAAACTGTTTTTTTTCTTTAGATTTAAATAAAAAAATATAATTTGACCAGAAAATGTAGCAAGTCAAGATACAATTTTCATACCAATTTACATAATACAGTAAGTCACTATTGATGTTTTAAAGATACAATTTTCATACCAATTAACTCAAACTGAAAAGTTAGGTTAGGTTAATTTAGGGTAATGACTGCACAACAAACACTTCTGTCAATCGAAGCACGTGACCTTTGGTATAAAGACGGAAATACACCGACCATTACATTCTAGTCCACCAATTAGGTTCATCCTCTATGCCTATCTGATGCTACCCTTCCAGCAAAAACACGTGTAAGTCCACTCACACACACACACACACACACACACAAACAAACACCACAGAAGTGAGAACAGCTTGAGAACATTTTACATCTGACAACATCGCCTCATTATTTTGTGCGCAATCCTGTACATTGTGACAGCTTGTCAACGGCGTATCAGATACCACTGATAAAACCGGAAAAGTGTGCGCAAACCGGCTGTAGCCCTTTCTTAACGCTGAGAGTACAAAATGGTACAATTATATCCTGAAAAACTCGCTCCTGTATGGCGTTATGCACACAGTGTGCTCGTTAAGTAATACCTGATCAGTAGGGTGGATCGAAAAAACGTTTTTTTCGAAATCGGTCTGCGGCTAGTGCTTAAAGTTTGTGGTTGGTGTCCTTATAACCCATAAAAAATTCCAACTTGATCGGATAATATCTTCAGGCTGCGCTTTTTAGTCAAAATTTTAAATTTTTATGAAAAAATGTCAAAAATTTGCAATTTTTCGTGATGTTTTCTCTATGATTCTGGAGTGATTTAATGGCAAAAAATTACATATATTGCTTGTATGTTGCTTAATATTAACGATTTAGTGTGTTTGAATCAGGGAAAATGGTTTCTTAGTTCGCCAAAATTCGTCGAAAAACGCCAAATATACAGAAATGTTGCGGATGTTGGGTAGGCAATAACCCACTATAATTACTCGATCCCAGCGACTTAAATTTACCAAAAACGATAAGGTTATAGGAAAGAAAGTAAACTGCAGCTCTTAGTTCATCGACTAATCGACTATCCAGCACTCGCCATGAAAAGGTAGATGCAAATACATTAATGACGATAGAACGTGCGTTGCTTATATCCTGCACCTGTAGGACTCTTCTTCCGTCACCCTAGTGCTCCCAACGCCCGTGTGACTTTTTTTTTTCATTTTCAGAAGTGCGGAAAGTGGACGAAGCTGAAAATGTCGAAGACAAGGAAGACTTACCTGGCGATGATGAAGATGGAGAATTAATTCCGCAAAAGAAGAAGTTTAACTCGGGAACAAGTAGTCAGACCAGGGTCAATCTGAGTTCGTTTTCGCGTGCATGTGAGAGGCGTGGTGTGTCAGACAGAGTAGCTGCACATTTGGCGTCAAGTCTTCTGAGTGATATAGATAAAACACTACCTCAAAAGGAGAAATTTAACATTGTTATAGACAGAAACAATGTCAGGCGACAGCTATCACGAACGCGACAAACACTACAAGAACAACAATGTCCCCAGAACAAGAAAATTTTGTCGCTGTACTTGGATGGAAGGAAAGATTCTACTTTGTTGAAATAGACATGTGAAGAGACTGGAAAAACGTACCAACGGACTTGTCAAGAAGAGCACATTTCTCTCATCGAGGAACCTAGTTCATTCTACCTTACCCATGTTACGCCCAAAACAGCCGACGCAGAAGGAGCAACTGCCGCTATTTGGAACTTTCTCTGCGAAGAAGGCTTAGATTTGACGGAATTGTCGTGCATAGGATCCGACGGAGAGAGGAAGAACACGGGGAAGCACACCGGCATCATCTGGCGTTTAGAAGACTATATTCAGCGTCCTCTGCAATGGATTGTGTGTCAATTGCATTCTAATGAACTGCCCCTAAGACACACTTTTTGAGAAAATTGACGGCAAGACATCCGGCCTGAAGGGAAAGAGCTTGTCTACCTGCCAAGACCGACCCTTCGTCCAGTTCGAAAAAATTGAAGCAGTTCTTCCTGATATTGACGTTGATGTTCTCAGCACAGACCAGGCTTACCTCTACATAATGTGCCAGGCTGCAAACAGTGAAGTTTGTCCAAATGATCTTGCGATGTGTCTTCCTGGGCCCATTCACCATGCTTGATGGCTGACTCTTGCAGGGCGCATCTTTCGACTGTATGTAGCAACGTCAAATCCATCACCTCCTCTTAAGACATTGACAGAATTTGTCGTTAAAGTTTACGCTCCCATGTGGTTTTACATCAAATGCAATGGAACTATCAAGGACGCGTCAAACACTTTTCTCTATGCACGTCTTCAAAATCATGCTTTCTAGGGGCATCCAGAAAACATACTTGTTGGTATGTTGGCA
Organism: Lepisma saccharinum; assembly: GCF_977018435.1. Classification (NCBI taxonomy): domain Eukaryota; kingdom Metazoa; phylum Arthropoda; class Insecta; order Zygentoma; family Lepismatidae; genus Lepisma; species Lepisma saccharinum. Next base: position 67,034,827 of record NC_139234.1, on the reverse strand, counting down.
GACAGTCCTCCAAATGTGCGTCAAAACGCGGCGAAGAAGATCCTGGAAGCAAGAAAAAGCCAAAGCCAACCGAACAACACCATTAGAAAATTTTCTCCCCCAGTGATTAACTTTAATGCCAAAGATTACACAGATTTAGTGCACTGGGGAAAATAAGAAATAACATCGCCTCCAGTAGCACACTTGCTTACGAATGAAGACTTAGAAGAGATCGCAGCAGGAAGAGGCGATTCCCTAGGAAAACTGCAGACTTTTTTTGACCTGCCGTGCCATAGCCAGGCAGTGGAACGGTGCGTCAAAGATGTAACTGCTGCATCAATTGCTGTATGTAGCAACGTCAAATCCATCACCTGCTCTTAAGACATAAGCTGTATGTATGCTGTATGGTTATGACTCCCGAGATGGCTATAATAGAGCTCGATTGGAGGACAGGAAAATATTACCAAAGTTTGATACCAAAGCGGACTTTAAAACCTAAAGAGGCCAGTCTACCTGGGTGGGTGGGCGGGCGGCACTCGATTGCAGCCACCTCCTCGTGGCGAGTGCTGGATAGTCGATTAGTCGATGAACTAAGAGCTGCAGTTTACTTTCTTTCCTATAACCTTATCGTTTTTAGTAAATTTAAGTCGCTGGGGTAGAGTAATTATAGTGGGTTATTGCCTACCCAACATCCGCAACATTTCTGTATATTTGGCGTTTTTCGACGAATTTTGGCGAACTAAGAAACCATTTTCCCTGATTCAAACACACTAAATCGTTAATATTAAGCAACATACAAGCAATATATGTTATTTTTTGCCATTAAATCACTCCAGAATCATAGAGAAAACATCACGAAAAATTGCAAATTTTTTACATTTTTTCATAAAAATTTAAAATTTTGACTAAAAAGCGCAGCCTGAAGATATTATCCGATCAAGTTGGAATTTTTTATGGGTTATAAGGACCACCAACCACAAACTTTAAGCACTAGCCGCAGACCGATTTCGAAAAAAAAGGTTTTTCGATCCACCCTACTGATCAGGGGCGGCGCCAGAAATTTTCGACCGGGTGGGCAGAAGCTGTATATTGATAGATTAGGGTGGGCAGGTATAAATGTAAGGCCATATATATATATATATATATATATATATATATATATATGCATGTAAGACACATATATCTACGACATACATGCATATGTATCCCCTTCTCTCTTCTCTCTTACACTCCCGATTTATCTTCACTTCTTTTCCGTCTCCTTTTCATTTTTTCTGTTTTACTCCCTAAAGCCTTCTTATAGCTTTCTTTCTCAGCTTGTTACCTCTTTCTCCCTTTCACTTTCTCTCGTTCCATTCTTCAAATGTTTCTCTTAACTGCCATGCACACACACATCACATGTATGTGTGTGTTTGGTGTCTTTCCTCTTCCTTTTCTAATCTATTCTCGCATCTTGTTCCACTTCTTTGTCTCCGATGGACACAATTATTTCAAGGTAAGTGTTTGTGTGTGCGCAGCTATACATTCTAATCACATTTTTCCTTCATGTCAATGTAGTGAAATAAATGTGGATTGGTTGCATCACATTTTGTCCTTCAAGTGCAAAATTACAAGGCACATACCTACTCCACTTTATATATTAGGCGACAGTGATAGAAATTGTGATGGTAGACAAAGGTGAAAGATTAAATTACAAGGGTTGGATAAAAAGTAATGGCAACACTGGTATAATTGGTACTTGACTGTATTGGCAGAGGAGCACGTGTTACATTCCTTCAAAGTAATCGCCCCTCATCTCTACGACCTTCTGTCACACGTATGGAAGGCGCCGTACACCGTCAGCGCGTCCATCTCTATCGATGTCCCGCAGTGACCGCCCTATAGCACGTATGATGGCTTCGCGCGTGTCGTAGTGCTTCCCACCCAGTCGTTCCTTAATTTTGACAAAACGGTCGAAATCACACGGTCTCATACCGGTGAATACGGCGGATGTTCCAGTACGTCCCACTACCAGTTATGCAGGAGCGCCGTCACATTGTTCGCTGTGTGACACCTTGCATTGTCAAGCAGGATGATGGGACACCCTGCCATCGCTTCCTTCTTAATGCGAGACGAAGGTGGTGTTGCAAGAAGGTGCAGAAGTAGGCTGCGTTGACCGTCTGCCTGAGAGACGTTGTTCTTCTTGCCTAAACATATTGTTAGGGCGCTTGCACTCTCGTCCTCTGCTTCAGAGCACTGCTGTTTTTGACTGAATAACATACAATCGCTCCCACTCACTATACTTCCTCGTCTGACATTCCTTTATCAGCCACGAAACGCTTGTGGCGCTGTGACTCACCCCTTTCACGGGACAGCAGTGTTGCCATTACTTTTTATCCAACCCTTGTACTTTTTCATAATTTAAATGCATGTTCCTGATCATATTATTTTCATCATATGAGTTTTTGACTGAAACTTGGTGGTTAATGATCACTTTTCTTGGCTTATAAGGTTATTACAACTGACAAATGATCTGAATGTTTGCAGTAACGGCTATCGGGTGCCAAAACTTGCGGCAAGGACAGTTTACTTTTTTGGTAGAAAAGTCTTAGCATTAAGAGGCCATAGTGCGGGTGCAACAAGTGGCAAAATGTGTGCTTCTAATTGCCGCCACTGGATATTTGGATAAACAATTAATGTCTTATTGGGAACGTAAACACACACACACGGAAAAACCAATTCTTTGTTCATTCTGCATAAAGTATCCCCAGATTTATGAAAGGCTATTTTGACAAAATATCACCCAAAAGTAATAATCAAGTAACATTGAAAAATCTGTTAGCTAAGTTGTTATTCGTTTCCTGAAGTCTTCGTTACTCATGCGGGAGAAGTGATACACGTATGGTTAGATGAACACATGCACTGAGGTAACAAATAGCTTGCATTTTGAGGAATGTGATTTTGGACACAAGGAATTCATCGAAATTGATCCCCATACCCAGTAATTCATCTCTTTTTCACGACTTGGGTTGTATGGCGTGACCTTTTCGAAAGCGCTTAAATGTCAACCTCTATCCTGCGCAGTGTACCTTGGAAACTTTAATCTTGCAGGCGAACGAGTCTCTGGCGCCTAGAACCACAGTCAAAATAATAATTTGTGTGTGGGGGGTTGTATTTTTAATGTCTGCGTGTATTTGTTTTCCCCCCTTCGTCACTTTCATGTAATCACCATTGAACCTCATTGTCGCCATTAGCCAAAATTACCAGAAAAGTGACTTCACGTAGAACAAATCAATCGAATCAGCAACAACTTACTCTTCCAAAAGTGGAGTTTCATTAGTTCATACCACTTCGAAAGTTGAGGTGGTAGTTTAAATTTCGCAGTGTTTCATTGTTGGATCAAGGCAGATAACTCCGTGAACAATAACGTTGTTTTCCGAAAGTCCCAAATATTTGTCTCTGGCAATACACCCTCTTCAATGAACGCATCTTTTATGGTGATAATATAACAAGTTCCCTGTGAGCAACGCTGAGGTTTTTATAATTTAGAGATCATTTTAATCACACGCAGGCCGGGATTTATATATGTGAAGACCTGGAGCTTACAATACCCAAGACCCCACCCCAATCCCCTCCACAGTTTCAGTTATGACTTTTCGCCAAGGTGTTTAGTTATAGTATTTCTTCATTTTTCATCACATCCAAAGTACCTAATTTTTTCTTTATGTGGTACTTTTCAAGGCAGTTTTTTTCCCAGTGAAGGCCCGGAGCTGCAGCCCTGAAGCTCACCCTAAATCCTGATCTAATTTTGACCATACCCTGCATAATTTTGCGCCTCCTAAGCCCACTAGCTGCTTCTAATCATTAAAGTATTCAATTGGTCACAGTTTTCTTGTTTCAAGATCTCTAGTAATTCCTTTTGCTTTCTAATGACAAAGTTAAATCAGCTTTTTATGGGATGATGATATGTGAACATTTCTAGTATAGATAATATACATTAGTAAAATATACATCTAATGAACACAAGAATACACTTATTTATTGCAAAATTCACATATCTCTAAGTATATGTACTTAGTGAATTTGATTGGGTGGGCAATCGGGTGGGCACAGGAATTTTTGGGTGGGCGCTTGCCCACCCGTGCCCACCCCTGTACCTGATTTTATGTTGTCCCACGTGTGTATTCTACCTGTGAAGTTAGGTGGTGTAGTGTTGTCAGAGGCAGCGATCTATACAAATATCAGCGGCTGTTGTCTCTCTTTCATCACCATTGTTGTTAAGAATTGTTTGTACATTTGTTTATTCCTTTGGCGTTTTCGACAATTGCCTAAAGCTCAGTATCAGTTGTTTCATGTCTATTGTTTTTAACATTGTTGATAAGAAACAGTTTTATTTTTCGCCTATTTGTTCTTCCTCTATTCTCAAAATCGCACTGCAACAACAATTTTAGTTGCTTTCAGTAAATCATCGGGTTGTGTCCGGGAAATTATTTAACGCAAGTTGTATCGAGAGAGTTGTTTATTTCCCGTTCTTGTTGCTGTTCATGCACACTTTCATGTTAGGGAAGCAGTCTGCCAATTACATGAAACTGACTACATGACTTCATATTTTTTATACTACGTGTTATTTTATTTGCAAATGGTACAACTTCAGGTTGCATAGCGATTTTATTTTACCCAACGCACACAAATTGAACACTAAGCAGTGGTCTCTGATATCTGTGCATCGTAAAAAAGTGCAAAAAGACAAAGAACTGCTTATCAACAAAATGTTAGATGTTTATGGAAAGCCCATAAGGTGAATTCAGTTTCTATTTAAATAGTGAGCTCAAGCCTGAACTTGGCGCCAAAGTATTTTCAATTAAATTTCAATGTCATTATTTGTGTAACAGCGGAAACAATAATAAAGTTAAAATATAAGTTCCTGCAAAGATAGGAAATCTTACTCTGTCCCCCTCCCCTCAACCCGGAGGAAAAATCCTGTGGCCGCCCTTGCATGCATGTTTGATGTTTTCTATATTTTCAACATCGCACCCCCTAAATTCCATTCCGCACCCCCTCAGCACCTCTAGATGATTAATTCTGGCGCCGCCGCTGAGTACTGTCCATAATCTAGATGCACCTGATGAACTTGTGAGAGTAATGCCGCCATGTCGTGAAGGGTGTCGTCAAGTAATCTCTCAGGAACAGCGAGTGAACATCAAGTTTCATGAAAGGCATTCTGAAAACTGCTCGCAGAAATATAAACTGCTTGAATTCCATTGTTGTGGAGGATGAAACTGACCATTTACGATGCGGTCCTCCCACGAAACGACAAAGCTCAGAATAGAAATGGCTAAATTTAACAAGAGGCAAGAAAATGCAGCTTCACAAGTATAAGGTGATGACAGTATTGTGTTTTTTGAGGCTGCAAAGGCATTATTTATCATATATTTGTTCCAGAAGGTGAAATTGCCATTGGGTTTGCAATCGTGTTGCTCTGAATGATATGAAAGAGAACTGACCGTGTCCGACCAGAGTATCCCGAACCGGGAAGTTGGTTCCTGCTCCACGATAATGCACGGTCCCAGCGAGCAGTGGTTGTCCAGGTATTCCTAGCCCGAAAAAAAGTGAGTGTGTTAAATTTTCCTCTCTACTCGCCAGATCTATCCCCCGTTACTATTTCCTGATCCAGAAATTGAGGCTGTTACCGAAATTATGTCCCTTTGATGAACACAGGAACATCCAACACGTTGTGAAGTCCATTCTTCAAGCAATACCACGTGAAGACTTGCAAGTGTCGTTTCAGTCGTTGCCCAACAGTGACAATTCCTGTATTGATGTACGAGGGATGTACAAGTTGTACTTTGAGTAACAAACAGGCAATGTTCAAATATTTTGTTTCCTCTTCATTTTACAACGACTGCCTCATCACTTGAACTGCATGTTCCCTAAATCTTGGTTGAACTTGCTATTGAAATTCATTCAACGCCGTAAAGTTATGCAACACAAACAACGCATTTCAGGAACTAGGAACCACATTTTTATTGATGATGACTGTACATACAGGCGGAAAAATAGTCGAAGGAACTCCAAGTATAGTGTTCTTGATACTAAAGCTCCTATGAAACGAGAAACAGATTTAAGGAGCACCACATTAATGATACTTCTTGCTCTGAAGCACTCTAGGCTGGATTTGAACTCAGCTTTCCTTTCTCCCAAAAAACACCGCAACCTACCGTAAAGCTCTAACCGGCGGAACCATGGAAAATACACTTTTGGCTCTCGCCTCGGATTCATATAAATTTTAAGGAGGCGCAAGGCTGTTGCATTATTTTTTTCATCCTGGTGAGACGAGATCCAGAACCGCTAAGGCGCTTCCTCGAACGACTGGGCTCCACACACTTCCAAGGAATTTACAGCCCTTTTTCTGGTCGTCCATTCTACGGAGATATCTCGATACGCCTACTTTTTCTACTCCGTATCCAGAAAGAGGCCGATAGAGGGGGGGATAAGCCAAGAAAGAATTGAGATAGGAAAATACAAAAATGGAGAGATAGAGAGAAGGGCGAGATAGAGAGAAGGGCGAGATAGTGGACGAAAAAGATAGAGAAAGAGGATGAAAGGAAAAGAGTGTAAAAGAGAAATAGAATAAGAGAGTGTGGAGATAAAAGAAATAACAAGAAAGAAAGAAAGGACGTACGGGAAGAATGAACAAAGTGGGAGAAAGATAAGAACAAAAGCGAGAAACGGCACGTTATGACGCCAGAGGGCGTTGGCATGGGTGTTCTTTGTGAGTGTCCGTTGATCAATTTCATCAAACCATTACTCATCCCCATCGTCGCGATTAGCCGAAAGTGGTAGAAGAACGACGCTATATAACAAATCAAAGCGGAAGAAAAGTAGAGCAAAGAGATATGACGATAGACAAACGAAACAAGAACAATCAAGAGAAAAAGAGATGAGTAAAGAAAAGAGAGAGAGAAAATAGAAAGAGAAGTAACTGAGAGGAGTAAGGGGAGAAGGGAGAGAAACAGGAGAGAGAGAGAGAGAGCTTCCGATACTAGATCTACATTCACTCTATCTCGGGAGTCTATGGAGCAAGCGAACGAAAACAAGTCCTCTGAGCAAGAAGGACTCGAGGGGACTCGACCAATGAGCTCGTGAGAGGGGAAGTGAGTTAATGAAGGGTAAACACGCCTGGAGCTCTCACCCGTTTTCAGAAATGTGCACTGCTTTGCCCCACCCACTCGCTTTCTCCCCTTCTCAACCTTTATGCGTAACCTTGCTCCACAGATTACTTGGGGGGAAAAGTAACAACTTGGAAGGATATTTAGAACTTAGCTTACTTTGCAATATTTCTTTTTCTTTTTTTTATTTCCAGCTATAACAGAGCTTTGGCTCTAATTACAATAGGCTTACACAGATTAAAAGCAATTAAAAATTTACAATTTCAACAATACAAAAGAAAAGAGGAAAGAAAGATAAAGCAAAACTACAGTAAAGAATACTAGCACAAATTTTATACAAAGCATACATCTAAAGATGATATTTACAGAAGTAGGGGAGAGTTCCACAGTACCGGACGGTAACTGTTTCTCTGTATCCACGCTTCATATACGTATAGCGATGAAAATATATAATGGCCTGTGTGGTAGTGGTAAATTTGGAGTAATCGAACTCACAGATTACGTCACAACATGCCATTGCGTTGCGGCTTCTGCACGTTTCACGAGACTTTTGATGAGTACTAGGTTCAATGTCTTAACTCTGACGGGTTGGCCTATGTTGACTGTGCTGATACTTAACATATGTTCTTTTATACTTGTGCCATTGCCAGAAGTTATTTTATAACAAAACACAATTTTTTTTACTTTTTATTTATCTTAATCTTGATAATAATGACTTCATGTTTGCTGTCCGGTACTGGGAGCCTGTTTTTTTTTTAATCTGTCAATTTTCACTTGATTTGCAACCACTTATTTTTGTCACTTCTTTGCATCTTAACATTTGTGATCATGATAGCTAATAAATAACTTGTGTATCTATCGTTTGGCCATTTTTCTCTTTCAATAAACAATATAGTGTCTGAAAAATACTTTGCATCTATTAGGTGTCCGGTACTGTGCTACCTTCCCCTATACGAGATACATATCAATATGCAGACATTCATAGCTATACACATGTATATAAATAAATATACACACATACGGACATAATTATATTTACAATCATACCCATGTACACAGAGAGACACAAATATATATGCCATATTAGTTATATGCATATTCAAGTGTGTCTGTGTTAATATCATGTAACTGTTAATATAAGAGCAGATATGCTGTTGTAAGGCTCAGAAACAACCACAGGGTAAATACGGATTCCAACAGAGCATCTCGTAAGTGAGACTCAGTCAGGAAAGGGTAATTGTTTTATTAATGAAAACCCTGGCGCCCGTTAGCTTAATTATCACTCTTGACTCGAGCGTGGTGAATTATAGAACAGGTCGGTTCTGAAATTACACCAGCGCTGAAGGGGAGGAAGCTGTATTTACTGGTTCGGCTTGTTTCGTTGCTAAAGGTTCATAATTCGATGTATGCGATAGCCATATTGCGGTGGATATGCTGTGTTTTATAAAGCCACGGATTCACAGGGGAATCATTGGACTGACAAAAGATCTGGTTTTTTGGCCGATGCAGGAAAGAGCTTGAATCCGTGTGACGTCACAAGCTTAGTCATCAGTGGCGTACCGGAGAAAACTTTACGGGAGATTTCACACCGAAGCGACAAGCGGCACATGTAGCTTGCGTGTAGTCCCGTTTCGCCTAATTGCTTATCAGCACAACATAAATTTGATTTATGACTTGGCTGCCATTTTAGGCGAAGCGGGATCCCATTTCGCCTAAACTGGTTGAAAGGGAAATATTTCAAACGAGGAAAATTTAATGGTATCTCAATAGGGAGATGCGTGCTCTGTTTTTTAAATTCATTTTTAGCTCTTCTTAATGTCACTCACCTGATCCAGCAATCGGTCCAGCCAACAGAAAAAGGTTAGGTTAGATTAGGCTATGTTACCTTTGTTAGGTTGGATGTATATTTATACTTGTGTATAAATATATAAATTATCTTATAGAAAATACGACGAACGCCCCCGGCTGCTAGATTGTGACCATGCTCCTTTTTAGGAGCAACACCTAATACAGTATGCGCCAAAATATACAGTACTGAAATGAAAAGATGAACAAAAGTATAAGACATGTTTCAATATAGTGACTGGTCTATATGCAACCCAAATAACAATCGTGCCTTTTGGGTTGCATAAATGTCAGGAAACCTAAGGTTATGTTAGGTTAGGGCATGTGGAGTGGACGATTGTCATTTGGGTTGCATATAGACCAGTCACCTTTTTCAAACTCGGTCCACCTTCACGAACGCTTCCGTATGAGCGGAAATAATGCTCAACTATGAATACTTTTTCCTCCGTCGAGAGACCCATTTCCAACAACAACAGGACAACACAACTGTATATTTTGGCGCATACCGTATTTGGCTCATATGACTTCGATTGATGAAATCCTCAAACCACACGTGTCGCTCGTCGCTTTGGTGTGAAATCTACCTATGGGCCCTTCACCCAGACTTCTCCAACTTAAAATTTTTGTTCAGTCTGTCTTTCAATTCGGGAATTCTTCATTCTTTTATAAGTACAGCCGTGATAAAATTAATTATAAACGAACACAACCTTTCAGTTTTCGTCAACGTTATGCATTGAAAGTCGGGTCTGCATCTATAGTCTAAAGTGGGATACGAACCACTAAGTGCGTCCACAAGGCAACAACGTTACCACTAAGCCATCGGAGAGGCGCCATACCGGGAAACAACGAATCAGCGATCAGTTGAATTCTCTTCGACTGACATCGGGTATTTCCGAGTCACAAGGCACAGAAATTTCCTGGCGGGACAAAACAAATGAGCATCGGATACACCGCATATTGCCAAACATACTGTAAAACGGGGTGAGGGAAAGTTGATCAGCGCTATTACTGGATAAAACTCCAAAATACTGTACAAACAAACCAATAAAAACAACTGAGAAAAACAGATGTACGCTTGGCAACGTTGTAACGGGAGAGCGATGTTAACCCTACAGCTTTTACACCCCCCGAAGACGATTGGTGGACAGATAGAGCTATGTAGGTCAGACGTCAGTTGGACCTGCGATCAGTGTAATGTATCCGAAGTTGTATGCACTGTTACATACACGAACTACAACCGAAGTACACATTCTTTCGAACCACACTGCACGTTGACAACTTATCTAAGGACGTCTGGAAAGTACATAAATAACCAGCCTTCCTTTCCGAAAGGTTACACGCTACACAACAATACTAACATAATTTAAAATACATTATTGGAGAGTTTCGTTTGTTGTGTCCAATTGGGCTTCATACTCTTGATCAAAACTTAGTTCCTTAAAAGTATCTGGTATCGGATGGGGCTCTCAGAGACGCAACCATATACCCTCACCCGGTATGCGGCGCAGTTAGTTACGCCACTGTTAGTCAGTAGACTGTACCAAAAATGGTGAATATTTTTTTTAGGGGAAGCGAAACAAAAAAACAAAGGACACAAAGTTGAGTAACTGTCCCAAAATATCCCACAACCATTTCTAACCAGTTTAAAGGATTTCTAGCTGACCCTCTTTAATTGGCCACCTTTTCGTGTTTGATTACCACATAAAAAAGTTTTATTACATCTCTTCACTTGGGAAACCATTGTATCTTCAGTTTTCTTTGCACAATTGGATTTCTGTATCTCTTACAAGGCACAAGGTCAACGAACTTAAATTAATGACGATAGATAGCAGCACAATGCCAAAAGGTTTCTATAAGTTGCTGTGGGGACAAATTTAATAGAATCAAAATAATTTCCAAAATGAAAAGGTGGTAAATAATTTGAGAAAGATAGAAAAAGTGATAACGATGTAAGAAAAGAAGGAAGAGGAGCCATGCAAGTAAGTAACAAATAATAATTACTGATTCAAGTTTACTAATTGTAAACATGTTCGTTTTTTTCATTCTGCCTCGATGAATCGAGCTGATCTATCCTCGCGCAGGAAACTGAGGTAACGGGTATTTGGTACCCACGTGTCAAGTTACCTAGAACAGCTGTTGAAAACAAAATCAATGTCTGGTATCCAGATTTAAGCTTTCGTCCTTGAAGTTGGTGTTTTACGGCATCAAATCATGCAACTTCCGTACGGACCGGGAGTTATCGGTGAAGCAGGGAGACGAGAACCACAACCTAGTTACATGGAATTCAGATCTACATTTCATATGATCCTAAATATAATTGAATAGGTGCATGAAAGGTAATATCATAAAACGCATGCCTATTCGCTTATTGTTATATATCTGATGATTGAGGTCACGTTAATATTTTCATATTAGTTTTACTGTGTGTGCAACAATGGAGAGGAAGGAAATAACAGTAGCAACAATAGCAAAATAGTAAAAATGCCATTAAGGCACATAGGAACGTGTGGGCAGAGCTAGCTCTCGACCGCAGTATGAGTGTAAAGAGAGGCAACCATTTTGTAAGGTACTCAATTATCAACTTCTCTTGCTCAGTTGTTTGAAACTTGTTTTGAAACTTGTTTTAAGTCCACTTTATGGACAGGTAGGTTAATTCGGACCATTATGTACCTTCCCTTTGTAACGAACCATGGACCTCCTGATTACGAGGCAAAGACGTTACCATTACGCCATAGCGAAGGTCATGGGAGTAACTTGGAGCCTAATTTTGAGGGGACAGAATCACACTTGGTGCCTAATTTTGAGAGAGAGCAAATCAAACTTGGTGCCTAATTTTGAGACAGCAAATCAGACTTTGTGCCTAATTTTAAGAGAGAGCAAATCAAACTTGGTGCCTAATTTTGAAAGAGAGCAAATCAAACTTGGTGCCTAATTTTGAAACAGCAAATCAGACTTTGTGCCTAATTTTAAGAGAGAGCAAATCAAACTTGGTGCCTAATTTTGAAAGAGAGCAAATCACACTTGGTGCCTAATTTTGAGAGAGCAAATCAAACTTGGTGCCTAATTTTGAGAGAGAGCATATCACACTTGGTGCCTAATTTTGAGAGAGAGCAAATCAAACTTGGTACCTACTTTTGAGAGAGAGCAAATCAAACTTGGTGCCTAATTTTGAGAGAGAGCAAATCAAACTTGGTGCCTAATTTTGAGAGAGAGCAAATCACACTTGGTGCCTAATTTTGAGAGAACAAATCAAACTTTGTCCCTAATTTTGAGAGAGAGCAAATCAAACTTGGTGCCTAATTTTGAGAGAGAGCAAATCAAACTTGGTGCCTAATTTTGAGAGAGAGCAAATCAAACTTGGTGCCTAATTTTGAGGGGACAAAGTCAGATATTCCATCTCATAAAAATAGCGTCCAGGATTATGTACTAAATAACTGTAAAGTTTGCGAAATCACAAATATTACTTTGCTCCTCAGGTTCCCTAACTTCTAAACTTTCATAAGCCTTAAAATTTTGAGGGGGTAGGTGCACCCCCTTGCCCCCGCCAAGTTACGTCTATGGAGAAGGTTCTCTTCCACTAAGCACACCCTGGAAATAGTATTTTTCAGGTAAACTATCTTCTGGTGCCTGGACCAACAACCAGTATAATCCTGTGTAGGATGCGCCCTGTGCCAATCCGTGAGTGATTTTTGTTCTTCAGTATGTTACACTCTGCACTCAATGGTATTTTCATAATATTAGGTGCATCCGGAAAGTAAGTTTCCCTGGGATCGTGCACAAGAACGAAACATTATTGCATTCAATAATTTATTGCCACAGATACAGCACTTGTCCAGTTACTTGCCAACATAATTCCCGCCGGAATTCAGGCACTTGTCATAGCGTGGGACCAACTTCTGTATACCTGCGTCGTAGAAGTCCGCCGCCTGGGCGCCGAACCACTGTGTGACAGCCGTCTGAACCTGTTCTTCGCTGTGAAATGTTGACGGGACAGGAACTTTTTCAGGTACAAGAACAGGTGGTATTCACTGGGAGCGAGATCCAAGCTGTACGATGGATGATCGAACACCTTCAAACCGAACCTGTCCAGAAGGGCTGCAGTGCGCCTAGCCATATGCGCTCGTCGTGATGCACATTGTGCCGGCCTTCAGTAAATGTCCTGCACCAACGACGCACCATCTGCTTACTCATGACGTCTCGCCCGTACACCTGGCACAGCTGACGATGAATTTCGATCGGCTGTATGTTTTGTGCGTTCAAGAACTTGATCACCGAACGAATCTCGCACGCGGCGGGAGATGGAATAAGAGCCGCCATGTTTCTTCGCTGCCGCCAAGCTACTGTGGACTTTCGGGAAGCGTCTTCTAGGACACTCACTAGCCAGGGCATGTGCCTCTCACGCATGCGCAAAACCGGTTTCAATATGCATGGCCTGCCACCTGTGGGCGAGTGGGAAACTTACTTTCTGGATGCGCCTAATATTTATTAAAGTCAAAATATATGTTACTTTAATCTTTTGAGGAGGTGGCATATAACCTGAATGCTGACGCACACCTATATAAGTTTTAACAATCAATCCGCCACAGTGGTGAGATCAGCACCACGACTTTGGCCGCCTTTTGCCTCCAGGTGCCTGGGGCCTAAGTGGCCATTTCAGAAAGGAACCCAAAATGCCTTCCACGTAGTACACCTTGGACTGCATTTGCAGGCTAACGAGTCTCTGGCAATGAACTCACAGCCAGTGAGCTTCGTGTTGTTTACTGTCCTTATACGTTTGTGACTGTCCTTTCATCATTCATTATAATTAAATAATGGCGAGCATATGGGTTCGAATCTCAATTGTTGACGTTAGGCACGGATGGTATGTTAATTTCTAGTACTGCAAAAAAATACACAATACAAATTCATGACATGTGTACAGTATCAAATAAGTGTACTTGTTGTTATGTTAACGGCCAGTAATTCGGCCAGCGGAGAAGGCCATTCAAGTCTGGTCTTTATTCACAAACCAAGTTTAGTAATGACAATTATTGTTATCTGTTACAAGAAATTAGGACACAGACATATGGAAAAAAATTATTTAATACATTGCCCAAATACTTACATGGTCACATCACTCTACATACATTACCATCACAGCTCACTGTCGAAGTGAGTCGACAGTCCCATCATGCACTGGGTAAAGGCAAGAGACAGTCACGTTCCCTACACATAAACACTAATCCTGGTGCACTTCTTAATGAACAATAAAGTTTGACTGTATATCAGAGAGCACACGACTGTTCGCACTGAAGTGAAGAGGAAAGTCCTTTTTGGAGTCTTGTGTTGAAGCTTCTTATGGGTTCAAGGGATGTACCGAAAACTGTTCGAGCAAAGTTTTTCCCTCCTCGAGGGTTGGAGCGATGTATTGGAACTGCTCTCGATGTATCCTGGTTTTTTCTTGATTCTCGGCTACGTTGCTACCCGGGGTGGAATTGCTTTCTTCGTTATTGGTCAGTCTACCATAGCTCCACCCCCACGAGACTTAAAGTTTGCACTGAAAAACAATAATCCCGTAGTACAGAAACACAACAACACCTTGTTTGAGAGTTGATTTGGAGGACGAAAAGTATCTCGCTCTAATTAATTTTAACTGGTCACAGCTCGGACATTTCGTTAAAGTTACGTGAACAGTTCGTTAAAGTTATGCGTTGTGTGGCTGTCTAAACTTCACTGAGGCGAAGAGATATTTTCGGGCAGGGTTGTATGTTCAAAGTTTCACATTGACAAGGAAATGTCCAAACTGTAGACTGGCTGGCGCGCCCGCAGAAATTATGTCATCTGCTAGAGTTTGTTATGTAAACCATTGTTTTGATTCCAGTAGCATACTCCCTTGAGAACAGAGGGTCGTTGTTCAGGACGAGGGCGAGAGTCTCGTTGGGGTTTTTAAATTTTAAAATGTGTGAAGTTTCGTGATTAACTACATCTAACTGTTGGCCCCCTGCTTCCCTAAATTCCAACCATCAAGCCAAACATGAATTGATGGTGACATGAGCCGAATGTTGACTGGATGGATATCAGAGTTTATTGCGGGAACACACTGGCTTCTTTCTCTCGAAGTAGGTGCGGTGATCTAATATATATGCAGGGATTCATGGGAAAGAATGCTGGTTCGTTTGAGACGGCTGTCCTTTTCTCAGAGAGCAGAAAAATTAGATCTTGGGGAAGTGCGGTGAAAGACCGATGGTAATGATAAAAGGTAATTGGTACATCGGTCATATCATCTTAACATTTTTCATCCCTGTCGTCTCGATTAGCGAAATCAATCAATGTTCAGTTGCCTACAGGTAGGAGGCTGAGTGAGCCCCAGGGACATCAATGCAAAAATGTCCGCTTGAGTTCAGTTAAACGGGCAATCGAATCTGTTTTCTCGCGTGTTTCTCTATCGAACACAGAACCTCTTCTTTACGAGGCGACAGCCTTACGCCATCTCTGAGGCCAGTTGCAATTATCAACTTTCCTGTTTTTTTTAAAAAAATCCCTATCCTGTTTATCACAGAATGATTCCATCAGAAAGAAATGGGGAGCGGGGATTTTTAGTGGACACCCAAATTCCATGCAAGAAGCAATATCGAATTTTCTTGTTTTCTGGAGGGGAGAAGGGATGGACTGCTCGAGCAGGAGGGCATTCGCTCTCTGATCCCCCTTTTGGCGCCGTCAGTTATCACACCAGGCCCGCAGCTAGAACTGACCTCCAGGGAGCCTCACGGGTTATCAGGGGGGGCTTTGTAAACCAAGTCCATTTTTCAAAAGTTTAATAGTATTAAATGAAGGTAAATTATATGTCTCGGGGGTCATTAACTTAATTTCAAATATAAAATTTAGAAATATCACACAAATACTAGTTTCTTTTTCTATATCTTCTAAAACATCTCTTGAAGTGCTAATGACTGCTACTGACACCATCTCTTAATACACACTCCATACTATTTTTGATGATACAGATATTTAAGTTAAAATGTACAATATTCACTTCAATCATAGTGCCTACCATACACTCCACCCCCGGCCAATGCAATAAAACTTGGGATCTGTTGACATTTAATGCAGATGCGGAAGGAATGTGGATAATGACATCAAAGTCACACATTTCTGTCAAACGAGAGGCTGCAACAGGGGCAGGGAAGGTACAGATAAAGAAGGCTTCCTATGAAAGAACTTTCTAAAGTCTAGAGAATCTTCTAAACACTTGCTGCTGCTTAGACTTCTGCTCATAAACCAGATGAATGAACGAAGTTGTGAACAAAATAATATATTCTGTCTACGTTTTCACTCTTCACCTCAAACAAATTAGAATACAAAATAGTTTTACCGAATGTCGAGGGGGCTGGCGGCAGTGTCAGGGGGGCTGAGCCCCCCTGGGCCCTGTCTGGCTACGGGCCTGTATCACGCTTAGAGATATACGCGCTTATCAAGGTAGCCTAATTGCAACTAGGTTGGCTTGCTTTTAAGAGAAAACGTTTCAGTGGTGACTTGTTGTAAACCAAGCTGCACGCGTAAGAGCCTGATATTTCAAAGTACACCCAGCAATGCACACTCATTTACGCTTTGATCAACCGCCTTGTTACCCCCTCCCCACATTTTCGCTCCGTTCCCTGAACCAGAAAGGCACGAAGGCTTTCATTGGTCCGCCAATAACGATGATATCGTCCACTCTCAGAATTCTTGCTACGTTGAGGTCACGAAAGGGATCGCGAACAGAGAGCCTGCACGCGACTGAAACATTATGCTCGAAAGGACACGCGAGACTTTGCTTTGTCCTCGAGCGATGGAAAACACAGCCTGTTTTAAGTCCACTTTATGCACAGATAGGCTAATCGGGATTGGGCTTACAGTTTAGAGTGGGCTCCACCGGCTATCGAATCCGGGTGCGCTAGGTTACCACTCAGCATCAGGAAGGCCCAACATACAGCCTCATATTCGTTTCGTGTTTGACTTGGGTGACACTTTTATATTTCAACTATCTACATGTTATCTGTTGGGGAATTAACTTTATACTTGTTTTCCATTTGGCAACTATTAGATTAACCTTATTTTATCTACTACATTATATTTCTATATTGTATTCCTAGTTCGGTAAATTATATTTACAGTAGCTTTTAATTTCTTTTATTAAAGTATTCTACCTTGGTTGCCACTGTGTTTCATAGCTACAAATCCAATTCTTCTTTTTGCATTATTTTACATTCTACCATCTGGCGGATAAAATAGAATATATCAAAACAGATGACGGAAACAATTGTACTGAATTTTCTCATGAAAATATCCTGATTTATTATATTTTCATACTAAACCAAGCAAACTAGTGTGTATCTATTTAGCTTTCTGTCACTTTTGGCTAATCGCTAACGAGGATGAGTGATGACATTATGAAATTGATGAAGAGACGCTAAAAAAACACAATGGTAATTGTTAGTACAACAGTTTTGTACAAAATTTTAATTAACAGTGAATAAATAATTAATAAAGACTAATAGTTATGCTTTCACTCGATAATGTACTACTAATGATAGTTTTGAAGGCTATATTTAGGATCTATGTTTGTTGTGATTGATTTATTAATATAAGCACTATCATTACAGAAGCAAAATTATAAATAAATATTTAAAAAGCACAAACCTTTACTTATGTAATTTTACTTTTAATAGTAGCATTTCGTTATTTAGCATAGCTTTTTTACTTCCTTAAATCAATCGCAACTAGGTTGACTGATGATGGAAAACGTAGTGAAATAGATGTAAAAAGTTTAAAAACATGTTTCTTGTTACTTATGTAAACATATAATTATATTATTCTAAAAATATGTAACAACCATTCTGAGAAATTTATTAACTGATTATTACGTAAACTAGAGAGGCGTGGCATGCACCACTACTCCGCATGCGGCACTTTTTCAATCAGATCGTTCATTTCAGTCACTTGAACAAGGACTGCCATCTGTTGGCCTCGCCGTCAAACTAATTCCAAATATTTACTACTGCACTGCCACCTGTGGAACGTTTCTGTATTTACGTAATCGTCGAAGTTGTCTTATGGCAGAATGAGAAAATTATGCTGAAATTCAACAGTTAGCGGGAATAAATTACGGATGAAACTTAAAAAAAGAAGAACGTACTTCTCTATTTGGATTTTTAAATTTTTTTGCCGCTGAAGATAAAAGAAATGTAATGCAGAAAGGCGTAGAAATAGATATCAAAATATTTATCAATAAAAACTCTAAAATCATCAGTCTGATTAAATGATAAAGAATTCCCTTGGTTTTGATATGCCAAAACATATACGAATGATTAAAAATGATAATATATTCAATTTATATTTAGTTTCTTGTTAATTTGATATAATTGTTGTACAGAGAGTCTTCGTATTGTAATATATTACAGTATTGCACAATGACGAAATCTACAGCAAGTTCCGCTTACAGGGGTCGAATACTTTGAACTGAAAATAATAGTTTATTAACACACCTTGATGTAGAAACTCTCCGATTGATTGATTGCTTGATTTGGTGTTTTCCGTCCATTTATACACAGTAAGGTTAATTGGGACTGGACCTACAGTTCAAAGTGGGATCCGAACTACTATGTGCCTCCACCGGGTATCGAACCCGGGACCCCTTGATTACAAGGCGACGACACAATGAAACTCTCCGAATTTAGGAAATAGACAATGCAACTCGATGAGTTGCCCTGCAGACATCTAAACGGTATTCAAGTTCCCGCTAAGTGTTCTGTAGCATCTGTTCTACTGATAGTGCCAGTCTTGTTCTCGAATTACACATTGGCGCGCATGCGCAAGCACGTGTATTCGATATTGGTGTTTTTGTATCTCGTAAAATGAAAATCAGAACAATATCTTCCTCTGTTTTTAAACGGTGAGCATTTATTTCTCTCATCCTTATAAACGGAACACGCTGTATATCAAGATGTCTTGTACATTATCAACAGTTTCCACTGAAACCAAAAAAATAAATCGGCGTTTTTTAACTTCCCTCAAGCCGTGGGGATATATTTATTTCTTGAATATGTTCATTTATTTAATAATCGACAGTTTGTTTTACTCGAACCACCGCGACAAGTATGAAAGCAGTATGCCCCCCCCTTTCCACGAACCACAGGTTTAGAACCTTGTTGTTTGTGACAATACAGGGTGGCCACAAAATCTGGAACCAATATTGATTTGTGCTTATTTTAGAGGTAGGCATGGCACTGACAGGGAGTCTCAGTGGGCTAGTCAAATATTTCTCAACCGCTGGCTGGAATCAAATATACCGGGCCGGGTGAGGTCCTTCTGAAGTTTCCGACTTGCAGCCCGAGCTGGCAACCCTCTGACACGGTCAATGTTGCCAGCAACACACTTTTGTATGAATGTGTCGCGATTAAACCCCATAAATCGTCTGTAATGCACAAAATGCATAAAAATTGATCGTTCTCTTATCAACTCGATAAGTACCTACAGAGACCATCGATACACACAGAAAAATCTTGCAAGTGACGTCACAGCTGCCTTACTCAGGTTTGTTTTATCTTCGTACAAGACGTTTTTTCTTTAACACATTTGTAACTTTTCCCGCATACTGGACGTTCATGTAGAGCTGATTTTTCTTGTTTAATGTTTAAAAAATATCTACATATACAAAGTTAATACCAAGTGTAAGATGCATGTTTCTATCGCATTTTGTACAAAAGTTTCTGTTCTGTGTACTTTGGGACACCTTGTATAATGAGCTTTTTTTCGTATATTAAAGCAAAATGTTCAAAATATATGAGAAACGTTGTTTTACGGGGATAAATGCGGTAATATGGAGAACACGCCATCGAGGAGAACAAAGCACGTGCAGTCTCTAGCAGTCATCTTAGTGGTGAGTCTTCCAGTAGAAGACAACCAAACCGAGTGGGGGGAGCGGTACCAGGAAAACACGGCTGAGATACAAATAGCACTGTCTAGTTCGCTGTACGTCGTTGACTTGGTGTCAAGTAGTGTATTTGGTGTCTGCACCGTTTGCGCTACGGTCTGGAGCGGTGTTATTTGTCGTGTACGGTCACGTGGTGCGTGCTAACTAATCAATGAATGTTTAAAGCAGCAGACAGGCATTTGTTGAATCTTCTGGACTTGAACACCGCTAGTTGTTGCAACTTGGTTGAACGTCATTTCCTTGCACCAGCCTTACACCGTGTTACACCTACACTACATCGAGTGTCAAAAAAGTGCAGAGAACTAGACTGGGCTAATACATCGTCGCCTTTACGATTTTGAACAAAAATAATGTTCCACAATGAACACCCTCTCTTCCAAAGAGTACTTAATTTCACAGAACAATTCTAATCTTCCCCTACGAACAATGCGAAATGCACGGCTCAAACAGTTCTGAGTACACAACTAACGGATTCTTTTGTTCTCGTTCGGTGGGCGCTCTTATCGTATTGCATGGTTGCCAGGAGTAGGTAAGTAACACTTTTTTCACCATAATTTTCATTTTCTTTTTTTCCTGTTTCCAGTATTTCCATGTCATAGACCATCACTAAACACACCTTTTGTTGCCTTCAAACATCAACAGTGTTGCCACTGTACCTCATATTTTTTTTAAAACACCCATTTGGACCGGTACGCCTTTACGAGGCATTTCAGGATTGGCTATACACGAAAACGATCGGTTTTCTTCTCTGAACTATAGATGGCGAATTAGTCTACCTACCCAAGGTGGAAATTGACGTCCAAATTTCCGTACGAATGTTTGACATGCAATTTTCCATGCTTTGTGGAAAAATAAATTTACACTTTCACTTACATTTGGCAACACTGCATTAACAACACTGCACCCCGTTTGTTGTTTCTATGTTTAAAAATATCTACTTGGACAGGGCTAACATTTGGTGTATGACTTATGTATGTACAGGTTTTGGTTACAAAGTAACGCCACTCTTAATTCCCAGTTGCGCCGTTCGTGGGACACCCTGTATAAGCTCAAGTGAACTTTCAATTAGATGTGTCTATAGACCAGTATACAAACTGGTTTGACTGATCGACATGAAAATATTGTGTGCGTCTGCACTTGGGCTATTTGCAACCCGTCCAAAACATGTGTGTGAGGGCTAAAATTTTCTTGCCAACGTTACAAGCTGAGGCTATAAAGGGACACACAAGGACAAAACACAGGACAAACCACAGCCCTATAAATGATCATACTGGCTGTACGTACAGGCGCCAGACCCTAGGTGGCCTGCAGCGTTGCAGCTACGGGGGAGTGAGGTTGACTATTGGGTGCCTTCTCAGACAGTCACCCCCCTCACCCCCACCTAAAACTGGTATTGCACCCTTCGTATTAGTATTGGATTCCGTGTCAAATGCTATGAAAGATACTTGCATTGTTCTTATGGGATATTTAAATTATAGCGCAGTGGTAGCGTCGTCGCCTTGTAATCAAGGGGTCCCGGGTTCGATACCCGGTGGAGGCACGTAGTGGTTCGGATCCCACTTTAAACTGTAGGTCCAGTCCCGATTAGCCTTCCTGTGCATAAAGTGGACTTAAAACACCAAGTCAATCAATTAATATAAAATGGTCTACATCGAACTATGGCTTCTCTACCGATCACGATGACAACTTGTTTTCCGATTACTAGTTATGTCAAAGCAATAGGGTGTAATGAAGGGGTTCCGGGTTCGATTCCCGGTGAAGGCACGTAGCATAGTGGTTTCGATTCCACTTTGAACTGTAGGTTCATTCACGATTAGCCTTTCAGTGAATAAAGTGGACTTAAAACAATAATTCAATCAATGGAAAATGGGTGTGGGATTCAGAAAAGTTGGAAATCCCAAATGGCCGTGTTTAAAAGTGGATCATTCTTGGTGTTCCCTGTGCTGCAAGTGTCTCAAATTTATTGAAATGTGAAGTTTTATTCCTGAATTACAAAAACACTCACTCGATGACGAAAAGTTGATATTTTCAAAGTACCGTCAAATTGTGAATACTTTTCGTGCCGAAAATTTTTCGGCTTATTCTGGAAATGGTCATTTCTTTCCATCCCGACAAAAAGTTCCTGTCCAGCACACTTCTACAAAACATCGCATCTGACCACTGGCGTACGTAGGATTTATTTTCCGGGGCTGGAATTGTAAAGATGGATAGTACATAGCTAGGAGGGCGGTATACACTATAAACGTTTTCGCATATTTGGAGTTTTTAACTCTATTAAATTTGTACTCGAAGACAAAAATGGTAATCAGGGGTAATTTTATGGGATGTTTGCATTTTTTTAGAGTTCTTAATTGCTTCTTATTTAAAAAAATATTTTTCTCAAAATTTCTCGATGGGTTGTAGCACCGTCAGCTCCTCTCCTGGGTACGCCAATGCATGTGACCACACTCTGCATGCCGAATTTTTCAAGTTCCAAGATCTCCTCTCTGCGAAACCAGTGTCTGATTGAAAAATGGTCAACTACGAACAAATTTTAAAAAGTTAGTGCATATTTATATCCCGCTTTCAACATTACATTTTTGTTTTACATTTTAATATGGTACTGTGACCTATAAACATGCCAACTCGTGCTATCAGTTACGCATGAAAATTCTCGACGACGAAGGTACGAAAATTCCCGCTAGATGGCAGAGCAGAATCGATGTCTGGCTAAGTTACATCTGAAATCCAATAGATGGCAGTTCATGTTTGAAACCTTTTCTTTATAACCAAAGAATATTTGTAATAAAAAACCAAAGAATTAACTGCAAAGAATTGTTAAAAGTTAAAAAAAAGGCTCGTTAATTGTTATAATTATTTAATAAGAATTAAAACAGGCTGAAATGAAACTAGATGGGCAGTTACTGTTAAGTAATTTCAATGTGATGGATACGCACTTTAGCAACATTAGAGATCATTTAGAGGAATTGATTTGATTGATTGGTTTGGTTGTTGCACAGTAAGGCTAATCGGGACTGGGCCTACAGTTTAAAGTGGGAGCCGAACCACCGTGTCTCTCCACCGGGAATCGAACCCGGGATACCTTGATTACAAGGCGACGACGCTACCACTGCGCCATCAGAGAGGCCTGTTTGTACGTTTATGTATGTTTTGTGCTTATATTTGATGAAATCTCTGGTCCAAATATATTTTTTAAAAGCTAAATTGCCATCTCCGATGGTGTAGTGGTAACACTGCGTCTTGTAATCAAGTTCGATCAGCCCAGTTCGATCCCCGGTGGAGGCACATGGCACAGTCCCTGTATGCATATCTGAGCAAGAAACAAATTTTTGACAAACGTGCGCCTTAATGTGACAAGTATGACGCAATACTTCTATTTATATGTGCGTCAGAAAGCATAACTAACCAACCTTGACGTAGTCAGCCGGCGAGGAAGTTTCAGAAATATGGAATATTGTATAATTTGATTCAACTTTTATTATTTATCGTCGCTTTTCTGTCACTTTTGGCTAATCGCGACGATGAGGATGAGTGGTGATGAAACTGATGAAGGGACACTCTGAACAGGAACCCGGGATCCCCAGCGCCCCACGGAGGTTGCCAGAAGATTATCACCATGGCGACGAATGAACAGGACACTAACAACTAAGTGATATGTACAGAGAGAAAAGAGAAACCGGAGAACATTCATTCTAACTCTGGTCCATTACGAAGGAACAGAATGAAATGAAATGTGAAACAACAGTGCTGCAATATGCAAATGTTAAACACCGGAGCACGTGAAACGAAACACGCATGTAACGCTGAACAGAATTATGAGGTATGTTTTATGTATATTAAAATTACATGTATTAATTCTAATTGAATATTTTAGCAAATATGCTAATTGTGAAATTTGGTACTTTCATTATGTACGACCCAATATTACACTCCACGCAACTGATTTAATCTTGTAAATTAAACATATGAGACATAATGTTTTACTGTATGTGAAAGCATTACTTTGACATCTAAATTGGTCATTACTGAACCTGGCAGCATTGTTTTTACAGTTTTGCATTGCAACAGCAGATTTTATTTATTCAGAGAAGGGCTAGCAACTTTTTTATACAGGATTGAGGCGAATGAGACATATCCCACTCATAATAGTGTCGACCCCTGAAAATACATACTGTCAGTTTGAAATTGTCATGTTTCTGCAACGCTCATTCAATAAAAAACATAAATAAATGATTCTAACAAATAAAATTATATGTGCGAAATGTATACTTTTATGTTGACATTCATTTTCCAGGTAGGACAAGGCCTCCTGTCCCCCCTTCCGAACGTCAGTGCGATTTTGGCACTTACACGTACATGGCAATTTTGATATATACGTGGTGCAACATTGGCTCACAGATTTTCGTGGATACATTCACTTTCATTCATTTCGTTGCGAAAGAAAATATGCTACTGACTGTATGTAACCTCTCTACTTTTATATTAATATTTTTTATTCACTCAGTTACGGCCCGGAAGAAAACATCAAATGGAAAAATTGAGAAGAGAAAAATCAAATTGTAATATATATTGTGAAAGTGCGTTAGAAAGTAAACTTTTCTCATAGTTTAAAAAGATTTTCCATTAATATCCGACCTGAGATATTTCAGTGCATCGTATAGAAATCTTCACGCTCCGTACTAAAGGAACTAGGCAAATATCTTGTCATTCACAGTAGGTAAGCTACGAGTGCACATTGAAAACTATTTCCTTTAGAAAACAATTCAAAAATCGCATGGATTCAAATCAGGCGTTAAGAATGTCCTAGAAATATCTAGTATGGCCTCTTGTTGGCGATTGGACACTTCCGATCGACAGATATTGTGTTCAGAAACTAAAGAGTTATGGTTAAGGTACATAACATTCGACATTCCCACGAAACAGTGAGTGCGCATGCGTACTGTGAACCATAAAAAGCCAAGCATGAATTTCTTTAAATGTGACACCTATTATTGTACAGTGCCTCTCAAAAGTTTTAGGACAAAGACATTTTAAACTAGGCAACCCAACTTACACAAGGCGTTGATGGGTTGCGTGTAGAGTTAGGCTCAATTTCAGGGTTGACACATGCACAATAGATATTTATGAAATATGCGAAAGAAATAAAAACAAGTATTATTGTATAAAATTATAAAAATATGACTATTATATCGCAAATGACAAAATTCTTTCTGAAAGAAAAAAATAGGTTTTCTAGTATTTCATCGTTAATGAGTCTACAGAAAGGAAAAGAGGTGATAGAAAACGAAAGGTGACAAAGGAGAGGAGGAAGAGAAAGCGAAAGGAGAAGAGGAAAAGTAGAGGTGAGAAGAAAAAGAGGATAGAAGATAAGAGGAGTGAAGAATAGTAGGATGGAGACAAGATGCGAGAAAATTAGGGAAGGCGATATAAGATAAAAGCAGAGGAGAAGGAGGGGAAAGAAGGAGAAAGAGAAGATAAGACAGAATGGACTGGAGAGGAGAGAAGAGGTACTTGAAGAAAATATCGTCTCGGTGTCAAGAATTGATGCACTGATCAGATTAACAACATGAAACTTTCAATAACATTTTGAAATGTATTGGAGAATGTAGAAATGCCTTTTGGCTGAGTTCAGAGCAAGAAAAAATCTTCCACGTAAGATCTTTGATTTTACCTGCGATTATATCACTAAAAGCATGAATGTAATTTTAATATTTATAAAAATTATCCAATTTTTCTCGGTTCGTTGAAATGCAGATTTTGTAATTTAATATTTCCCCTCCGCCATCGTTAATTCTAAACTGAATCATTCCATTTCACAAGGCGTGGACAATCAACACAGTGGGATATGTCTAAAACTTACGAAACTTTTCTGTCACCGGAGCGATTTGAACCTACGACCATCAGCTTGTAAATCCTTAACGGTAATCCAGGGCCGCCGTTAGGGGTGTGCAACGCGTGCCACCGCACAGGGCCTCGCGCTTCCAAATCAGTTATTTGCTCATATCTTGTGCAAACGCGATTGCACTCGAATAGAAGGAAGAAAAATATAATTGTTGCGAAAATAAAAATTGTGTTATAACAAAGTTGTATTTCTGGTAACGGACAACTAGTATGTCCCCTCTTGTCAAGCCACCAGTGAAAATTCGCCGACAAGGCTCAACGACCCATTTGTGACTCAAACTTTCCCTGATTTCCTGTCTAATGTTCGACCTGATAGGCATCATAAAATGTTTATTTGTCTGGAAACTGAGGTCCAACAAATTTGAGGGTGTGCCACTCCGCGAAAAGATGAAAACAAGAGTCGGCATCAAAGCCTTGAAGATCCTCTGGACTCTTTACTACAACCTCTCGTGTTTACAACCGCAGCGGCAAGATGAAACCGTCTACCGAGTGTCTAGTAAATACTCCATTAGTGCAAAGCACGTAACGCTCTTATTTTCAAGAATAATGGGTAGGGGTGCGGATTTGTAGTCAGCAAAAACATCTGAATCAAATAGGCAAATAGGCACCCAAAGGATAAAAAAAAATGCATTTCTCTGTTCTCTGGCCTGATCGTGACGACGATGATGAATGGTGATTAGATGAAAGAAATTAGGAGAATGTTAATTTTATATTAATGTTATATTAAGGAAATACATTTAAGCGTACCTATTACTGTGAAGAGGGCTCCCGCGAAGTCTACTGGTTAGCGCTCTAGATTTTGGTGCGAGTGGTCCCGGGTTCGATTCCCAGTACGAGCTCTCAAAATTTCGGTGTAAACCCAGCATCGTGAGAACAATTAAGGGGGTTCTAAAGCCATGCTAAAGCATAGACCCAAATTTCTAACGGTAACCGTACAACTAATATAGATTCGGTAAGGAAGAAATTTTCCGATATAAAAGATTGTTTTATTCACTAGAACATGCGAACCTTATAATTCTGTTAGGATTGAAGGGATTTAAGTAAATAACAGAAAATATAAGGTCTCCGTCATGTTCAAACGGCTCCGTACAGATGGCGCTGAAGTGGTAGTTTTGTTAATACCGGTGCATTTTCTTTCTTTTATGACTAGTATGGAAGATTTCGTGGTGAAACAAAGATCACATGTTCTTCCCGCAAGCATCTGAAATACTATGTAAAAAAATGAAAACATTTCGTACCTTCAGAGAGTAGTGCCTATCATTAAAACTTTTGAAGTGGTGTTTCGTCGCAATATACTCCGTGGTGCAGATTTTAGCCAACACTGTTGCCGAGATTTCACTCCGTGCTTTCTAACGATATGATCAATGCAAGTTCTTGACAGAGTGAAAATCAAACCAAGCTACCAGAGGATATCAAATTCCGTACAGATACGAGAACAAGGGAACAAATATTCCACGGAGGATGTTAAAAATCTGAACAAGCTCGAAGGTAAGACTTAATATTTAATTGCTTGTTGTTTAATATTATCCATCAAAGGCAAAATGTTTGAAATATAGGCAAAATGTATAATTTATTTACATGTTGAAGAAATATCTTCTGATGTAATATCGGTGAGAATGTCGCTTGACTCTGCATGACTTTTTTAACTTCCAAACGAAGTTGATAATTCTTTGTAAATGTAAAATCAGAATAGAATGTTATATTTTACGTTAGGCATAATCCTAATAACTACCGTTTTGAGATCTTTACTTTAAATTTTACGTTAGGCATAATCCTAATAACTACCGTTTTGAGATCTTTACTATAGCATAAAATATACGTAGCTTAATATAGATTATATCTGATATCATTAAATCAATATTGCATAAAATGCTCTATTTTCATTCCTGCAAGTTAATTTCCAAACCTACGAAACTCGTGCTATTCACATGTACAACATCGGAATGTTTATTACAAACCAGTAGTTTGTTTAAATGTTTTTTACTTTGCCCTTGTACGTGGTTGAAACGAGTACTTGCTGACCTATTTTCTACAAGAATTTTTCTCGTTTTATTTTTGAAGCAGCTAGAAAATATTCATATGTATTAAGTATGTCAGGCTAAGTTAGGTTTGATTCGAATAGATGTAATGTGAGATCCCTGAATGGTTGTAAGTTTCGGACACAGTTCTGTTATCTTCCTTTACAGAAACACGTCAGAGAACCGGTTTTGTAAACTGTATGAAGCTCTTCTGTTTTCTTGTCCTTTTATTATTTAGGACGGCTCATAATGAGAGTGCATTTCGTCCAATAACTTGATGCTGTATATATTTAAAGTGTAAAATTACACCCTAACAGTTATGAGACTAAATTCTTACCGTCTATCGAACACAAGTCTGTATGTTTACTGAGAATTTCAAAATGAGTACCGTATAGATAAATGTTCTCATACTTGCAAGTACAAGGTCAATAATTTAATTGTGGATGATACAGAGCTTCATAGAAATCATAATTTGTCCTGATTATGCTACGTACATTTGGTTCAATATCAGATTGGATTTCAGTAGCCGTTTGTACTAAATAGTTTACTTCGAATACCAGTGAGTTTGAAGCTTAACTAGTTTTCCTGTCAGACCTATGACTGATTCATTTTGCATGGATGCCTATTATTAACATTCCATGCAGATAAAAGTTTTTTCTTGGCTGGTCTACTATAATAATTCAAATAAAAATATAGTAGGAACTGAATTTCCATTTCATGATGTATTTATGTTATTTTACCTCCAACTTCTGCTCCTTGGAACAATGATGATGAATAATGATTTGATAAAATGGATGATTGGAACAAAGATAATGATTAAATACATACATGAACCCAGGATTCGAACCTGGAGGAACCTCACTCCATATAGCGTTGCAATCATCACTCTACTATGAAAATATTTCTAACAATTATTTTGCCAATTTCTGTTTTAGGCTCATCATATTTAACATTCATTATAAAGTTATATAATTGAAGTGAGCTCATATCGTGAACCAAACTGCCCTTTAATAACAGGACGATATCGTTTAGCATTATAGTGCCAATTGGATCCATTATTTTCAAATCCATTTACTCAACATCTGTAAGTTCCATTATTAACTCAACTTGTCTAAGGTTGTAACAATGTAATATCAATATTTTTTAAACATGTTTTGTAAGTTCATAGTCTCCTATACGATGTTAAAACTATTTTTATTTGTTCCTTTTGCAGATGAGCATTTGAGAAACTAATCGAAGCGTCTTCTACCAATAGTAAAGAGCACTATTGAAATTTGTACAAAAGGACAATAGGTTTGACCGACAATGGCAGTTGCGTACCATGGCAATTGGTGTATAAGCTTCTACGGAATATACTGTAAATCAACAAAGTGGACTGTTTGAATTTTACATGGAAGAGTACATACATTTTTGCTTGCTAGCGTAGACACTTGATTGAATGGTGATGATTTACTAGAAATCAAGAGTCCAAAATATGCTCAAGAAATTATGTTTCAAGCCTTAATAATATCTGATAGCAAGTGGTCATCAATTGTAAATTGTATATTAGGGAAAACAGGAGAAAAAAAACAGTGCCAGGGGTGTGACTTACTTGTCTTGTCTGTCAAGCATTGGTACGCATTCATTGATATTCTTGCAAGTTTAAATTTTTAGAGGTATTTTTAAAAATCCTAAGAAAATAAATTTCTTCCTGAATACGATGATGATTTTCAAAAAGCATATATCTCAGGCAGTGGCGGCAATTAGGGGGAGGGGCAGATGGCCCCCACTTTTACCCCAATACTATAAAAAAACCTCACCTACCAATGGAAATTAAAGTGTCCTTGCCCTCTCCCAGTTTTGGAACCCAATCGCCAACACTGCTCTCAGAGAACGCAATAATGTTTTGCAGGGTACGATAAAGAAAAATAATAAATATGCATTGAAACAACAACGTAAATATGATTTTATATATCCCGAAAATCTAGTTTTAGTAGTCCCTGTAAACAATTATTTTGTAAGCTATTGAACTTCTATTCTAATGGTATTTATCACTGTATTGTATCTTCCCTCGAAATACGTTTTTTAAATCTTCTTTATACACAGAAAGGGTAATTGGGACTGGACCTACAATTTAAAGTGGGATCCAAACCACTATATACAGTCACCGGCAATAAAAATGGGACACCTATATTCTGAAATATCCGCATCCCTGCAATGCGTTAACTCAACGGCAGTGACAGAACTTGCCATTGAAAATGTGCTATTACAATTCACTCATCGCCGTAGATTTAGACAACACACAAGACGCATTGCAGAGAAGGGAGACTTTCAGGATCTAGTTGTCCCATTTTTATTTGACGACACTGTACACTCACCGTCTATCGAACCTGGGACTCCTGTATTACAAGGCGATTACGTTACCACTTTCCCAAGGGGGAGGCTCAACTTCCCTCGCAATTCATACCAATATGTTGCTGAACTCGATGATATATCAGCAATGTTTGAATAGTTACTCTATAAAAGTAACTCAGAGTTAATCACTTGAGAAAGTAATTTGCATATAATTACTGTTATTACTGTTTTTTAGAAAGTACTTGACATAGTTATTATTACAGTTACTTTACTCTAGATTTGTTTCATCTCGTAAGACGTTGTTCGGATCATGAGTTGCAAGCGCGATGTCCTTTTCACCACCGATGACCACTAAATGCTAAGCATTAAGTTTCATGAAATTATAACTTATTTCTTACATTTCATGTACAAACATTGAGGCAATAAAATTCACAGTAAACTTCTGTTACAAAGCAATGACGATTAACATTTAATTTCATTTTGTTGAGCAAACCAAATATTTTTTAGAATTTTTGTTGAACTATAAAATTACTGTGTCTCCATGAGAATTGTTGGAGATTATGTATGTAATCTTATATGGTAAGTGTTCTAATACAAATAAACTTGGGATACATTCTGGCTCTTGACGAAAAAAAATACAAAATTGTCCTCATGGTCTCGAGATTTTAATAATCATCAATTGATTGATTGATTTGCTTTATTTTTTTTTGTGACACTTTTGGCTAGTTTACGATGATGGAGATGAGTGGATATGATGAAATTGATGAATGGACACTCACGAACATCCAGGCTAGGATTCGAACCCGGGACCCCTGGCGTCGTAGCGCGATGTGCTAACCACTCCGCCACGGGGGCCGGCTTTAATAATCGTCAATTTACCCATTCTTTGAGGAGAACATTTGGTCCAAGTTAATATTTCTTTCCATGCAGTAAAGTAATTGTACAACTTACTAGTTAGGTGGAAAAATAACTGAGTTACAATTACTAATTTCATAACGTTTACAGTTACTGTTACTTGAAAATGTTACTGATACTTCCAAAGATTCTAGATCAGCTGCAGAACTGAAAAACAGAATAGACCAAATCCGTAAAGAACTATGAAACAGGACATTGTGTGGTGACATGACATGTAAATAAATTAGATGCGCTACAAAACTGTATTTAATATTGAACTATTATAAAAATAACAAATATGTCTTGTATTGTGTATCCAGGATTCTTCTGACATTTTTCTTTCAAAATCGCGATATTAAAACTCAGTAAAAATAAGGGTGCAGAATTACATGTTTATTCACTTGAAGGATAAAAGATTGAGGATCGTTAGAGAAACTGAAATTCACTGAAATTCTGCAAATTTATGAAGAAAATCTGCTAACGTCACCGATAAAAGATATAACTAAACATTGAGGGCCCCTTAACAAAAAAAAAATCGAAAATACTAAACGTACATATCATCGATGACATCAGAGGGTAAAGGACGTACAACAGTTAGCTGACCCCTCTCCCCCCCCCCATAATGGTCTCAATCTCTGATAAACAACAAGAAGAAGGAATTGGAATGGAATTATTTTATTTCACGTCAACGGAGTGGCTCAGCCAGAATTCTTTCTTATAGGAGAAAGGTTGCTTCATGCAGCCAAGTATGTGGTGCATATTTTGTATTTTTGGCTTGATAGTGTTTTTTTTTTAAAAAAAAAGTAGGTTACATACCGGGTGGTCAATCATTAGGGACCTAGCCGCTGGACAGTGATCAAGAAGTCCTCTATTTGGAGACACATCTTATGGTGATTCTTTGATTAAATACATTAAAACTTATATCAGTTTAACGCTTATAAATTAGGCTATAATTTTT
Organism: Lepisma saccharinum; assembly: GCF_977018435.1. Taxonomy (NCBI): domain Eukaryota; kingdom Metazoa; phylum Arthropoda; class Insecta; order Zygentoma; family Lepismatidae; genus Lepisma; species Lepisma saccharinum. Next base: position 67,002,799 of record NC_139234.1, on the reverse strand, counting down.
ATTCCAAATAATTTTCTGTCGCATAATTTATTCGATAATTTCAATGGACAAAATTCTAAAAGTACAGGAAGACTTGTCTTTTTTTAAAAGATGATTTCTTACATAACGTGAAAACCATTTACATTCGTATCACTGCCTATCCTTTAATTTTCATTTATTTCGAATTGAAATAAATGAAAATCCCGCATCTCCAACCACGTATTATTCTCTAGGCGTTACGACGTCACGTTGCGCGCTAGAACCCGCATCTATCACCACGTGGGATCGTACTACGGGTGACGTAACTCATTCATAATTCATCCCCCCAATTATTGGCATACTCGCTGTTCATGCCAAACCTGATGGTAAAGTGCAAGTGGTATTGACTAAACACATACGTGTGGCAAGACACAACCCCCAAAGACTGGATCAACATGGCTTATTGGAAAGGGTATACTTGTCTCTGTACTACAGCTGAAGATCTGCGATGAGAGGTTACGCTCGAAACTGTACAAAGAGCCTGACTGGCGACTCGCTTCGACACGGTCTCTCCAAGGCGTCCTCTTGTCTCTCTTCGTAATTCTCGTACTCGCTCCTCGATCGATGACTTGGAACTGACCACTGACCTCTCTCCTTCCAGACATTTATTCCAATCGAATTTACTCAGTAATGCCGACTCAGTTATCTGTAGACTCTTCCTTGATTGCGATCGTTTACACCTGTTTGCAACGATGGCGATCAAGGAAGCTCGGCAATGTCTGACAAGACACTCATTCCTTAGATGGTTCTAGCAATTTCCTGATTGGAAAGGTGATGGCTAAATGTCTGGGATTTTAGAGTTCGTTGTACATTACATTTAAAAGATTCTACAGATCGTTACGATGCCCCTCTCCGGAAAAGAATTCCTTTAAATTCGTATTTATATGTGATCCAATCTTATAGGGGTATCATCCATTACCAAAACATAAAATCCTACAGATCGTTACACATTATTGAACAACGAAACATTACCTTTTCTTCAGTCTACCTAATGATGGTTTGGTTTGATGTGGTGTTTTAAGTCCACTTTATGCACAGTAAGGCTAATCGGGACTGGACCTACAGTTTAAAGTGGGATCCGAACCACTTGTGCCTCCACCGGGTATCGAACCCGGGACCCCTTGATTACAAGGCAATGACGCTACCACTGCGCCATGGGGAAGGCCAGAGTCTACCTAATGAGGATCAAAAGTTTCATATAAAATAACTTCTTAGATATAGGCCATTAACTAAGAGTCTGTGAATCCGATGTTTGAGGGGAAGCACAGGGGAGAAGGGCGTGAACTTTTGAGATTTTTTACTTCTAGTAGAGGTATAACAACTGACCAAAATCCATCTTTTACGAAATTATTCCCAACATTCGTCGTTTTTTCCCCTTAATTTTCTTGGCTAACACAGAAGTTTTCACAACACGCCCACATCTCGTCCCCACGAACGCGGATAAAAATATGGAACCAGTAACATATAAATTAGCAATAACAGCACAAAATGAAGCCAATTATCAAGAGGAATATCATATGTCCCTGAACAGTAAGTATATACTCTATGTGATCAAAAGTATCCGGACACACCGCGAAACGTTTGTTTATCATAGAAGGCGACACAGTACTGCCATCTACCGCGTGGAACACATAGTCAGCGAACTCAGTAGTCTGCAGACAGTGTGAGACAGCAGTATGGGATGGTCTGAGGAACTCGCAGACTTTCAACGTGGTCAGTTGGTTGGGTGCCAATTGTGTAGGAAGTCTGTGTGTGAGATTTCCACCCTCCTAAACATCCCTCTGTCCACTGTTTCCAATGTTATAGTGAAGGGATGTGTACAATCCAAAAGCGTGCAGGCCAACCTCCCATGTTGACCTCCAGAGACCATCGAGTGTTGAAGAGGGTCGTACAGCATTATCGTCAATCATCCATCGCCACCATCACACAGGAATTCCGAACTGCATCAGGATCTACTCCAAGCACCATTACTGTTTGGCGCAAGGTGCGGCAACTTGGTTTCCATGGCCGAGCAGCTGCCCATAAGTCAAACATCACACAGACAAATGCCAAACGCCGCCTCGTCTGGTGCAAGGAGCGTCAAAACTGGACCATAGAACAGTGGAAAACCGTTGTGTGTAGTGATGAATCACAGTACAAAATGTGGCGATCCGATGGTAGGGTGTGGATGTGGCGAATGCCTGGTGAACGACATCTACCAGCCTGTATAGTGCTGACAGTAAAATTCGGAGGTGGCGGGGTTACAGTGTGGTCATGTTTCTCCCCTTGTTGCTTTACATGGCAATGTCACGGCACAAGCTTACGTTGACATTTTAACAGCATTCATGCTGCCTACCGTCGAAGACCAGTTCGGGAATGACCATTGTGTCTTTCAACACGACCGAGCACCCATCCATACTGCAGGACTTGTTGGGGAGTGGTTTGACGACAACAACGTCCCACTAATGGACTGGCCTGCGCAGAGTCCTGATTTGAATCCCATAGAACATCTCTGGGATGTTTTGGATTGCCGACTTCGTTCCAGACCGCACCGATCCACATCAATACCTCTTCTCATTTTGGCGCTCTGCGAGGAATGGGCTGCCATTCCTCAGTAAACCTTCCTGCCTGTGAGAGTGAATGCTGTCATCAAGGCTAAGGGTGGGCCAACACTGTATTGACTGCCAGTGTTCCCGATGGAGGGTTGTCCAAACTTGTACTTTATTTTCAGGTGGGTGTCCGGATACTTCTGATCACATAGAGTATATCCTCTAGCGCGACACAAATGAAAACTCTCATCATGAGGACTTCATTGCTGATGCAGGACAAATTTAAATTTCATTTTTCTCCCTTATATCAAAAAACACCTCGATGAAACTTTCTCAGTATGAAGAGGAATGATGGTAGTTAAAAATATCCAAAAATGAGAAAAATCGATTGTGGGGTGTTTTGAGCTGTTCAAACTTGAAATTTGAACATTTGAACAGAGTGTTCAAATTTTACTAAGTCTCAACATTTTATCATCTCATAATATGCAACCGTCTTTCCTCTTTACAACGAGCTCAAGAACGCTTCTGTATCTTTGTTCATTCCCGAGATATACTTAATTGAAAAGAGCAAGTTGCTCAAAAATGACATTTTGAACAACCCTCATATAATTCGTAATAATCATATTTTAGCAAAATCCTTTCAGAGGTATCGGTTTTGAAGCAAATCAAAACTGTGTACCAAATATCATCAAAATCGCTGATTTGACATGGAATGACCCATATATTATATATATACAGGGTGTTTCGTAAGTTCGTTTACAACGCTTGGGAGGTGATTGTACGAGTGAAAATAAGGTGGAAAGTTCATGTAACGAAATTCCTGAAACGGCTTTGTTGCCGAGTTATTGACGTTAGTAGAGAGGCAGCACTTCGTTCCTACGCGTCAGCAAAAATTCGATGCGACTGGTGTTATGTTACATCCGGTGTAGCGGGGTACGAGCGATTTTATTGTTGAGTCAGCAGAACGTGTCTGATCACGTTGAAGGCATCGGAAGCGGTGGGGGAGGGGGTCAATGGATTTGTCACGTTGTTTCTTGATGTATGCTAACCTAACACGTGCGTATGTTTGTGTGTGTGTGGAGGAAATGCGCGCGCAACCATTGCGTATGATGCAAACACATGAAGAAATGATTTAAAGATGGCGCCGAATTTTGCTATACCCCGAAAGCTTAGCGGCTAAGGTTATTGCTCTGTAAAACAAGAGGCATCGAGGGTTCGATTACTGGTAGAGTCAATATTGATTGATTGATAGATTGATTTAGTTTTTTTAAGTCCATTTTATGCACGGTAAAACTAATCAGGATTGGACCTACAGTTGAAAAGTGGTGATTCGGACCACTATGTGCCTCCACCGAGTATCGAACCTGGGACCCTTTGATTACAAGGCGACGATGTCAATATTGAATGGTCTCGATTAGCCTGTGTGTAAATAAAGGCAACAAAATGGTTGAGTTCGAAAATCGAGTTGGGTTAGTGGTTAATGTTGTCACCTGGCAATGAAGAAGTCGCGGGTTCGATTCTCTAGGTAGTTAAATTAGGCCAATTGTTTAGTCCCGCCATTATAGGTCCCCGATTAGTCCATCTGTGCATAAATAGTGTTTGAATAAAATCTATATGGCAGCCTTTTGTTAGTGGTTAATGTTGTCGCCTGGTAATGAAGAGGTCGCGGGTTCGATTTTCTAGGTAGTTAAATGAGGCCAATTGTTTTGTCCCGCCATTATAGGTCCCGATTAGTCCATCTGTGCATAAATAGTATTTGAATAAAATCAATATGGCGGCCGCGTTTTGTGTTCAGCGGCGGCGGCGGCGCGGCGCGGGGCGGCGCGGGGCGGCGCGGGGGGTGTTTTTTATTCCGCGAGATGTTTTAACCAAGTGGTTGAGGGTTCGATTCCCAATGTTGGTGAAAATTGGATATTCAATTGTATTTGTTTAAAAGTTCCGATTAGCTTTTTTGTGCACAAAGAGAAAATGAACTATTTGGAAATAGGATGGTTATGCTGTAATGAAAAGGTCCCGGGGTTCGATTCACAATGTCAAATTGGCTGATAATGATGTTGTTTTTAAAATAAAAAAAAAGAAGTGTGTTGAGTCCCCATTAGTATTTATGCAGGAACAGATATTAAAAATCAAAACAAAATGCCTTTTGATTACAACGCAAAGATAAATTAGAATCTGTTGTTTTGCTGTGTGGGGCCCCAGTACCGATTAGCTTAAATGCATAAAGAGTAGGTAAAATAAGCAAGATGGCCGTCACTATTGTTTTGTGATCAAAGAGGAGTCACAGGTTCGATTCAATCAAAGGAGGCAACATTCTATGTTTCAATTCCATGTAAAAGTCTAAAGTTATGTTTTGATTAACCTCAATGCATAAAGAGGAATTAAACAAAAAACAAGCAAAATGGCGACAGATGTGAAAAGAAAAATTGAATTAGTTTTTTTATAGTGACAAGAAAAAATAGCGAATCACTGTTAAAAAATAGAATGAAAATAAAGATACTTGCCTGTGCGTGTCCAGCGCTGTGCAGAAAAGCTCTCATGCTTTATCTCCGACAAGTCCACAATACACAATTTTTTTTATTGTATAGTTAATTATTAATGTTGTTATTAACACAGATTCTTACCAGTGTGAAGAAAAGCTCTCATGCTTTATCTCCGACAAGTCCACAATACACACTTTTTTCATTATATAGTTAATTATTAATGTTGTTACTAACACCGATTTTTACCAGTGTGAAGAAAAGCTCTCATGCTTTATCTTCGACAAGTCCACAATACACACTTTTTCATTATAAAGTTAATTATTAATGTTGTTATTAACGATTGTTACCAGTAAAAATATAAACCATGAGGATTTTTAAAGGGGTGATAAGTGAAAAATAAGCCAAGACATATATTTTATCCCTGTTTATTACCAATATTTACAAAATTCAAAAGAGCCGCACACACACACACACACACATACATATGTAAAATGTTTATATTGTGTCACCAGTTTATCAGCATGTTATTTAACAAGTTTTTATTCTTCAAGTTTGTTCACTCACCCACATAAGGAATTGTGTCACTATCATATCCATTTTCTTCTGCAACCACTGAATTAAAATGTTTCACTATTTTTTCCACAAGCATGTTCTCGCAAAAAACAAACACTTCTTTGGAAAGTCTTTTTCCGTCGATGTTTTGTATAGACAAAGGCTCAGGTTTTGTACATCCATGTAGATGGGAAAGCACAAACTTCTCCTTATTACATGCATGGACAGGGGAAATATCTGTGCAACCGAAACATTGTTCGCGAAGGTCGAGAATGCAAGATTCCACACAGTTTCCAAAATATGATTTCAGATACGGCGACACTGGTTCACACATAACTTTCGCATGCTCGATGCACACAAATATGTTCATCAAGTTCCGCCACGAACTTTCTGCGATGAACACTATCTCCAGGGAACCGTAAGCTGGTTTCTTCCTTATAATGATCTGACGGCGATTGTACAGTGTGGTTATCAGCAATTCATGTTGCTCACTTAGTGGGTAGGAAACACGAGGCTGCTCACCTGGAATAGCGATGTAATTGTCGATTACTGGAAACAATTCCTGAAGAGCGTGCCACTCCTGCAACTGTAGTTCAACACCGGCCGCCCCGCTTCTGTGTAGCCTGACCACAGGTTGGAAATCCAGATGAGAGGAAAGTCCGATTGAGATAACCTTTGTTTTCGAAGCATTCAAATAGTAGACGTGATCAAATAATAGCGACTGGCGTATAAGACTAGTTACTTGTTTTTGTTCTTCAGGTAAATGCTGATCGCTCTCTTTCTGAAGAACCCCCTTGAAATTAGTGTACGGTTGAAATCTTTTTTTCAGCGGCATCGAAATAGAGGATTCCATGACTAAGAACTGCGAGATACTGCATGTCGCAGCGTGCAGGTATACATTTGAAGAAATGCGTGGGTGTGTTTTTGAGACGCATGCGCGCGTAGCAAACCAAGCATGTGCTGGACAAAAAAGGTGGAGGGGGCGGGGCCTTACAAAGATCAATGGTGAGAGAAAAATCAGCAGAATATCATAAACGTCATATTGAGGAAATATTGGATAACAAATATTAATTAATTTAATTAAAGCATCAACCGCATTGTCGATCTGAAATTAGGTTTATAGACAGGGGGCAAAATGGAAAATATCGACGATGTTCTAGTATTGGATTGTTTCTGTATTTCCATCGGTATAATCCTCCACCACATTTGAAGCATACTGTTTTATCCTCTTTTTGAATGTAAAATAATCCTGCTTCGGACAGAGCTTCTACAAACGGGAATTCTTTTGATTGCCAGTTTCTGAAAGAGGACAATCTAGCATTGAAAGATCCCATCTCTGGATATTGCGTCATTGTTCTGTAAAGACACAAAACAAGATAAATATTATAAGTAAGCTGTTGTAAACTGTAACGCTACAAAATTATTAACATACTATTAGGACTAAATGTAATTTGTATAAAATTTCAAACAGTATTTACTGTCAATATTTTCTAGTATGCGTACCGAGTATTATAAATTTAATTTACGAGTCAGCAAATAAGTTGTTATAATATTGTCGTTTTTTATCGGTACTGGGAATAAAATTTGAAATTTATGCATGGGTTTACCAGAGGCTCTATGGAATAAATACAGAAAACAGTAATGCCCACAGTACACAGACCCGTAACTTTGTATCTGATGAGTGTTGTACGTATAGAATTTAGAGTTACTTTCCAAAAATCGCAAATGATTATGCACGTGTGGAGGTTTTCCGTAACTATCAAAAAATTCCCCCCGGGAGTTACTGTCTATGTAAATTGCTACCCAGTGCTTCCCGGGGCTATCTTTGGGATCTGTATTTACAATCAACGCTGCTGGTAGTTCCACATGTACAGGTAATTCATTAGCTGCGAAAACCCCAACATGATGATTGTCAAAGGCTCTATTTGATATTAACCCGTGAAGCAAATTTAAAGTCGACAGCATTGCTGGACACTAAATAGTAATATTGTGCAACTCACCTTGTTATACAATTAATCCAGATGAATATCTCTTTGATTATTAATTTCCATGAGAGCGTCAAATTCAGAGTAGATAACACAAGTCACAGTAGATTCCAAAGCCGATTTGAAGTGGACTTCCAAGCTAACAGCCCCTTGCCGTTGAAGACTGCAGTGGGATATGGCACTTGCAGCTGCGTCTGGTGTTATATCGAAAACAAGTAGTGCGTATCCCTGGGGGTATTCCTCACGCGATATATTGTTTCCTTCATCCATATAGTGTATGCCTGTTCCAGAGAATAATGTGTGATATGCTGTTATGTACTTGTTGTTTTCAAAGTCTGGTTGAAGTGGTTTGCCGGGAATTTGGACTCCATCAACATATAAAGTAAAGAAGTTGTAATTGAAATGTTGAAAATTGAATGGGTTTGTAGACAGAGTGCCGTTGAATGCATCGTTGGTAACAAACCCCACAACTAATCGTTTCGGAAGACGTCCAAGTATCACATTGTCAATTGTTTTTGAAACAATATCTTTTGGAATAGTTACAGCTTTAAGTTGTACTCTTGTTAGATGGTATTTTGCTGTATGTTTTTGCAATATGCGATTGTGACTAAGTTTGATGGATGAACTGACCGATACTTTTCTCACATATAGTGTAGCATCCAGAATTTCCACTTTGCCTTCACTGTCATCTAATCCCATCAAGCAGAAAGTGTTTTTCGAAGGAATCAGTTTTATTCGCATTTCCACTCCATTGATCAAAAATTTCTCTTGATTGAAAATATCAGAATGCAAGTAACCAACCATATCAAATGTTTTACTCTGTTTTGTTAGTTGGTTACGTTTTGTAAAGCCTTTGTTGTCTTCCGAAACGTTATCAAAAGCGCCTGCTGTATCCTTGTACCACAATGCACTTTGGAGATGAGATGATTTTGCAGATATGTCATAGTTCAATGCTTTTTCAAAATAAGACCTGTCTGGGTGCATGTGAGATGGAAACGAGATGAGTTTGTTATTTAAGTAGATTTGTACTTCGCTGAACATTGCATTGAGAAAATCATTGACAGGCCCAATTGTTTTATCTGTGGGTAGCAATAACTGACCATTCGCTTTTACAATTCTGGCATCTATATTCAACATTGTGTGTGCTAAATCCATATAATCATCACCATGTCCAGGTATTACAAACTCGGTGGGGCATTATCTGCCAGAGAACTAACAGGTTTGTATCCGATGGTGTGGTGTTCTAAGGTGCTTGTCTGAGTAGGTTTTACCGAGAAAATATCCAATTCACTTTTAAAACACTCACATGATTTCTCCCTAATTAGCGCCATATCTAATCAAAAATATCTGATGTTATTTGAATTTTCTTACGGTTGCGTTTGGTTGTTTTCTTGGTGTTTGTATTGGCACTGGATCTTTTTTTTCTCTGAGCGGTCCTTCCAGTTCGCTGTCCCGAAGCAGAGTGATTCCTTTTGAAATGTTTATGCCCCTGATAACCTGAACCAATCATTTCCTTTAGCTTTGTTTTAGCTTTTCTTTTAAGATTTCATCTGGCATCCGAAATTCTGGATTGTAGTGACTGTTTTAGGGGTGTCTTGTCTACAACATCACCTAACACATTTACCCCTGTTTTTAACATTTCTTTCCCTACAGCTTTCGCTCCTTTCTTGATAAGAGGCAAAGCTGACCGAAAAAGTCCTCCAAGAAAACTTCCAATGCCATGTCCTTTTTGATAGGCAGCACCGTAATATATGTTACCCACACCAGATCCAGCTTGTTGATGGTAGTATTGAAAATATGGGTCATTCATAATCAGAGCTTTTCACCACAACGTCTAAAATGAAGTTTCAAACACACTAGTCCGAAGGAGAATGGGATGTGTGCACCAGTGCTATCCCTTAAGTCAATTTCTATTTGTTCGAAATTATGTTTCTGCACTGGGATGTAATGTGTTGAATCGAAAATTTGCACACCATAACTTCCAAAAGTCTGTTCCATAGGATTAATGTTTATAATACGTAATAGAGGGGCGACAGCATCTCCCACCATATGTGATTCCGCAATATCTGTGTAAATATACATCTGGGAAGGAATTTCTCTCACAACATTTGGAGGCGAGCGTCCAATTTTTACTTCTGATAGATCATCGGTCGGTTTAAAACCTAATATCCGTGCCAGTTGAGGTGACAATCGTACATTTATGTTTCTCTGCTTGGTAGATATATCAACAGTCACATGTTTGTACGCAGGATGATTTCGGAGACTAAAATTTAATGTTTCAGAATATTTATTGATTTCTGCAACAATGCTGTTTATAGATGCGTAATAGCCTTCGGATATTCGAAGTTCGTTCCATTTGACATCATCCATAGATTTATATTGAATATAGTTGTTAAATCTTGTAATGTTTAGTATTGAATAAGGATAATGCACTTCTACCAATGCCATCTCCCATTTGTTGGTGTCCAACTCCACACGGTTCTGAAGCTTTGTGGTGTAATTAGTTAGAGTATTACTTGGGAAATATTTCATGGAACTATTACTAGGCAAAGTAAGGTAGAAAGCGTTTGCTTTTCTCATGATGTGTTATGAAGGTTATTTGTACCACTGATGAGAATACCTACAAAAATTTATGCCTCTCTCTCTCTCTGTTTGACTCCAAGGACAATGCGCTAATCCAACTGTCAAATAATCTGGAGTAACCTTTCCAATGAACTAACAACTTTTTACTGGCTCCTTTACCTTTGGTCGCAAGGATTTTATCAATTTCATGCATATCCGGTAAGCGGACCAGTTGCAACTCTTCCGTATAAAATGTTCCATCGATTTTATGTCCTTGTAGATCTTTTAATTCATACACTTGAGGATTTCTTTTCAAAATACGTTCCACCACAAATATTTCTCTTGTCCAATTTTCCATGTAACCTTTGTCAAAGCGTTTTTTGGTTTTTGTTATTCTCACTGTATCTCCTATTTTGAATGGCATCTTCAATGACAATAGGGGAGATAAATCAGATTTGAGTTTTTTGTCATACATATTGTGCCATACTTTCAAAACCTTCTCAGGAGTAACATCTGCTGGTGCCATTTTAATACTCGAGTGAATTTTATGATTATAAGCTTTCAAAAGCTTTGGGAGTACATTAACATAACATCTAATTCTTTGCTTAGTAAAATACTTCCACATGCGTTCCTTTAAAGTTCTGTTGAATCTTTCAACAATACTAGCTTTAATATCAGGATTCTTTGTTGTAAAATAAATTACATTTTGTTTTTTGAGATATTCCTGCACAATACTGTTGGTAAACTCACGCCCTTTGTCAGTTTGTAATTTCAAAGGTTTTCTTTTGCTTTGTTTGAAAATTTGCTGGAAAGCCTTTTTTATACATACACCAGTTTTATTTTTAACAGGGACAGCCCAAGCATGCCTGCTAAAAATATCGATACCTGTGAGTATATATCTGTACCCTTTGTTGTGATTCCGCAAACTCTGCATGTCATTCAAGTCAGCCTGCCATTGGTCATCGATATTATGCACAAACTAAAAGTTTCTCGGAAATCGACGCTTTACAGGTCTATGCAAAGTGTATGCAGTTTGCTTTGTCAACCAATGTTTGATTGTTGACAATGGTATGGATTTTTTTACAGTTTTCCATAGTGTTGAAGCTGTAGAATAGGATGCTGGATGAGATGGATTGTACCAGATATTCTCTAATATTTTTTCGCTCATGCTTTGTATCTTGACCAAACTGGAACAGTACGTTTACGTTTATGCCCTGGAAATGATGATACAAAAGAAATTGGTTCCTTTTCTTCTTCTTCTTCTTCTGCTTCTGTTAATTCTTGTGCCTCTTCTTGGTTAGCTCCGGACAGCGGAACATGGCGTCCGGGGTTGCCAAAAACAATCTGTTGAATAAACTCCTGTCTCCGGGGGTTTCCAATATATTCTTGAGGAATATTAGATAAAGCCAGAGCTCAATTGAACAGTTGCCATCCAACAGGATTGCTTGTTTTTCGTGGTCGAATTATATCCGATACTAGATCGACAATATTTGAGCCTTCAATTTTATTATTGTTAATAAAAACTGCCCCATATTTATCACAATCAATATTACTATTATGTAAAAGACGTTCATACAACAGTTCGGCTTTTCTACGATACATGCTAGGTGTAGCAGCTAGAATTTCTTCTTTCATATCAGTCAACTTCTCAGTAGATTCTGTAATCGGTAGCGACACAGGTTCTCTTTGTTTTCGAGTAATAGACAGAAATTTTTGGAGCACAATGCTGTAACGATTCCATTTTTCATCATCCGAAAGACCTTTGAGATTCAAAATTAGTTGCATATCCTGATCCAATTGCGATAAGGATGTAGACGGTGCAGACATAACAGGATGTCTTATGTTATCCATAAATTCTTGAGGTATTATAACCATTTTTTTGGCATGCTCCATGTTCAGATATTTTTTCACTTAAATAAATTTGATAACACACCTCCTATTAAAGGGGCTAATAACGCAGGTAGAAATCCTCCGTGTTGCACTAGTATCTGTTTTTTCTGCTTTGTAGAGTGTCCTTTGGCAGAGAGATTACGTATCACCTTCTTGTACCGGCTCAATCTTGTTTTCTGAGGTGTTGAAAGAGGAACATTCCCTTTTAGAACATTGTAACAACACTCACAAATTGAATTAACTAAGGAAGAATCAGCAGCTTGTAATATCGCTGTGCGAAGAGCTGGTTTAGCATTCGACAAAACTTGGAGCACTTTAGCGTGTTTCACTCTTGGAGCCATGATGACAGAATAAACGACTAGTGATTCAGCTTGATTTTTTTGTAGGAATATATACATAATTGATATCATCGTCGCGACCGAAAACGTACTTCTTCCGGAGTGTTCTGCTTCAGATCAAACAGCAAATATCCATGGGGTTCAGCGGTGGCATTGTAATATGCATCTTTTATAAAATTTGGATTCTCCGGGTATACTTGTCTAGATAAATAATTAATTTGGGCTCTGTCTCTTGGATTTTTGAAGCATACAATATAATGACTATTTAAAGATATATCCCTATTCCCTTTTCCCTGATGGAATAGATTTTGAGTGATAAAGAAAAGACTAATATCACGATGATGACACCCTTTTGTGAATAAATCTGTGACTCTTTGATCGCATTCCCTCATCTGATCATCGATAATAATAAGATGAGGTCCAGAATTTGGCACAAATTGGTCAATATTAGGCATTCCTTCCCGAAATTGTACAAAACCAGGGAAATCATTTTATGCAGATTGCCATTCCCCGTAGCACACCAAAATATTGTTGAATTTTACATTTACCATTTGGGGTAAACACTGGAGAAAATGCTTCACAAAATATGTCTTTCCTCATCCTGATGGACCAGCCAATATTGCAGAGAACGGGTGTTTCCACAAGCACTCCATTTCTCAAACTGTGAAGAATGTTTTAAATTACATATAATATAAAAATCGAATGTTATGAATATTTTTCTAGTTGTTAGATTTTACTGATATGTTGTATCTTCAAATTACATATATATATATATTATATTGTATTGTATTATATATAATATATATATATATATATATACACACACACATACACACACACACACATACAGACAATTTTCATATAGTACAAAATTCACTTTACAACAGCACAACAAATGCCAGATAGCATTAACACTGTACGCATGCGCGTTTGTAAAACCCGCCTACATATTCCGAGCATCAGCGTTGTGTTAGATAGCTCTCCATTGTTTCAACAACGATAAACAGCTTGGTGGTCCAGATCAAATTGGTTCTGGAATCTACTGTGACGTGTACCGTCTACTTTGAAGTATAAAAAGGTGAGTTGCACAATATTACTATTTAGTGTCCAGCAATGCTGTCGACTTTAAATTTGCTTCACGGGTTAATATCAAATAGAGCCTTTGACAATCATCATGTGGGTGTTTTCGCAGCTAATGAATTACCTGTACATGTGGAACTACCAGCAGCGTTGATTGTAAATACAGACCCCAAACATAGCCCCGGGAAGCACTGGGTAGCAATTTACATAGACAGTTACTCCCGGGGGGAATGTTTTGATAGTTACGGAAAACCTCCACATGTGCATAACCATTTGCGATTTTTGGAAAGTAACTCTAAATTCTATACGTACAACACTCATCAGATACAAAATTACGGGTCTGTGTACTGTGGGCATTACTGTTTTCTGTATTTATTCCATAGAGCCTCTGGTAAACCCATGCATAAATTTCAAATTTTATTCCCAGTACCGATAAAAAACGACAATATTATAACAACTTATTTGCTGACTCGTAAATTAAATTTATAATACTCGGTACGCATACTAGAAAATATTGACAGTAAATACTGTTTGAAATTTTATACAAATTACATTTAGTCCTAATAGTATGTTAATAATTTTGTAGCGTTACAGTTTACAACAGCTTACTTATAATATTTATCTTGTTTTGTGTCTTTACAGAACAATGACGCAATATCCAGAGATGGGATCTTTCAATGCTAGATTGTCCTCTTTCAGAAACTGGCAATCAAAAGAATTCCCGTTTGTAGAAGCTCTGTCCGAAGCAGGATTATTTTACATTCAAAAAGAGGATAAAACAGTATGCTTCAAATGTGGTGGAGGATTATACCGATGGAAATACAGAAACAATCCAATACTAGAACATCGTCGATATTTTCCATTTTGCCCCCTGTCTATAAACCTAATTTCAGATCGACAATGCGGTTGATGCTTTAATTAAATTAATTAATATTTGTTATCCAATATTTCCTCAATATGACGTTTATGATATTCTGCTGATTTTTCTCTCACCATTGATCTTTGTAAGGCCCCGCCCCCTCCACCTTTTTTGTCCAGCACATGCTTGGTTTGCTACGCGCGCATGCGTCTCAAAAACACACCCACGCATTTCTTCAAATGTATACCTGCACGTGTTTCCTACCCACTAAGTGAGCAACATGAATTGCTGATAACCACACTGTACAATCGCCGTCAGATCATTATAAGGAAGAAACCAGATTACGGTTCCCTGGAGATAGTGTTCATCGCAGAAAGTTCGTGGCGGAACTTTATGAACATATTTGTGTGCATCGAGCATGCGAAAGTTATGTGTGAAACAGTGTCGCCGTATCTGAAATCATATTTTGGAAACTGTGTGGAATCTTGCATTCTCGACCTTCGCGAACAATGTTTCGGTTGCACAGATATTTCCCCTGTCCATGCATGTAATAAGGAGAAGTTTGTGCTTTCCCATCTACATGGATGTACAAAACCTGAGCCTTTGTCTATACAAAACATCGACGGAAAAAGACTTTCCAAAGAAGTGTTTGTTTTTTGCGAGAACATGCTTGTGGAAAAAATAGTGAAACATTTTAATTCAGTGGTTGCAGAAGAAAATGGATATGATAGTGACACAATTCCTTATGTGGGTGAGTGAACAAACTTGAAGAATAAAAACTTGTTAAATAACATGATGATAAACTGGTGACACAATATAAACATTTTACATATGTATGTGTGTGTGTGTGTGTGTGCGGCTCTTTTGAATTTTGTAAATATTGGTAATAAACAGGGATAAAATATATGTCTTGGCTTTTTTTTCACTTATCACCCCTTTAAAAATCCTCATGGTTTATATTTTTACTGGTAACAATCGTTAATAACAACATTAATAATTAACTTTATAATGAAAAAGTGTGTATTGTGGACTTGTCGAAGATAAAGCATGAGAGCTTTTCTTCACACTGGTAAAAATCGGTGTTAGTAACAACATTAATAATTAACTATATAATGAAAAAAGTGTGTATTGTGGACTTGTCGGAGATAAAGCATGAGAGCTTTTCTTCACACTGGTAAGAATCTGTGTTAATAACAACATTAATAATTAACTATACAATAAAAAAAATTGTGTATTGTGGACTTGTCGGAGATAAAGCATGAGAGCTTTTCTGCACAGCGCTGGACACGCAAAGGCAAGTATCTTTATTTTCATTCTATTTTTTAACAGTGATTCGCTATTTTTTCTTGTCACTATAAAAAAACTAATTCAATTTTTCTTTTATCACATCTGTCGCCATTTTGCTTGTTTTTTGTTTAATTCCTCTTTATGCATTGAGGTTAATCAAAACATAACTTTAGACTTTTACATGGAATTGAAACATAGAATGTTGCCTCCTTTGATTGAATCGAACCTGTGACTCCTCTTTGATCACAAAACAATAGCGACGGCCATCTTGCTTATTTTACCTTCTCTTTATGCATTTAAGCTAATCGGTACTGGGGCTTGAACAGCAAAACAACAGATTCTAATTTATCTTTGCGTTGTAATCAAAAGGCATTTTGTTTTGATTTTTAATATCTGTTCCTACATAAATACAAATGGGGACTCAACACACTTCTTCTTTTTATTTTAAAAACAACATCATTATCAGCCAATTTGACATTGTGAATCGAACCCCGGGACCTTTTCATTACAGCATAACCATCCTATTTCCAAATAGTTCATTTTCTCTTTGTGCACAAAAAAGCTAATCGGAAAGTAGTATAAAAGTATATACTATAAACCCGAGAAAGTATGAGCCCCCTTCTGGCAGATTTGCCTACACTTAAAACTAGCTCAACATGCCCATATGAGCTTTTTGCTCAAGTGTGGAACCCTGTCTAATCCAAGATTTTTGTACAAATGCCCTCGGGAATTTCCTGAGAAAGTATGACCCCCCTCAGATTGATTTGTCTACACTTACAAAAGGCACTTCTCTGAGATTGTTGTCCATAAACCTGACAAAAATATGCCCCTCTTGATATTTTTTTTGCCCACACCTAAAACTACGCCAAACGTATTAACACACACACACACCCACCCACCCACACCCACACACACACACATATTTACTTCCGGTTTAAGTTCAATTGGACACCAGCCTCAATTTGTTTATCTAATATTAAGACAATGTAATATGCAGAGACTTTCTAGAATTGCTCTGTGACTCTCTCATTTCTTACATCATAAACATATGATATTTCACCTATGAGAATAACACTACATATAGTGTCATCAGGGAGTGTATCGTGGAATTCACAGATAATTTTAATGTTTGTCCTGTCATTAACCACAACTTGTTTCCTTTTTGAAGTGTTGATGACAAACATGGGTCTCTGTGCTTTGAATTCATCTGGAGTGTAATACATGTCAGTATTGCCAGTAGTGACCCTTTTGTATGCTGTAAATGCTTCATATAATTTAAGGAAATCATTCTTGGACATGTCTAAATTATAATTTTCTCTAAGAAATACCTCGTTTCTGCCATTTTTAAGATATATGTTCTTGATGTTGCAGTTATCAAATCTACTTGAATTTTTTTCCTGATTATTGTGTCTTCCAGTCTGAAACAGTACCACCACAAAATCCGGCATGTCATATTGTATACTGGAGAATGAATTTGTAGCATCAAACTCATAATAAGTACCAGCATCAGGTTTCTGTACACATTGATATGTATAAAATTGTAAAGGAATCTGTGGATTTTTTATTATATCTGCTTTGTATTTAAGAGCATAACTGGCTTCATATTCAACAACCGGGATTCTTAGCTCCATAGTCTGAATAATGCATTTGCCTTCATCAGGTAGGGTATTAGGCAGAGCTTCCCCTGTGGAGTTTAATGTACTGTACCTCACCAAAGCATTATTATCATTGGCAGCTCTTCTAAATGTGATTCTTAAACCACCCTTCCACATAATATCTTTGTAATCTGAGAAGAATCCTGGCAACAGGCGCATAGGGAACAGCACTGTGTGGCTCTTAGATATAATTTTATCACCAGCCTCAAATCCACCTATTTTGTAGTAAGAAGCCTCGGTTTTGGATAATTTTAGTGTGGCCAAAGCTGTAGAGGTAATACCGGGGTAATCTACTCTGTTTATAACAACACCATGTTTTCTGATCTCAATTTCAGAGAACAGATGTGGCACAAAATTATCTACCAATCTTATATTTGAATTTGCCGGATAATCTGTTCCATCGAGCTTTACAACATCAAATTTGATGTATAGATCTGCTCTGTGGGGGTGTATAAAGCCATCCCCTACATCAAGATCAACCTCAATCTCTGTGTTGGGTTGATTTAAATTTGCAAATGTCCTCCTGTTTGGGGGGAATGATTGTAGCTCATAACTCTCAATATTTTCCATTTTTTTTGTATGTATTTTTATTTAAATATTAATCTCTATGATTGCAGTTGTTGTGGCTCCAGCAAAATCAACTAATTCTTATTTTTCATTAGTGACCATCAACTCAATGTAATCTATTCTATTATGGCACACAGGAAAATATAATGTTGGGGATGGAGTGTAGATGATTGGCTCCATAAATTCAGAATTAGGTTTAAATGTTGCAATGATGCCAGTTTGTTTGTGAGTGCCTATGCCATTTGATTTGGTGATCATACCCTCGACCACATTACAGTGAATATTCAGAGTCTCTATGGCTAAGAATTTAGGTATATTAATAGCAGTGTGTTTGATGGCCGGTTCAAGTTTTGTGTTGTTCTCAAAGCCTAACAGCTCTCCTATAATACCCAGATCCACTGTTTCTGTAGCAGATACAATCTCTACTCTGTGAGTGACAGAATTTTGAGTTAAAACTATACCTCTGGGTAACTGAGCATTTAAAGTGGACAGATTATACTGCCCTGGAGTGATGACAATTTTTTGATCCCCTACTGCAATTTTGTTGTTGTGGTGTGTAATATTAGGGATCAAGTACATGCCATAAAATGCTCTGAGAGCTATTGTTTTGGGATACACTATATCATCATGCAATTTGAGTTTCAATATTGAATTTTGGCTGGTGAGATGGAATACCCCCATGATGTTTTAAATACCACAAGGCCTTTTGAAAATTTTCAATTGATGGTTTATTTATTTGAGACATATATCTAAGAACAGATAAACACAAATGTCCACAATTAACATCTTTGAAATTTTGAACACGGGCATTATTGTAATAAAGATTAGCTGATTTTAGATATTTTATTAAATTTTCAGGTGGATCACCTCCAAATGAATCAAACACAAATGCCTCATCTTTTAAATATTTAAGATAACAAATCCAGTGAGTGCCCTGATTTTTGTACTTATCCAAATTAACAATGCCACACTCTTTGTTGAGTGGTTGTTCTGGTAAAGAATCAGACATGTACACACCTCTAAAATTTTTGATGCCCAGTGGCTTGATTAAAGCTTCAATATCTTGGTTTGTAAGCGGCTCTTGTTTTTTTTTAAACTTATTTATGGCTCTCTTAACACCTTTGCCTTGTTTCTCCATGGCCAGGTTATGGCGCTTCAATTCATCTAATTCTGCCCTATTCTTCTTGGCATCTATTACTGTTTTTGCTATGGCAGCTGATCCCCCAGCCAAGCTCCCAACAGCCCCAAGTGCTGCTAAGATGGCCGGGATAGTAAATATGAAACCCCCCACATGTGATTTTTTCCTGGATTGTTGTAATTTTTTTAATTGGGGGTACTAAGCAACAATTTCATACCATGGCCCTTAGCAATACAAGAGCTTTTTTTCTTGCGCTGCTTTTTGGTTAAAAGGCTATCAATAGTTTTAAGAGATTTAAGACCTGCATAAGGTATTTGATACATAACACCCTTGGCCTTCATTCTAGGTTTATTATATACATATATTCACAGCCCCCACCCCAGTTTTTGTTTGGTGTTCATAGCTATGGTGGTCCCCAATGCTGCTATTCTCTCACTCAAAGAAGCATCTTTGCTTACAAATCTACCAAATGCAGCCTCTTCTAATTTTTTGTCTGCAACATGTCTCTTGTCAAGATCAGAATGTGTGTTGTATACTATGTCATGGTCTCTACAAGCAGCATCTAGGGGATTAACACCAGGATCACCTCTGTTTAATCTATGGTCCAATTTTGTACCGGGACCACAATACTGATAGCCTGGAATATGTAGTTCAAATGGCAGCTTGTTTATAATGTCATTAACCAACCCCCGACCCTCAGAAATATTCCAAAATTTAGGTGGTAGAGTATTAATAATTTTTATAAGATATCCAATCCCCTTAGTGTCATTCACTATAAAATTAGACAATTTTGTGCTTATCATGTCCATAATTCCAACCTTTTCATTGTAAAAATTGTGGTTGCCAGCATTTTCCTCCCCAGCTATCACCAATAACCTATCTACAAGTTTCCTGACATCATCAACCCAGACAAATTCTTTAGGCAGGGTGTTGTATTGTTTGATTCGACTGCCAGTCATGATTTGTGACCATATGGGCTTGATTAAATTGTTGTATTTTGCTCCACTGCTAGACTTGACTCTTTTTTGTGTGGGACCATTGTTCTGGTATAGAGCATCTGATTTTATTAATATTTCTTTGTAGTGCTCATAATCTTGATCTGTATAGTTGCCAGGCCTTTTCCTAGTCATCAGTTCCCACAACCCAGGTGTGCCGGGATATTTAAAAAAAACACCTTTTTCTCCAAGATGAGATTCTGAATATACAATGAGATCATCTCCCATAAATGTTACTCTGAAATTGCCAATTCTATGTATGATGCTACCATCACGCTCTGTGTCGGCATATAAGCCAAAGACCTCATCTTTGTTGTCTTTAGGTGTGCTTAAATATTTTTGAGCAAGAAGACCCAATTCAATAGGATCCTGGGTAGCTTCAATTCTTCGAGGAGCAACAGGACTAGGTGTATGAATACTGGAAAGTGGGGTGATTGGATAATCTAATATGTTCCTTGCAGCTACAGGTACAAGCTCTGTGATCAAATTTTGATTTTGCTCTGTAACAGTTTTGATATTTTTACCTAATTCACTAATAGCATCAATAATAGGTTGTTCTGTTTGTTTGTGTTGTTCATAAATAACTCGGTTCTGTGATTTCCATCCCTTAAATCTTTTTACAAGATAATCTCTTAATTTAAGATCATCAATGATTGGCCTTTTCATGGTTATTTATATATGTTTCAATGTCTAGAAAATTGTTGATTTTATTTCTATATTTGCCACTATTGGGCTTTCTTGTCATATCAATTGTGACAAACCCATAACTGTTTTGATTCCAGCACCTACTGCAAAACTTGGAAAAATCATTGTAGCTCAAGTCCCCACCTACATATTCATCATGTATGTGTTTGAGGTTGGTATGATCTTGATGAAACACACATATAAAATTGCTGTTGTCTCGGATCAGCTGGTTCGGTATTTTTGAAAAAGTCTGTGCCAGGTAGAAGCAATCAATGTTTTTGTGTCGGCCCTGTGTAAAGAAATTTCTAACCTTGTTTTGATTATCCAGTATAATGTCATCAAACACAACAACTGAGTTATCAAGACATTCATGGAGTGGCTTAACATCTGGTTCAAAAGTGGCTATATCCAATCCATCATATAGCTTCATCAGCTGCTGATATTTTAATTGTTCCAAGCTCTTAGAGAAAACATACAAGTGCCTGTTTTTCCAGTCTAACCAGTTGGGTGCCAATAAAAAATTATCAATCATTAGTGTAGTTTTACCACAAGCCGATGGCCCAACAATAAGACATCTAATATTTTCAGGCAGCAACTTGCCATTTCTCTTAATCTGCTGTTCAGGTTCTGGCAGCCTCTTTATAACATCCCAGGTGCTCATATTATCACTTTGTCTGCATCGATCCAGCTGTGTTCTGGAAGTCCTAGCCATTTGACAAATAACTTGTTGCCTTTTCTGCGGATGATTTTTTCTATGAGATATGTGTCAGGCTGTTTAGTTTTGCTGAGTTCTTCTTCATAGAATCTGCCTTTGAGAATTTCTCCTCGGTGATCTTTTATTATATATGTGTTAAGGGTCCCAGGTTTAACTTGAACCACTATAAATAATTCAGTGCTCCAGTTTCTTCTAAAGCCTCTTTTGAATAAGTGCTTATATTTGCTGATTCTTACTTGATCACCCACCTTGTATTTGGCTTTTCTTGTTGTTGGCTGGTATCTAGGATAATAAACAGTCCTGATCAATTTTTGCTCATCAGATGAAGTTACTTCAGAGGGTTTCATGTTGATTGTGGAATGGACCGAGTTGTTATATTTATGTAGAAGTTCTGGAAGAATATTAAGCCATTTATAATTACCTTGAAGTGTAAATTGTTTATACATAAGATTTTTTAGGGTTTTGTTGAATCTCTCTACAATTGAGGCTTTGAGATCACTGTAACTCGAATAATGTTGTATTGACTGGCTTTTAATAAATTGTTGGAACACAGAATTATAAAATTCTTTGCCATTATCTGTTTGCAAATAGCGCGGTGATCTTCCACTCTGATTGATGATTGTCCTGATGGCTTCTGTAACACATTTTCCAGTCTTGGATTTGAGTGGCACAGCCCAGGCAAATTTTGAAAATGTATCTATTACAGTGAGTAGATACTTGTAGCCCTTGTTGATTTTGTCTAAGTTTTTCAGCTGTCCACTTGCCATCTCAATCAAGTCGCTCTGCCATAAATCATCTATGCCTTTTGTGACTACTGGCAGTCTCTTATAATTATGTCTGGCTTGTCTGTGTAATTCATCAACAATAATTTGTCTAGACATAATATGAAAACAAGAATATTGCAACTATGGGGTGTTCAGCAGCTGATACTACAGGATTTTCTAAATATAATTTGTCTCCTATTTGTATATGAAATTCCAGAGAGCCATCATCTTCAGCAAAAGATGTTTCTAATATATTGGGATCTGTAAAATCCTCTAACTCTACACTGGTGATTTTTTGTTTGTTGTCAGCATTTGTTATTGATAAGGTGGGGTAGTGGTGTGCCTGTGGTTGAAGTCAATATTTGATCTTGATTGGTCTCAGTGTGCCCCCAACAAAAAATTGGTAATAAAATTGTGCAGGGGACAGCATATATATTTTGCCACCTGGTGTAAATGGTGAATCATATTCTTTGTTGGGGATGCTGTACAATTCAAGAATTACTGTATGTTTTGGATTCTCGATTATGCCGGTTATTTCTTTTTCTGCTGTAAGCAATCTGCTTGTTACAGATTCAAGGTGCTCATTGATGGTCCTAACAACATCATCATGGCCTGGCTTGATTTTTATGTCCACAACAAGTTTTTTGTATTGTTGCACAATTTCTTGTAGCTGGGTGGCAAAAACAGACAAAGCATTTGCTTGATTGGATTCCATGGTCCCTAGCTGTTGCTTGATATTAGCTACAATTTGCTGTAAATTTTCAACAACTGCCAATTTTGAATTTTGAGCAGTAAGATCATGGACCTGTCTTCTGATATCCTCAAACAGGGCATGCAGTTCATTAATATGTTGATTGGTTGGTAGAGTGGCCACTGTCTGAGTGAGTTGTTTGATCTCTGTCTGGATATTCTTGATATCTTCTGATTTCAATATGCGATTCACTGCCCTTTTTATATTTTTAAGTTCCTGTTATGTAGGCAGATTTGATACAGTATTTTGCAAAGATTCAAGTGCCAATTTCACATTATTTAATTCAGAAGCATCAGCCACATTTTGCATAGCATTTTGGAGCAGGGCTATATCTGCCTGAGTGGGTGTTGATTGTTGTAAAATTTCAAGCTTTGTTTGGATATCATCGATCAAGTGATGAAAATGAGATAGTTCAGATTCAGTGTTGAGGTTTTCAAGCTTTGTGATCTGTTGCTGGACACTGACAAGGGTGTCTACAATACCAGGCAGGCGGGATTCTAGAGATTCTTGTACATTTGTCAAATAACTTTGCACTGCTGCTATTGTACCCTCAAGATGGGTTATGGTACTTTGAATTTTTCCAAAATCTTCATATGTTTCAAGTTGCAGCTTAATATTGGCAACACTCCGAGTTATTGCACTCAAAACATCAGAAGATGGCAAGTTGTTCATAAAATTTTCAAGTGTCTCAATTTTTTCTTTAACCTCGGCTATGGCATTGTTCAAGGGGTCCAGATTAGGTATCTGGAGTGATTGAATCTGTTCCTCTAGAGTGGAAATCACTAGATCAAAATCTTCTTGTGATTTTATGCTTTTGACAATTGTTTGGAGCTGTGCCTGGACATTATTTATCTGCTCTTCCAATTGCTGTTTCAATTGCTCAGAGTTGGTGGCCTGGGTCTTAAATTTGGCTTGAAGAGCTGCTACAGCTTCTTCTAAACTTTGAAAATTATCCAATGTGGCCAAATCAGTATATTTCTGAAGCAGCAATTTGAGTTCAGAATCAATTTTAAGAAGAGGGTCCATGCATTGTGATTGTAAATTTGTAATTTCTAGTTGAAGACTGGCATTCAGTGTGGTTTGTAAAGCTTGTAAATCACTTCTTAATTTCTTGACTCTGACATCAAGCATCAGAATCTCATCACTGTGATCTTCATGCCTTGTATGGCCAAATATATCATTAGGCATTTTGTTTTAGTGGTAATTTATTATTGAATATCTGATTCTTAATTCTATAAAAAAAGGTATAAGCTTGTCATATGACCCAGGGACCTCAATATATAAGCAGTCACCAGCAGAAACAGTATATACAGTGCCAGAAATCATGTTTGAGTGCTTAATTCTATAAATATTTCTCCCTACTGAAATCTTGACATTACCCTCAGGGGTTGTAATAAATTGCAATTGACCACCTACAGGTAATTGGTAATGATTTAAATTATTGTTAAATATGTACAATGTTTTACCTGTTTCATCATCAACATCTGTAAATATGCTGTTCAGATGAATAATTAACAAAGCACTTAGTTTAGATATCATATCAGAAGAGGGTTGTGGTGTTGGCAGGTCCATAATAGCCTGTTTTTTGAACCCAAATAAGTTCATAGGCATGTTTATTTATTTCAAATCATGCTCTGTAATTGGGCATTGTTTGCCACTTTTCAAATCACAATGACCCCATGGTAGAGTATGTATGCCACATGATAAAATGCATCTCTTATCATCATGTGGGTCCAGAGCCACTTTTCTTACAATATTGCTAGTCAACAAGTGATCCACACTCTGAATTCTGGATTCTGATGTTCTGATTGTGCTACATGATTTGAGGCAATTTTTGTAATCTTCAAATTCAAGCTCTTTGTCCACAGTCACTCTGCCAATGCCCTTGGCCTTTTTGGCAACAGCGCCACTACATGTTTCAAAACTGTACATCTTGGCCCTTAACAAAGCAAATGCCACAATAACATCACCAAGTGTCTCATCTTTTAACTTGCCAGGCACCTTTTTGTTGTGGTGTTGAATTTTTGAATGTTCAGTGGTATCAAAATATTTAAACAATTCAGGCTGTGCTATATCTTGATAAACATCTTCTGTTTGAATATCAAGAACAAAACTATCTGTGTCCATGTACATCAGTTTTACACGATCCTTATAAAAAGGCTTCAACACATCATAATACAATTTTAACATGTGTAATTTGGCCAATTCCAATATCACAGCCCCTACATAAATAGGCTTATCAAACTTAATCTTTGTTTTTTTCATGTTGAAAAGTGCCATATTCTCACCATAAATTCTTCTGTAATTGAAGTTGGGCTTTGCAATCAATTTTTTGCTCCGGCTGGGGTCAGTAATTATTTTAACATCAATATGTTTTCTGACATTTTCAATTGTTTTGCCATACACTGAATTGACCATCAATTTAAACAAAGTTTTATCAAATTGGCTCAATGCAGATGTTCGAAGCTCTGTGTTTGTATCAATATATGGCTTCAACCATCTTGAGTGCCTGAACCTCAAAACTTTTCCAATTTTGGTCACTTGAACACCATATTTCATCAGGAACTGGAGGTTTTTGTAATATATGACATAATCCTGTTTCGGCTCTAGAGTCATCATCAATTTCTTCTGTTTAGAGCCAGGTGAACACTTATCCTCGGGAATTGGGGGCAGATCAGAAAATATGTTGTGTAAATCATCAGGAATTGTCAGATCAGCCTCTAAGAAGAGGCCATAGTTACTGTCATCAAAATCATGAAGATCTTCAATATTGAAATCTTCGACCCACTCAAGCCCTGCATATGGCAGTTTTTTCATCATGGCATAACCATAGAGGCTGTTGGCATCTACATAAAGTATATAATTTGATGGCAGTACTGGATCATAATCAGGAATATATTTGTTATTTGCTCTGGCATATCTCTGAGAACATTGCACCATGCCTCCTCTTATACATTGTTCCATAAACAGATACATATCTTGATCCTGGATCAGATCCAATTGCATTTTAGTGTTTAAAAACATTGCAGACCATGCTAGGCCCGGAGCACTGTAAAAATACATTGGATCCAGCTCATAATTTTGCATGGAAGATTTTCTAAATGCCTGAAGTATATCAGCTAAGAGGGTCACATCAAGTTTTAAATAAGCCTTGTGATAATCACCAAATATCTGGCATTTTAAATTGTTCCACATCAACTGGGCATGGTGATAATCATCATCAGTGATTCCAGATGCTCTGATTGTGCTGTAAAACTCTTGTTGTGGTGGCAGAGAACACTCATCAAATTTAGAAAAATCTGTAACATAATCATATGGATATACACCCTTCCGCCTAATTAATTTCAGCTCCTGATTTGGAAACGAAGCACATGTGATTTTGAATTGATCATCAGATAATTGAGTGGCCAGTGTAGCCAGGCTAGCAGACAGAATTCTGTATGAATCAAGAAATCTTAAGTGAATAGGAACACCATTAACTTTAATTATTTTGCTAATGGCAATATATTTCTCATTATTTTCAGCTAAAATATTTAAATTCTGCTTGTCAAACCCCTCGTACCTGATCAAATGATGAAAATCATAATTGGATGCACCATGGCAAAATATGGGGACAAATTTAGGTCTCTGGATCTTAATATTACAGCTATTACACAGGGCCATTAAGAATTTACCATCTGTATGAGAATGGTGATGAACCTTGATATTTGCATCTGAAAATTCAGAATCACATACCGGGCATTTTTCTGCATTGTTGAAATGTTCAATCTGTTCCTCTGTTAAAGGCAACATAGGTTTTGATTTTAATAAAACATTAGATGCTATGTCATGGCACTCATTTTCTATTCTTTGTGCAAATTCTTTGATGGCATCTGCTCCCATGTATAAATCTTCTTTACTAACAACCCCATCCTGTACAACCACATAATAAAAACTAGAAGGTTCATGTAACTGGTATGATGTAATTGAAGGTTCATCAGGATCTGGGCTACAGAATGCAAGAGGTTTGAGATTTGATTCAAAATCACAGACTATATATGCTGGGTGTTCCAACAAGGCTTCAAATTTTTTGAATTTGGCATTTTCACTTGGATTAGGCATCACCATATGAACAGGTTTATGGTTGCCACAGTATTTCAGATGCTCAATTAACTTGTTTTTAGCAATTTCTGCATTCACTTCCCGAACCCCATTTATTATTTTTTTACCATCAAATACAGACAAACATCTTCTGCACAACTTGAATATTTTATGAGTTTTGTCTAGTTGTGTTCTGACTAAAGCTTCAAGATTATGTATCAGAGTATAATGGCGTGTATTATCCCCTTCAATTAAGAGCAGATCAATCGGAACAGCAGAATCATCATCAAATGTACTGATTCTGGAGGTGCTATCAAGCAATTGCCACGGCCAGTAGAACAAATAAAAACATTAATAGATAA
The DNA here is from genome assembly GCF_977018435.1 of Lepisma saccharinum. Taxonomy (NCBI): domain Eukaryota; kingdom Metazoa; phylum Arthropoda; class Insecta; order Zygentoma; family Lepismatidae; genus Lepisma; species Lepisma saccharinum. Next base: position 66,975,509 of record NC_139234.1, on the reverse strand, counting down.
TTGTTTACCATTAATATCCCTGGCCTTTTTTTCAAATTTATCAATATTCTGAACAGACATTGGATATTCTAAACCCTCCATTGCTTCATCAAAATTGTGTTCATATTGTTTATAATAAGTTATTCTCTCAGGATGCCTTAAAACTGGAAACAAAGCAGCTAAAATACACCACAAAAAGCATTTTTCATCATTATTTTCTATATTAACCACGGCTCTTTTGTTTTTAATATTGGCAGGTAATGGCAAATATGTAGATCCTTGTAATGGACTGAATTCAGAAATATTAACATATAACTTGTGTGGAGATCCGCATAGGCTCCATCCAGACTCTTTTGCTGCAAATTCAGAGTGTTTAATATTCAATTGATCTATCAAACTGCTTATTATTTTGTCTGAATTTGTATTTGAATATACCGGTACAGTTTCTGTTATGTGGGGCTGTGTAAATTTTGTGCCATTTGGCTTCTTATATTGTGTAAACAATTTGAGGGACAGCTTATAAGAGCCATTTTGTGCATTTAGAATTGCCTGCACATCTGGATTTGTACTGTTCAAAAAATTCTTAATGTCACATCTTGGCTCTGATACAAAACGGTGATCCCTTAATTGGCCGTCAAAACTGCTATGGATGGGTTCATAGCGTGGCTGCTTTGCTGGTCCAGCATTAACAGGTGTTTCATGCTTCCTTTTCAGACCAGATGTAGATGGTTGTGGGGGCAATGTTGATGACTGTACAGAACAAGTACCTTTATGTTTATATGTGAAATATTCCAGATTATATTTTCTATGGCATTTACGGCATATTTTTGTGGGAGTTCTGCATTTGTCTGGATTACAATTCCTTTGATGCTTAACCCAATTGGGGCTAGATATATTCTTTTTGCATTGATTACAATGTTTTTGATTTGACATTTTTTGTTGTTGTTTATTATATAAAATTTCTTGGGGTTCAAATCAAAATTCTATGCTTAATAAAAAATATCAGTTGGGTTCAGCAGTGTGATTTGTATACTTAATGTGTGTGTGTGTGTGTGTGTGTGTGTGTGTGTGTGTGTGTGAATATTTTTGGCTTTGGTATTTATATAAAATTTCTTGGGGTCCAAATCAAAACTTTATACTTAATAAACCTATGACAGGTTGTTAAAAATTCTGTATATTAAATCAAATAGATTTGTAATTCAATTTATACAAATCTGCAATATTTTTGTGTTTAAAAAATATGAGCAGCACTGCAACAACACACCCTCACTCTTTAACAACTCTCACAATACTGGCTGATATGCAATGCAAAATCTCTTTATATACCCTAAGCACGGACCGCATTGAAAGCATCTGAAACAATAAGCCAATCAGAATATAACACATCATCACATTATGTCATAACCATCCAATCAGAAAACAACACATGTCTAATGCATAATATTGGGTAATAATTTGTTGCAAAACATGATGCAATATAAATAAACCAGAAATAGGCCAAAAGTGGACCGGAAGTAAATATGTGTGGGTGTGTGTGGGTGTGTATGTGGGTGGGTGTGGGTGGGTGTGGGTGTGTATGTGGGTGGGTGTGGTCAAGGTCAAGGTCAAGGTCATCTCAAAATCAAGATCAAGGTCAAGGTCAAAATAATCGAAAAAATAATCGAAAAAATAGTCAAGGTCAAGGTCAAGATCATCTCAAGGTCAAGGTCAAGATCAGTGTGTGTGTGTGGGTGTGGGTGGGTGGGTGTGTGTGTGTGTTAATACGTTTGGCGTAGTTTTAGGTGTGGGCAAAAAAAATATCAAGAGGGGCATATTTTTGACAGGTTTATGGACAACAATCTCACAGAAGTGCCTTTTGTAAGTGTAGACAAATCAATCTGAGGGGTGTCATACTTTCTCAGGAAATTCCCGAGGGCATTTTTACAAAAATCTTGGATTAGACAGGGTTCCACACTTGAGCAAAAAGCTCATATGGGCATGTTGAGCTAGTTTTAAGTGTAGGCAAATCTGCCAGAGGGGGGCTCATACTTTCACGGGTTTATAGTATATACTTTTACACTACTTCGGAACTTTTAAACAAATACAATTGAATATCCAATTTTCACCAACATTGGGAATCGAACCCTCAACCACTTGGTTAAAACATCTCGCGGAATAAAAAACACCCCCCGCGCCGCCCCGCGCCCCGCGCCGCGCCACCGCCGCCGATGAACACAAAACGCGGCCGCCATATTGATTTTATTCAAATACTATTTATGCACAGATGGACTAATCGGGACCTATAATGGCGGGACAAAACAATTGGCCTCATTTAACTACCTAGAAAATCGAACCCGCGACCTCTTCATTGCCAGGTGACAACATTAACCACTAACCCAACTCGATTTTCGAACTCAACCATTTTGTTGCCTTTATTTACACACAGGCTAATCGAGACCATTCAATATTGACATCGTCGCCTTGTAATCAAAGGGTCCCAGGTTCGATACTCGGTGGAGGCATATAGTGGTCCGAATCACCACTTTTCAACTGTAGGTCCAATCCTGATTAGTTTTACCGTGCATAAAATGGACTTAAAAAAACTAAATCAATCTATCAATCAATCAATATTGACTCTACCAGTAATCGAACCCTCGATGCCTCTTGTTTTACAGAGCAATAACCTTAGCCGCTAAGCTTTCGGGGTATAGCAAAATTCGGCGCCATCTTTAAATCATTTCTTCATGTGTTTGCATCATACGCAATGGTTGCGCGCGCATTTCCTCCACACACACACAAACATACGCACGTGTTAGGTTAGCATACATCAAGAAACAACGTGACAAATCCATTGACCCCCCTCCCCCACCGCTTCCGATGCCTTCAACGTGATCAGACACGTTCTGCTGACTCAACAATAAAATCGCTCGTACCCCGATACACCGGATGTAACATAACACCAGTCGCATCGAATTTTTGCTGACGCGTAGGAACGAAGTGCTGCTTCTCTACTGACGTTTGAAAACGTGGGAAAATGATTTTCCCAAGTGAATAATGACAAAACGGGTGGAGAGAAGTCGTCGGTGTTGGGCGGTCCACTAAGAAATTGGGTACGCTCTTGTCAAAAAATCACGCGGCAATGTTGTGCAATGTCGGCGCAAGGGATTCCCCAAAGGACGCGAACGAAGATGTTGACGGGAGTGGGGTGGGTGTGCGTTCTGCGTGAGCTGGTATCGTCGAAAATTGGCATGTGTTGAACGACACCAAAAAACGAAGAAAATTTCCTGAGCGAAGGGCACCATGACGTAAAAACGAAAAAAATGAACTGTCATAGGTTGCATACCCTGAAGGGCACACAGTATGCCTAATGTAGATGTGAAGGGAACCTCATCACAGACGGTTTTCAAAGTGTCCACCATGTACTTCCAAGCAGAGGCGACAACGGCGAATCAAGGATTGTCTAGTGCGACCCAACAACCCCGGCGTTTCTGCTATCGATGCTGCAGCTACATTGATACGGGCAACGAGGTCCTCGGCTGACACGACAGGTGTATCGTAAACGAGGCGTTTCGTCTCTCCCCAGAGGAAGAAATCCAGGGGCGTAATATCAGGCGATCGAGGTGAACATGTCACAGGCCCTCCCCTGCCAATGCACTGGTTGTGGAATACGGTATTGAGGAAATGGCGCACATTCCGATCGAAATGTGAGGGTGCATCGTCATGTTGAAACCACAGTCTTCGTCTCAGTGCCAAGGGCACGTCCTCTGGCAGTTCAGGCAAAACCTCACTGACAAATGCTTGATAAGTGGGTCCACATAGGCAAACAGGGAGAATGTACGGGTCAATCAAATGGTCATGCAGTATCCCGCACCACACATTCACTGCAAATCTGTGCTGATGATGTGCCACTAGCAGTGAATGTGGAATTTCATATTCCCACACATGACTGTTTTTACTATTGAACACACCTGTTTTCGTGAAGATAGCCTCATCAGCCCATAGTACCGTATTCTGAAAATTGGGGATAGTTTCAATTTGATGAACAAACCATTGCAAAAGTCCTCACGTGGGCCAAAGTCCCGAGGTAAAAGTTATTGCATTTTCTTTAATTTGTACGGGTGCATCCCCTCTTCTGCCAGGATACGCCACACATTCAAATGGGAGGTGTTTCGTTCGTGGGCTAGTGCGCGCGTACTGGTGCCTGGATGATCCATCACTGCAGTTAGCACATCTTCCACAAACCGTCATGTTCGCACACTTCGCGGTCGTCCAACTTCTCGACGAGGTGGCAACACTGATCCTCTTTCCCGTAGTCGAGTGTCTACAGTTTGAAATAAGGTGTGCGATGGTAACACACTATTTGGAAAACGTCCCCCATACAGACGCCTTGCAGCACGGCTATTACCTCCAGCCTCCCCATAAAACAGATGCATGTCCGCCAGCTCTTGGGACGTGTATGCAGCCATCCCTTAAACCGGGCTACAAGTGTTTATGGCCGTTAACACTAATACACTTCACAGAACACGATGGGCTGTGGCTAAGAATTAACACGTAACACTGCTAGGTCAAATGTTTGCCCAACACTACTCTCCAAGAACCTCACGTCTTTCCATTCAACCGTGAATGTTTAACAACCTGCTGCTTGCACAGCACCTGAAGCACGAATGGCACAGAGACGTGCGCTCTTTCATGCGGAAACTTACACTGTTGGCGCCCTAGCGGGAAATGTGGTACTCAACGTCAGATCACACGGACACCCATCTCCCCTTCATGATATGCAACCTATGCCAGTTCATTTTTTTCGTTTTTACGTCATGGTGCCCTTCGCTCAGGAAATTTTCTTTGTTTTTTGTTGCCATTCAACACATGCCAATTTTCGTCGATACCAGCTCATGCAGAACGCACACCCACCCCACTTCCGTCAACATCTTCGTTCGCGTCCTTTGAGGAATCCCTTGTGCCGACATTGCACAACATTGCCGCGTGATTTTTTGACAAGAGCGTACTCAATTCCTTAGTGGACCGCCCAACACCGACGACTTCTCTCCACCCGTTTTGCCATTATTCACTTGGGAAAACCATTTTCCCACGTTTTCAAACGTCAATAACTCGGCAACAAAGCCGTTTCCGGAATTTCGTTACATGAACTTTCCACCTTATTTTCACTCGTACAATCACCTCCCAAGCGTTGCAAACGAACTTACGAAACTTACCTGTGTATATATATATATATATATATATATATATATATATATATATATATATATATATACAGGGTGATTCTAAAGGTATAGTACAAACGAAAACCACAGATACCTCCCATGAAATAGAGACGAAAGTTCCCCTTCCACTTTGCCGAGAGATGCCTCCGTGAGGAGCTAGACAACGCCGAAAACGTGTGAAAATGAACTTCACACCTCTGTACAGCCAGTACCAGTGAAGATAGAAAGGCGGAACAAACGAAGTCAAAAGGAACACCAAAGTCGCACATCCGAAAAACACTAGGCGGCAGCTGCGCAACGCATGCGCATGGGGTTCCACAAAGGAAATAGGAGTGTCCCGCAAGACAAGTGAAGGGAAAGGGTAGCGATCGACAACGGTAGGGACAAAAGAAGCAATGAAGCATGAAGTAACAATTGCACAGCGGGAAACAAACACATGCAGCACGTGGGGAGTCCCCAAACACAGTGGGGAGACACCGCAGCAAGAACAAAGCTCGGTTCAACAAAAGAGAAAGAGGACCGGACGGGGAATGGTACCTGTCAAGGAGACAACAAATGCGGGACGAGGGATCCCCGTAGCAGCACCGAGGGGATGTCACAAAGAGGTCGTGCGCCAGCAGGACAAACACAGCAACTACGGGCACAGGAGGTTTATTGCCACGCAAAGGTGCACTTACAGATAGGAATAGTACGTAGTACGTAGTCGTACCCCGGACTGACGTTGTTACAAAAGTTGCTCAAATTGACGACCACCACATTCAATGCAGGCATTGCAGCGTCGCAGGAAATTCTGGCGAACCCTATCAAAAATCCCTGGCATGGTACACACCTCGGCCGATGCTGCAAGTATCCGCGCTACCAATGTTTACTTGTCAG